>NW_028270152.1:99470402-99803206 GCF_037043375.1 Chiloscyllium plagiosum
TTGCTAAATAAACTATGAACTATGCCTTGCTAAATTCATGTTTCATCGTTCCAGCTCTTTTCTAAGCACTCTTTCAGTTGAAAGTATTTGTATCACAACCTTGTTCGTGTCTCTGAAGTAAATTCATGATAGCGACACTGTGATAGAATACTAATGTCCCTGGCCATGCAATTCACAGCCACAGGCTTTACAAGAAAGACACTGTTTCACACCCTACCACAGATGTCGTCAGAACCTAAATCCAAATGACAGGATTTCGAAATAAAAGCGAATTTCACTAATATCAACCATAACATCACCAACCCTTTGTCAATAAGTTTATTCATCTCAATGGTGCGCTTTGCTAATGAAATCCAGCATTATTACCTGGTCTGGTTTCAGTCTGGCGTCAGACCCACAGCAATGTGCTTGGCTCTACACTGCTTGAAATAATGACCACACAGTAACGGGTATTTAGTGAGGTCAAACAATGCTGCCCCTTTCAGTGATGCAGACATCCCATTTTATAACACCATTAAAGGTTAAATAAAACAAAGAATGATGCTTGAGATCAGAAATAAAAAGAACGTGGAAGTGCCAATTAAACTGAGCAGATTTGGCAGCCCCGGGTCGAGACAACGAGAGAGATAGAGAGAAAGAAGCAAACAAAGGGATTATTGATGATCTGCTGGGATGGAAATAAAAAAAGAGATTAATCTTATTTATTTTTCTCCTGTTTCCATATTGCTGAAAATCGTGACCATTTACGTTATACATCAAAGTCACTGCTTAAAGTGAGTTATGTCCTTTTGCCTGCCTTCACTGAGTGTGATAATCCACTTTTCGTCATTAACAGATGCAAAGATAATATATAATTCCCCTTCTTCATTGTCCTTGACAAGGTGTTGGTGAGCTGCCTTCCTGACCCAATGCAGTCTGTGGGCTGTGAGTCGTCAATGCTTACATCGGTCTAGTTTCTTTTCTTTGAGAGTTTATATTGAGTGATATAACTGAGTGGCTGGCTAGGCCATTTCAAACTGCAACTGAGTGTTAATCACCTTGCTGTGGGTCTGGAGTCACACGTAGGCCTGACCAAGTGAAGATGGTAGATTTACTTCTCTGGAGGGAATGAGGGTGCCAGGTATGACAATCGACAATATTTTCATTGTTTTATTTGATTTGTGATTCCTGATAGTCTATTGAATTCAAATTCCAACATTTGCTGTGATTGGTTTCAAATCTGGGGTCTGGGTCATCACCTGGGTCACGGGATTAATATTCCAGAGACAATCCAGCTCGGCCATCACCTCCTCAGCATCTCCAACCATCTCCACTGGCAATGGTGATGTTGCCGTTGGTGTGGCTTTGTATCATAAGGCAAAGAAATATATTGACAAAACATATCATCCTTCTCATTTTGTATTTATGAGAAGACGAGGAAGTTGGAAGTTCTCTTTGAGAGAAGGATGTGGATGTCCTTGACCATCAGTAACTGACAGAATTCATATGGAGCATTAAGTAATCAGCACAGTAAATGTGTGGTGTCCATCATGCAAAGTGATTAAAGTATAAGAGTGAAGACACCTTAATCTGCAATGCTACAAAAGAGTAAAAACTGATTGCATTAAAACTTGAGCGTTATGGACCAACATTCATTATTTCGAAAATAACTATAACATGTTTTGTGCGATACATGTCTTTGCATTTGGGCAATATTTAGATAGGAAAGGGTTAGAAGGATATGGGCCAGGTGCAGGGAAACGGGGTGAGCATGGATGAACATTTTGGTCAACATGAACCAGTTTGGGCTAAAGGACTTGTCTCCATGCTGTAGGATTCTATGAAACTATGATAGTTTATGTGGCTCTGTGGAGATCCCATATTGGTAGCGAGCGATCTCCAGGTTCTGAATGAACTCTCATCGTCTCAAAGTGCAGTTGATATGTGACCCTGTATTGAACATGATGTTGTTCACAAATCTGTTAGCAGCTACTCTCTGATTCCATTAACCATTCCCACCAGCTTCTGACCTCCATACAGAACACGAGCCTGACTTCTCTATCATGAAGCTCGTCTTGTTTTTCTAAAAGCTGTTCCTTGGCTCAAGAAGACAGTGTCCGTGATTTCTTTCAGAGTGGCAATAAAACAGGACCTGACTCCGGTCAGTCTGGTTTGGTACATAGATGAAAAGCATTTCCAGAGGCCTTCTGTATATATGTAAACAGATTAAGACTTCGGAACAAATTGGTCATGCCTTTGAAGTGACCGAGATAATGAAAAAGGAGTGGTCAGCTGTTATAGCTGATCTAGCTGAGCTGAGCCGTTTTTAGTTGAGTCTTGAACTGGGAAATTCAACAGGGAGCTGTGTGGATACTCTCTGTCTTTTTTGCTCTTCAACTTCAAACTGCAAGCGTGTGTTACATTTCTACTGGGTTTTAAAGGGAATTTGCTTATTGGGACTGTTGTGTGTATTCGGAACAGCATAATTAAGTGTAGTTGGATAAGTTGAATTTTGTCGGGGTTCTTTTATTTGTTCTTTGTGTTTCTTGCATAATTTTGCGAATATAAAGGTATTGTTTGTTTTAAAATCTAGTATACAACCTAGCTATCTTACTCCGGGTAATTTTCATTGAAACTTATCAAAACAAGTTGCAAAGTTATGCTCGCAGCTGCCTGCTTAAGAAAGTTTTAAGTGGTATAGTCGGGTCCATCACAGTTTGAGGGCTCTTTGTGGGATTTTAAACAGCGAGTGGTAGGTGCTAGTGCCTTTATTTCGGGAATTGGTTTCGTTGAGTAGACAAAGCTTGAGATAGTAATGGATCTTTCACTCGCCAAAAGTTTTCTGGATGTGGACGCAGTGACTTTGGAAGATTTACAACAGGTTAATAAGTAAAGTTAAAAGAATTAGCAGGGAAGCTGGAATTGGAACTGACTACTTCTGTGAGGAAAGGAGAGATAATTGCAGCAGGAGATCATCAATTAAACTGGCTGAAGAAACCATCAGAATCTACAGAGCGAGCAAGAATTCAATTGCAAACGAAGCAGCATGAGTTAGCGGCGAGAGATCAGGAAAGGGCAGCAGAAATGAAAAAGTTTGAATTACGATTAAAGAAAGAAGAGGGGGAAAGAGAGAGCAGCAGAACAGAGAAAAAAGAGAACAGGAGAAGAGAGACAAAAAAGACCATCAGAGGAGAAAGAAAGACAGAGCTTTTGAAAAGACAAAACAAAACTGACACTTCAAAAGGAAAGTCAGCGTAAAAGTCTGGAGTTAAAGGCTGCGGTTATACTTAGTCAGGAAGAGAGTGAGGATGAGAAAGCATTGCCTAAATTTGATGAGAAGGATGTGGAAGTCTTTTTTAACTCATTTGAAAAGGTGGATAAACAAATGCAGTGGCCAGAGGCAATGTGGGTTTAATGATCTAAACGAAACTTGAAGGTAGAGCTAGTGCGGTATTCGCATCCCTATCAGAGGAGGTACCTGGGGAGTATGGGGAGGTGAAAAATAGCCATTTTAAGTGAGCTTGTACCAAAAGGTTATTGGCAGCCTTTCAGGAATCTTCGGAAGGATCCTGGTAAAACCTCGGTTGGGTTTGATGGATCAAACAGAGTAATTTTGACAGATGGATAAGAGCTTTAAAAATAAAGCAAACCTATGATGCCCTTAGAGAGCAAAGAATTTTGGATGATTTCAAAAATTCACTGCCTGAAGTAATGCGAACTCCTGTGGAAGAGCAGAGAGTGATAACATCAAGGTTAGCAGCTGAAGTGGCTGATAATTATGAACGAGTCCATAAAATCGGCTTGGCTTCTGGACTCAATTTCAGTCCATGCAGAATACAAATTGGAGCAAAGAGATATCCTCACGTGGAAAGGGAAGAGTAGATCACAGTGAAGATCATAAGGATCATTTACCACAGGGTCAAACAAGAAACCCTTGATGGGGATAAAGAAGTTCAAAGGCTCCGGTGTTTTCATTGTAATAAAGTGGGCGACACAAAATCACAGTGTTGGTGGGCCAGGAGAAAACCAGATGTAGGACAACCAGCCAGACCTGGGGGTTTGGTTGGAAAATAACAAATAACACAAGGGAAGTTAGGCAACTGCCTCAGAATGTACAGGATGATCAGAGGTTGATCAAGGAAGATGTGCTAGATCTGCTTAACAAATATACATGCAAGGGTAAAGTTTATTCACATAGGCCAGTAGTAATTGGTAAGGAGGTTCCAATATTAAGGGACACAGGATCTTCTCAGTCTGTAACGCTGAGGGATGAGGAGATATGCACTCCTGAGGGACTATTTCCAGAAAATGTAAACAGATGAGACTTCAGGCCAAAGTGGTTGTTCTTTATAAGTGAATTGTATGATGAACGAGGGAGTTGTGAGCTCTTTTAGCTGAACTAGCTGAGCTGAGATGAGCACTTTTCAGCTGAGTCTTGAACTGGGAAGTTCAACAGGGAGCTATGTGGAAACTCCTTCTCTTTTCTGACCTTCAAATTCAACCTGGAAGCATGTGTTCCATTTGTACTGGGTTTTTTATTGGCAGTTTGCTTATTGGAACAATTGTGTATATTCCGAAACAATATAAATAAGTCCAGCTGAATAGATTGAATTCTGTCGGGGTTCGTTATTCTTCTCTTTGTGTTTCATTCCGTAATTTTATGAATACAGTTTTTGTCTGTTTTAAAATCGGGTAGTCAACCTAGCTAAAGTACTCCAGGTAAATTTCATTGTACACTTACCGAAACAATTTGCAAAGTTATGCTCTGGACTGCCTGCTTAAGAATGTTTTGAGTGGTCTAGCCTAGTCCATGACATCTCGAAGATGGAAGATGCCTCCTTGGGACTTGGTACAAACCAATCACTTTCCCTCCTCATGGTCAGCAAACCATGTTAACAGAACACATGTGTACCAATAGCAATGGAGCCTGGAGGGACAACATGGAGCAGTCTGTCTGTGCAGTATCTGCTTCATTGGTTTGTCATTTTGCAGCATGAAAGACATCCTCGTATTTCAGTGTAACTTTTAGGAGGGACTGAATGACCTCTTCTGTTCACGTGCTCTTCCTCCTGACCCGAGGGCAGACGTTCAAGGACTTCAATGGGCAACCCATGGTTCCTGCCGACCAGCATGTTGTGCTGACTCGACTCTATCTTCCTGAGTTACAGGAGGCGGGAAGAACACAGCAAGCCAGACAGCATCATGAGGTATGAAAGTCAACATTTAAGGTGTAACAGTTCTTCAGGACTGGGAGTGGGGGGTAGTGGGAGCTGCAGATAAAGAGGGAAGGGAGTGGTTGGGGTGGGGAGAGCAGCGGAATGGTGAGGTACGGATACGTAGACACAAGTGGTGAATGCAACCTGGTTGGGCGATGGGAGAGATGAGTCCAGTTGGGAGCTGGAAGGCGGGGTCGTTAGCTGGAATGGAATGGAGGATTATAGGCAGAAAAAGGAGTAATGTCAAGGGTAGTAAGGTTATTTCAAATTGGAAAATTCAATGTTGCGTTTTCCAGGTCGTCGGCTTGCCAGTCAAATGAAGTGTTGTTCCTCCAATTTATGGTCTGCCTCACCAAAGCAACTGAAGAGGCCAGGGGTGGTTATGTCGGAAAGGGATTGGGAAGAGGAATTCAATTGGGCGGTAACTGAGAGATAAGGTTGGCCACTGCAGGCCCGGCTGTGATGCTCAGTGATATGTGCCTTCAGTTTATGTTCGGTCTCCCCGATGTAGAGAAGACCACATCGGGAGCACCTGATGCAGTAAATTAGTTGGAAGAGAGGCAGGTGAACCTCTTTCTGAACTGCAAGCACTGTTTGAAGCCCTACAAGAAAGTCGAGGAGATGGTGTGCCAGCAGGTGATGCACCTTTTGCGGTTGCAGGAGAAGGTACCTGAGGGCTGTTGCGGTGATTGTTGGGGAGTGTGGCACGATAATGAAGGGGACAGTCTTGTGGGAGATGTGCCAGGTGGTGGGATCCAAACCTCGTGAACTCCATCTGATGAACCCGATGTGGTCTTCACTGCATCAGGAAGACCAAATGCAAATGAAGTGAATGTTTTGCTGAGTATCGCAATTCGGCTTCTAAGGGCTGACCTGACCTCCCAGTCACTTTGTATTTCAATTCTCCCTCCCAATCCCTTTCTGACATGGCCATCCTTGACCTCCTCCATTGCCACAATGGACCAAACCATAAATTGGAGGAACAAGACCTCATCTGTCACCTGTGCAGCCTCCACCCCGGGGACTCAACACTGAATTCTCCAATTTCAAATAGCGTGCCTTCCAATTCTCCGACTCCCTTCCCAGGCTTTCCCCTCCTTTCCCTTTCTCTGATCAACCCTTCAACCAGCTACCAACTTTATTCAGTCCTCTCATCACCAACCAGCTGACACCCTTTATCTGCGTTCACTTATGCCCATCTCGCCAGTCTGCCTCCTCCTCCCTCATTGCCCCTTTATCTATAGGCCCCGCTTACCCCTAACCACAGTCCTGACAAAGCGTTATATCCTAGGCGTTGATTTCTCAACGTCTTGACGCTGTCTTGCTTATTCTGTTTTTACAGCCTCCTGTATGTCTATTTTGGATTCCAATATCTGCTGCTTTTTTAAAAATTGTCTTCTTGTGGGACAGGGCGGAGAGAGGGAATGTATTGAGCCTGTTGTTATCTAATAGATCTGATGGGTTGAATGGCTTTCTTATATTACTGTGAAACTAGCTAGAGTTGCTGTAGCGGTTCCTTTTTTTAACCGTGAAAATGTTTAGTGTCCAGCAGTGTTTTTGATCAATGTTACCTGTACATGAACAGCACAAACTTGAATGTTGTCCAGATATTATACTTTAGTACCCGAGGAGGTGACTCATCGTTATGAACATTGTATAATCTTCACAGAACATCCCTACCTCTGATAGTATGGCAGAGGGAAAAACATTGATGAAGCAACTGAAGATGTTTGTGCCGAAGAAGCTACCCTGAGGATTGCCCACAGAGATATCCAGGGACCGAGAGGACTGATGTCCACCAGCCACATTGTGTTCTGAATGACCCCACCAGCGGGGAGTTTACAACTAATTCCCATCAAGTTCAATTTTAATCAGTCTCCTTGACATCTTGCTCAATCACATATTGCCGTGATATCAGGGCCCGTCACTTTACGCTCTGTTCATATCTTCTATCCATGTCAATAGGCCAAGGTATATGTGTGGGGTGTGTTACCTTCTCTCAGAGGGTAGTGACGGTTGGGACCAGACAGTTGGGGGAGGCTACATCACTGAAATTTTTGGGGGGTGCGAACGGGTGTCAATGGATTTTGACACATCAGAGATTGCAGGGCTACAAAGAATTGGACATGAAAGTGAAATTGCGTCCCATATCTTCTCTACTGTGATATTGGTTGTCCCTAAGATATCACTACTAACTTCCTAAAGTTCCCAAGTCTTCATGTATTTCTCCACGGTAACCATAGAGTAGAAATATTCGTTGAGGACTTCACACATCTCTTATGGTTTCACACATACTTGCCCACTTTGATCTTTGAGGAGTCTTATTTTCTCTGTAGCTATTGCTTTTCTTTTAATATATTTCAAGAACCTTTTTGGATTCATCGTAATCTTCTCAGCCAATGGTCGTTATTGCCCCTTTCTCAACCTACTGATTTCGTTCTTCCATAGACTCCAGTATCTCTTATATACCTCCAGGGATTCCCTTGATCCCAGCTGCCTGGACCTGAGCCATGCCCCAAGTTTGAACATAAACCTGTGGACCAGTTTTGTCCCTCTCCATAACTATTTGCAGATTAATATTACTGTCCCAAAGTGCTCCTCCACTATTAATTCAATCACCTTTCCTGCCATATTTCCTCAGACAATTTCGAATTTTGTACCTTCCCGAGAAGGACACTCGATGTACTGCTTGAGGAAGCATTCCTGATGCATTTACAGATTTTAGGTCATCACAGCGCCTCACAACACTAGAGACCTGGGTTCAATTCCCGCCTCAGGCCATAGACTGTGTGGAGTTTGCACATTCTCCCCCTGTCTGCAGAGGTTTCCTCCGGGTGCTCCGATTTCCTCCCACAGTCAAACAAATGTGCAGGTTAGGTGAATTGGACATGCTAAATTGCCCGTATTGTTAGGGGCAGGCGCAAATATAGGGGAATGGGTCTAGGTGGGTTGCGCTTCGGCGAATCAGTGTGGACTTGTTGGGTCGAAGGGCCTGTTTCCACACTGTAAGTAATGTAATGTAATTTAATCTAATCTAATCTAATCTAATCTAATCTAATCTAATTTAATCTAATCTAATCTTATTTTATCTAATCTAATCTAAAATCCCTTTACGCTCAGGCAATTCCAGTCTATGTTAGAAAAATTAAAACCCCCTATTATGATATTCCTTTTGCTCCTGCAGGTCTCTTCTCTCTCCCTGCATATTTGTTACTCTCGTTCCTTTTGACTATTTGGGGGCTTATAGTACAACCCCAATCACGTCACCAACCACTTCCTATTTCTTAACTCCACCCACAAAGCCTGACTGGGTGATCAGTAATTTTATCTCTGATTACTGCTGTTGTACTCCCCTTAATCAGAAATGCAACTTCCCTCCCCTCCTTCCACCATCTGTGTCTTGTTTAAAGCATATGTACACTGGCACGTTAAGCTGTCAATCCTATCCATCACTTAGCCATGTTTGTGTAATGACTATAATATACCAGTCCCATCTACCTACCCACGCCCTGAGTTCATCGGCATTACCTGTTGGCCTTCTTCCATCGAAATAGTTCCAATTTAATCCAAAAGGCAATACTTTCTCTCTGTCGTTTTCCAGCATAATGTTACTGTTCTGTGATTACGGTATCTTCTTCCAGCCTCGCACTTACCTCCCTGCTCTGGAGGATGCCAGCCCCTGCCAATCTATTTTAAATGCTCCCTTGTAACACGACCAAAACCGGCCGCCAAGATATTGTGCCCCCTAGTGCAAGTCTCTGACGGTAATCTCCCTCTCAGGACATACCACTGTCAAGGTTTTTTTTAAAACGATGTTTCTCTTAGCTCTCAGCAATCACACTGAAGGAGCTCGTCCCTATTCTACGGGTACCATTTTTGCCAACGTGAATAATGATTTCTGGCTGCTCACCCTCTCCTTTGTGAGTGTTCTGCAGCGACTTGGAGACATCCTGGACCCGAGCACCTGGGAGGTTACCCACCATCCTGGCTTCCCATTTGTGGCCACAGAATCTCCTTCTGTCCCTCTTTAACAATCGACCCTCCTGTCTCGAACGTCCTGTTTACCTTTACTCTTTCCCGCTGTGCCCCACAGCCAGTGATAATACCAGCAACCTGGCTACTGCTGCTTTCCCCTGAACGGTCATCACCCTCAACAATCCAAAACGTTATCCTTGTTTATAGAGGAATTGCCACAGGGGATTCCTGCATTCCCTGTCTTCTCCCTTTGCCATTCCTGGTGGTCGCCCTTCTACTCTCTGCCTGGAACACGACAGGAAGCAAGGTACGCCTGTTGGATGAAATTGTGTTTATTTAAATACAACAGAACTGAGAGGTAAGGCTGGGTAAAAACGATGACTGCAGATGATGGAAACCTGATTCTGGATTAGTGGTGCTGGAAGAGGCACAACAGATCAGGCACCATCCGCGGAGCAGTAAAATCCGACGTTTCGGGCAAAAGTCCTTCATCAGGAACACAGCGAATGAACTCAGGTAGATGAACGTTAGACTGGAAAATTACAGACATGAAAGGAACATAACTAGCGGCGTGTCTTGGGTATGGCCACCACACTTTAGCACTTATCTATGAAGTTCTCAGTATTTCGGATGACCCTGACCGCATCCTAGATTAGATTACCTACAGTGTGGGAACAGGCCCTACAGCCCAACAAGTCGAGAGCAGCCCAGCGAGACCCATTCCCCTACACCAAACGCTAAGGGAAATTCAGCATCACCAATTCATCTAACCTGCACATGTTTGGACTGTGAGAGAAAGCCACAGCACCCAGAGGAAAGCCACGCAGACACGGGGAGAATGTGCAAACTCCGCACAGACCGAGGCAGGTTTTGAACTCTGGTCCCTGGTGCTGTGAGGCAGCAGAGCTAACAACAGAGCCACTGTGCTGCCCAGCTCCAACTCATGAACACAGTCTCCCTTTAAAATACAGGAGGAGGTCATTGGCTAATATGTATGAATCAGCTCCAAAAATGTCTCCCAAGCACCGCCGATTTGCCAGCCCTCTCTCTATTGCCCGTTAAATTCATAATTTCCAAATACATATCCAGTTCTCTTTTGAAGCTTCATTCACAACTTTCCCAGCCAGTCAATTCCAACTCGTAGCAACTCCCTAAATAAGGGCATTTTTCCTTATTTCACTCCTAGCTCTTTTGCTGACAACCTTGAAATTAGAAGTCCTTGATGATGTGATACCAAATAATAGAGCTTTCTTTTTCTACACTGCAACTTTTTCCATACGTTTGAGCACCACAATAAATTCACATCCTTGTCTGTTCGGGTCCAGGAAAAGTAAGCCTTGCATGAACTATAACAAACACTACAACGGAAAACAAACAAAACTGGTCACCAGGATATATTAACATCAACTGGCCACAAAAGACATGACTCCAACACTAATTTCTTACGTACTGATGAGGAAGTACGCCACTTTGACTAGGTCTGCATGTCCATCCTCGGACAGGCCAAACAGAGACAAGAACAAGAATTCCTAGAAACATGGCATTCCAACCTGAACTCCATCAATAAAGACATCAATTTTGACTCCATCTACCAACCTCTGGGAAAAAGGGCAGAAATTGACATCATCGACACAGGAAATTAGACTACCAACTCAAGGAAACCGAAACACCTGAATAGAAAGTGGGAGATAACACCAGCACTTCACTGGAGGCTCACTTACTGATTATCAATGGAGCAAACCAGGAACTACCATTCGCTATTGCTTCAGAATACATCAGAGAGTTCATGGTTGCCACCACATAGAATCATTGAATGAAAATGCAAGCCTGCACTAACAAGTGCATATCCAAAGGCTTTTTAAAAAGTTTGTGAGATTACCTGCTCAATCATCCGCCTAGGCAATGCATTCCAGACA
This sequence comes from Chiloscyllium plagiosum, assembly GCF_037043375.1. Taxonomy (NCBI): domain Eukaryota; kingdom Metazoa; phylum Chordata; class Chondrichthyes; order Orectolobiformes; family Hemiscylliidae; genus Chiloscyllium; species Chiloscyllium plagiosum. The sequence continues at coordinate 99,481,489 of NW_028270152.1, forward strand.
CATGTCACCAGGGGAAGAACGGAGGCTCCTTGGTTCGCACTCCTGCCTTAGAGCGCTGGGGACCCAGGTTTGATTTCAGCCTCGGACACTGCCTGTATGGGTTTTGTACAATCTCCTTGTATCTTCGTGGTTTCCTCTCGGTACTCCGGTTTCCTCCCACAATCCAAAGATATTCAGCTCAGGTGAATTGGCCATGCTTAATTGCCCATAGTGTTCAGGGAAGTGTAGGTGAGGTGCATTAGTCAGGGATAAATATAGGAGGAACGTGTTTTGGTGGGTTACTCTTTGGAGGGTCAGTGTGGATTTGTTGGGCCGAAGAGCCTATTTCCACACCGTAAGAATTTGATATTCTATGTGTGTGCCACCCTCTCAGTTCAAAACAGACTCAAAAATCCTCTCTCAATCCCCTGCCTTTCACTGTAAGTATGTTTCCCTTTGTTTTTGATGCTTCGAGTTAGGGAAACTGCTGCAGTCTGATCATCCTATAAATTCCCCTTATGCTCTTGTACACATGCACCAGGATCCCTCTTCAACTTCCCCGCTGCAATGAAAAAGGAGCAAATTTATCTCTCGCCTTTGACAGTTTGAGTACTCACTTGTCTTGTTCATTCAGATGTGCATTATCTCACATTTATCAGTGTTAAACTTCATTGGCCATTAATCTGGATGTAGAAATCATCTGTTTATATCGTCCTGAGGCTAACCCTTTCTTCCTCACTGTGAACCACCCAGCTAATATTTGTGTCATCCCAACATTAGTTTTCATTTCACTGCCATCCATCTTCCACATTATCACCATCATCATTTATGAATATCACAAACAAACCGTGATTTCCTTCCTATTCTCCAGATGCCATTCACAGAAGAAGAATTCTGACTGGGGCAGCATTCGTTCATTTTTCCAGTTGCCCTTGAGAAGACCTTGTGCCACTGCAGTCCACGTGTTTGATCTGATTTGATTTCATTTATTTTAGTCAAATGTACAATGGAATGGTTTGTTTTGCGGGTAGTGCAGGCACATGACCGTAAACAAGAAATCACACATCACAGGTTCCATGGACAGAGTGAGGCATGCAAGTTTACAGCTTCACAGGAGGTGTGCAAATTAAGATCGACATTAGCAAGATTAACATTATTTGAAAAGTGAGAGATGTCAATTTTTCAGTCTAATAATGGTAGGGAAGGAAGTGTTCCTGAGCATGCTGGTCCATGTTTTCAAACCTCTAAGTCCCCTCCCTTTTGAAAGAGGTTGTAGGAGATCATGACCGGTTTGTGAGAGATCTTTGATGTTGCCAGCCTTTCTGCGACAATGCCAAGTATAAATGACGGAAGGTGGTCTTCCCTGATGGGCTGGGCTGTGCACACAACCGTCTGCAGTTTCTTATGGTCCTAGGCAGAGCACTTACCATGTCAGGTCATTATGCACCCTAATAGAATGCTTTGAGTTGCCAGTATGCAGAGCACTGGGAGACGGGCGGTTTCAATATAGTTAGATGTAACAATTGGCTGTTAAATGGATACCCACGTTCTGGCTGCTGTTTTGACAACAATTGAAATGTAACTGATAATTTTAAATTATGTCCTCTATACCAAAACCCTGCTGAGTGTATTCTATTGCCAACATCGAACCAATGAACCATCATATGCTTCAAACGAATAGAGAAGCCATCACCCTGACAACGAAGGAGAAAGAGACAGAAACAAAGGGAAGGAGAGAGAGAGAAAACACAGCGAGGCAAACAGATGGACAGTCAGTCAAAGAGAGAAAGGAAACAAAACAAGGAAACAAACAGTCGCATGTGCAGGGAGAAGGGAAGAGAATAGGTTCAGGGAAAGAAACAGAAGACAGGGAAAAGGAAAACAGAGGGAAATAGACAGTGTGAGAGAAACTGTGAGAGACAATGGTCACAGGGAGCTGGGGATAGGGTCAAGGGGAGCTCGGCTGAATGGGAGGAGCTGGGGTGATGACTGGAGAGAGCTGAAAATGTGTTGCTGGAAAAGCGCAGCAGGTCAGGCAGCATCCAGGGAACAGGAGAATCGACGTTTCGGGCATAAGTCCTTCTTCAGGATTCCTGATGGAGCAGGTTGTGGGAGATCATTACAAGGATATGATGGGACTTTGGTAATGTCTGAACAAAGAACATTCCAGTACAGGAACAGGCCATTCGGCGGTCCAAGCCTGCGCCAATCCAAATCCTCTATCTCAACCTGTCTCCTATTTTCTAAAGGTCTGTATCCATACACTCCCTGCCCATTCATGTATCTTTCTGGAAACATCTTAAATAAAAACCACTGGTCACGTTCTCAATTTTGAGAAACACCCTTCCTCTACTATGCTCTGTCCCCTGTTGCCAAGCCAGTTCTTTATCCATGTAACTAGCACACCCTGGACACCCACACGTGACTTCACTTTCTCCATAACCCGACCATGGGAAATCTTAACAAACTTCTTCCTGAAGTCCATGTACATGACATCTACAGCCCCTCCCTCATCAAACAACTTTGTCACTTCCTCAAATAATTCTATTAAGTTGGTAAGACCTGACCTTCCCTGCACTAAACCATGTTGCCTCTCACTGATAAGACCATTTTCATCCAAATGAGAATAGATCCTATCCCTCAGCATTTCTCTCGGTGTTTCCCTACCCCAGACGTCAGGCTCACCGGTCTATTACTAACTGGATTATTCATGCTACCCTTCTTTAACAAGGGGACTAGAAACTTCCCAGTCCTCCTTGACCTCAGTTGTGTTCAAGGATGTTACAAAGATATCGGTCCAGGCCCTAACTATTTCTTCTCTCCCTTCCCTCAGTCATCTTGGATAGATGTTGGCAGCCTTTCTGCTGCAACGAGCCGTGTAAGTAGAGTCAATGGTTGGTAAATTGGAGTCCGTCATAGTCTGGGCTGTGAACACAATCTTCTGTAGTTTCTGATGTTCCTGTGGAGAGTGTTGCCGTTCCAGGCCATCACGCACCCGGACACACCGTTCACAATAGTGCATCTGTAGAAGCAGCGCATGATAAAAATCCTGAGCCAAGTGAGGAAGGAGAGACGTTTTTGAACCATCTTGACTGTCACACCTATGTGAGAAGTCCAGGGTAGTTTACCAGTTGTCATCACTCCGAGGGACTTGACGCTCTGCACTGTCTCGACCGTTGATGTAGATAATGGCCTTGTTCCCCTCCTTTCGTTCAAAAGTCAATGATCAGTTCTTTACTTTTGCTGAATTTGAGAGGGAGGTTATTATCATTCCACCATGCCATCAAACCCACTGTCTCCTTTCTGTGTTCAGACACATCGTTGTTTTAAATCACTCCTTGCTTTGGTGATGCCAGCAACAAAATTATAATTGGCATTGTTTGGAATTTGGCAACACAGCCACATGTGTAACGGAGTACAGTAGGGGGCTGAGGACAAACCCGTGTGTGTACAGGGAGTACAGTAGGCGGCTGATGAAACAACCGTGTTTATACAGGAGTACAATAAGAGGCTGATGACAAAGCCATCTGTGTACAGGGAGTACAGTAGCGGGCTGATGACACAGCCCTGTCTGGACAGGAGTACAGTAGGGGGCTGATGACACAGCCGTGTGTGTACAGGATGTACAGTAGGGGATGCGGACACAATCGTATGTGTACAGGGAGTAGAGTAGTGGTCTGAGGACACAGCCGTGTGTGCATAGAGAGTACAGTAGGGGGCTGAGGACACAGCCGTGGGTGCACAGAGAGTACAGTAGGGGGCTGCAAGTACTGCCGTAGGTGTACAGCGAGTACAGTAGGGAACAGAGGGACACAGTCGTGTGTGTACAGGGAGCACAGTAGTGGGCTGAGGACACAGCGTGTGTGTACAGGGAGTACAGTAGGGGGCCGAGGACACAGCTATGGCGTATAATGAGTACAGTAAGGGGCTGAGGGCACAGCTGTGGGTGTACAAGGTGTAGAGTAGGGGCTGAGGACACAGCCATGTGTGTACAGGGAGTACAGTAGCGGGCCGAGGACATAGCTGTGTGTGTACAGGGAGTACAGTTGGGGGCTGAGGGCACATCTCTTGGTGTTCAGGGAGTACAGTCGAGGGTGAGGACACAGCCGTCGGTGTGCAGGGAAGCCGCGACTCAGGCCACGGAATTTTGAGATCAGTCTGGAGGGGATAATGATGTTTAAGGTGAAGCTGTCGTCAATGAGCAGGAGTCTGGTGTAGGTGTCTTTGTTGTCCAGCTGTCCTTGGGATGAATGCAGGGCTTGGGATATGGCATCTGTTATGGACCCGTTACATCAGTCGGCATATTAAAGGGGATATAGTCAGGCTGGGAGATTGGAGGCGATGTGGGCCATAACCAGCCTTTCAAATCACTCCATATTTATAGTGGTTAGAGCCACTGGGCGATAATCAAGTCATTAAAGCATGAGCTTTCTCACTTACAAGGTTGATGTTGGTCTTCTTGAAGCAGGTTGGGACTTCAGCTTGTGGGAGGGAAAGGCTGAAATTATATGTGAATACTTCTGCCAGTTGGTCCTCACAGGATCTGATGCTCAGCCGGGAACACTATCCAGGCCCGTTGCTTTCCTTGATTTGACCTGCAGGAAGAGTGATCATGCCTGCAGCGGTGACAGCAGGCACAGGTACATCCGAGGCTGTCGTTACAGGTTTCAGCCTGGCTGTCACACAGTTATTCGTCATAGACATCCCCTCGCCGACCTCCCTCCATCGTCATCAATACACAGCGACATGGTTGGTGTGAGCACCACTCAGTTAGTGTTGAGACGGAGTGACATCAATAGACTGGGATTGTGCGCCATAATGAAGTAAACTCACAACAAAAGGGGGTAGGATGTGCTTCTACTGAGAGTCAGCGAGGCAGGGAGTGAAGACTTTACAAGTGTCATTCAAGTCAAGCCAATGCTTCAACCTGAATGGAGTCAAGCATCTTGACTGTTGTGTCTTGGAGATGGTGAACGGTCCTTAGGGAGCCAGGAGAAGTATTATGTATGAACAAACTGAACAAAGGACTTGAGGGCAGTTTTACTAAGTTTGCAAATAATATTGAGGAAGTGGGGAAGCTGCAGAAAAGCTTGAACAATTTAGGTCTGTGGAAAACACGTGGCTGATGGAACGTGTGAGAATATGCACTTTGGTAGGCGGAATAGAGGAGACACTATGTTCTAATAGGATCCATTAATTCTGAAGCAGAAAAGAATTTTGAAGCACTCGTCCTCTCTTATGGTTAATGTGCATGTTCAGTTGGCAGTTAGGTAAGCAGAAGCAACGTCCGCATTCATTTCAAAAGAGCAAGAATGCAAGACCGGAGACATACTGCTGAGAATGTAACGGGCTATGGATAGACGGCATTTGGCCAATTGTGAGCTGTTTTGGACACTATCTCTGGAGACAGATCTGCTGGTGTTGGAGGTGATCCATTCTGGGAATGACGGCTTGTCATATGAGCGGCAGTGTGTGTCTTCGATGGAATTTAGAAGAATTGTGAGGGGGGTTGGGGGGTCTGATTGAAACTAATGCATTACTGCAAAGATTGATACAGTCAGTGTGTAGAAAATATTTCCACTTTTCATAGAGAAAATGACAATGTCAGAGTGAAGGAACGGGCTGAATGGCCTAAATCTGTTGCTATATCTCATGCCGTTTAGGTCATGGGGTCTATTATTCAGTACAGAATTGTAAGTATCTGACCTGCTCTTGTAACCCTTGTATTTGTATGTTGATTTGACTTCACGTTCTGGTCAATGGGACCCCTGCGATATGGACATTGGAAAGATTCAGTGTCAGCCAGTAAACCATTAATATTTTGATTACAAGCTGCTATCAGCGAGTCTCATCTGGCGAGAGTACATTCTCCCGACGATGATTGACATTTTCTGTCTGGTATTTTTGATAGATTGATCCTGTTACGCCAGTATTGTTGATTTAAACAAAACAGATGCAATTTATCACAGCACTCAGCAACAATAAGTCATCGAATACTGAACACCCTTTTAATAACAGAAAAGTCTAAAATGTTCAATATTAGAAACACTGCTTTCCTGTTCATGTTCAAACCAGATAACCTGTCCCATCGAGATGCTCAACTTGGAACTATTTTTTTTAAAGTCTTTTTTTGAATGTGGGCATCGCTGGATGTGTCCAGCATTTCTTGCCCGTCCCCAGTTGCTCTTGAGAAGGTGGTGCTGAGCTGCCTTCTCGAACTGCTGCAATCTACCTGCTGGGCAATGACCCACTAGTGATTAAGGAGGGAATTCCAGGGTTTTCACGCAGCAACAGTGAAGGAAAGGCGATATATTTCCAAATCAGGATGTTGACTGGTTTGGAGGGGAATGTGAAGATGGTGGGGTTCCCAAAAGTCTACTGGCCTTGTCATTCCAGATGGAAGTATTCGTGAGATTGGAAGGAGCTGTCTGAGGATCTTTGGGGAATTTCTCCATTGTGTCTTGCAGATAGTGCACACTGCTGCTTCTGAGTGACTATGGTGAAGTGAGTGAATGCTTGTGGATGTGGTGCAAATCAAATGAGCTGGTCTGTCCTGGATTGTGTCAAAAATCTTCAGTGTTGTTGGGGCTGCCACCATTCAGGCAAGTGAGGATATTCCAACTCATTCCTGACTTGTGCCTTTTAGATGATGTACAGGCTTTGGGTAGTCAGGAGGTGAGTCAGTCGTGGAGTACTCTTAGCCTCTAATCTGCTCTCATATTCATGTGGAAGGTCTGGTTGAGTGTCTGGTCAATGATACCCCCAGGATATTGATAGTGGGGGAGTTTAGAGATGATTATGCTGCTGAATACAAAGTGGTTATATTGTTTCTTGTTGATGACAGTCATTGTCTGAATTTATGTGGCGCAAATGTTACTTGCCACTTGTCAGCCCAAGCCTGGATATTGTCCAGACCTTGTTGCTTTGTGCATGGACTGCTTCCTTATCTGAGCATTTGCGAATGGTGCTGAATATTGTGCAGTCATCATCGAATATCTCCACTTCCGACCTTATGATGGAAGGAAGGTCTAATAACTTTTCTGTTATTAGATGCAGCTGAAGATGTTTGGACCTAGGACATTATCCTAAGGAACTACTGCAGTGATGTTCTGGAGCTGAGATGACTGACCTCCAACAACAAAGACCATTTTCCTATCTGTCAGGTATGACTCCAATTATGCCATGTTGGCCTGCGACACCGTTTTTGCTTGGGGTCCTTGATGTCACATTTGGCAGAATGTAGCCTTGATGTCCCGGGGTGGAATTCAGTTCCTTTTCTATGTTTGAACCAAGGCTATGACGAGTTCAGGAGCTGACTGACCCTGGCAAACCCCAAACTCGGCGTCACTGAGCAGGTTAGTTTTGAGCAGGTGCTGCTTGATAGCACTGCTGATGACACCTTACATCATTACTGATGATAGAGAGTAGACTGATTAGGCGGTATTTGGACGGGTCGAATTTATCCTGCGTTTTAAGTACAGAACATACTTGAGCAGTTTTTTTCCCCATTGTCGATTTGCAAACATACGGGAACAGCTTGGCTAGGGGAATGGGATGTTCTGGAGCACAAGTCTTCAGGGCTATTGCCGGCATGTTATCAGGGCCCATAGCCATGGCAGTATCCAGTGCCTTCACCGTTTCTTGATATCAGTTAATCGAATTTGCTGAAGAATGCTATTTGTAATGATGGGGACCACCGGAGGAGGCCGAAATGGATCATCCACTCAAAAATTCTGACTGAAGATTGCAACGAAAGCTTCAGACTTATATTTTGCACTGATGTGCTGTGCTCTTCCATCATTGGGGTTGGGGATATTTATGGAGACTCCGACTCCGTGAGTTGTTTAATCGTCCGCCACCATTCACGATCGGATTATGAGGACTGCAGAGCTTAATTCTGACGCATTGGTTCCGTGATCGCTAAGCTCTGTCTGTCCCTTGCTGTTTATGTTGTCTGGCACGAAGTATTTCTGTTTGGAAGCTTCAGCAGATGAACATTTTATTTTTATATATTCTTGGTTCTGCTCCAGGCATGCTCTCCTGCATGCTCCATTGAACAAGGGTTAATCCTCTGGTTTGATGGTAATGGTTGAGTGGGGGACATGCTGGGTCGTGACATTACAGATTGTGCAGGAGTATAGTTCTGCTGCTATTGATGGTCCACAGGATCTTATGGACGCTAATAGACGTTGTCTCCACAAGGACAGTGTGATGGTCACTTTTACCAATACTGTCATGGACAGATACATCTGCAGTTAGTAGATTGGTCAGGTATTTTTTTTTTTACCCTCTCGTTCTTTCCCTCACCATCTGCTGCAGTTCCAATCTAGTAGCTATGTCCTTTAGGTCCCGTCCAGCGTCATCAGTCGTATATTTTGCCAAAACCACTCTTGATGGTCGACTTTGAAATCTCCCGGTCAGAATACACTTCGTGCCCTTGCCACAGTCAGTGCTTTCTCCAAGTGTTGTTTAACGTGGAGGAGGACTGATTCAGATGAGGAACGACGTTACATGGTAATCAGTGAGGGACTCCTTCGTTTATGTTAATTTCTGTCATTTCCATAAGATATGATTCCGTGAGTATGGCTATGTCAGGCTGTTGCTAAACTGAAACACACACTGGATCATCAACGCCACACTCACAGGAAGCCGATTCACTAGAGAGGAAGAAAAGAACAACCGACTCTCATTCTGAGATGTGATGGTACGGAGAACACCTCATGGAGAATTCACCACAAAGGTTTACAGGAAAGCCACACCCACAGACCAAGTCCTGAACTACGAAAGCAACCACCCCAACACATACAAAAGAAGTTGTATCAAGACACTGTTCAAAAGGGCCACAACACACTGCAGAACACCAGAACTGCAAACAGAGGAAGAAGAATACCTATACAATGAATTCGCCAAAAACGGATATCCGCGCAATTTCATCAACAGATGCCTCAGGGAAAGACAACGGAACGAGGACATGCCGCAAACCAAAGGATTAGCCACAATAACATACATCAGGAGATTTCCGAATTGACAGCCAGACTACTACGACCACTAGGACTCATATCAGCACACAAACCAACAGCCACTCTCAGACAACAACTCATCAGAACAAAGGACCCGATACCCAGCATGAGCAAAACCAACGTAGTGTACAAAATCCAATGCAAGGACTGCACACATCACTACACAGGGCAAACAGGAAGACAGCTAATGATCCGTATCCATGAACACCAACTAGCCACGAAAGGACTCGACCAGCTATCCTTAGCAGATGACAAGCAACATGAGTTTGACTGGGACAACACTGCTATTAGAGGACAAGTCAAACAGAGAACAGCCAGGGAATTCTTAGAGGCATGGCACTCATCCACAGATTTAATCAATAAGCACATCGAACTGGACCCAATATCGCGAACAATGCAACGGACAGCAGGAACTGACAACCAGAAGCGGCATATACAAACCACTATAAATGCCGGTGGAAACATCACAGAAGCGCTTCACAGGAGGTTCCCAAGCACTGAGGATGTCACCTAGACAGGGGACGAAACGTCTGCAACACAAATTCCCAGCTCGGCGAACAGAACCACAACAACGAGCATCCGAGCTACAAATCTTATCACAAACTTTGAACAACCTTATCTCTTTATACTTTCCATATTTTGGTGTGAGCAGAAAATCATTTTGTTCCTGTATTTTATATTGCATAAACGCATTTCATTAATGCTGTCTCTGTTAATTGCTCATTATAGATGTATTCTTGAATCTGCTCTTCATGTGAGTTATGAAGCGTAACATTCCAATTCTGGTAAATGGGAATCATCACTGTCCCTCCACCCCGTCTAATCAGCCATGTCCCCCAGTCCTCTCCGTTTTCTGTCTTTTCCCCAATATCATAATCACAATGTAATTGAAGTCCATTAAATGACACTTCATGACAGTTCCTTAACATCGGTAACATCAACAGCATGACCCACAGCTGCCCTCTCTGATCCTGGAATAACAATCTGAACTGTGTTTGCCATGTGCAATTCTCTGTTAACGTATCCATGCCGTTTGTTTGTTATAACCCACGTTTTGTTTGGCACATTTTGCTATCAGATCATGGATGATAGATGTTTTCTCAATGTTTTATTGATTTTGCAATGACTGATCAGTAGTTACGGGATTTATGTCTGTATTTATGAACAGAGAAGCATGTTTATGATCCGGTAAACTTCTGGCATCACTTCTATATCCAAGACTGACTGAATGATTACACACAATCAATCTGCCATCTTCAACATTCCTTCCTTCAGTCACACACGCATGTCACACCCAGATTGCATAAATGTTAAAAGTTATTTTTAATTTTAATAAAGTAGCATTGAATTCAAAGTGGTTAACTGGAGCTATTTGTTCAGCGATTGTAATTATATCATTCTCATGATTCGTATGCGTCCATAGAGAGTTTCTCTCTTCTATCAATAAGGGAATGCTTTCAGTGTTTTACCCAATAATGTAAGTGGGAGCATGTCCAACAGCAGGAAGAGGGATTAGCAGCTTCAGAGAGAAAGGCAGGAGAGATGAAAATCTGGGAACATTAGACTGGAATGTTCCAACAATGGATCAGAATCTGGGAACATTAGACTGGAATGTTCCAACAATGGATAGGAGCTTATCCTATGGTCTTTACTGGCTTTCCCAGCCTTGGATATCATTAGCATCGCGGATTGAAGATGTACTGATGGTTATTCAAGCTGGTTACTCTCTTATCCTTACTATGGTTTGTCCGCCTGGTAAGTCACTCTGTCTATTTAGTGAAATGGTCTGAACTGAACCGATGCTCATGATATGCAGATTTTGGAAAGGTGCAAGCCAACGTTTTCAGCTTCAATCAAAGATTCCATTCCTTAGAAATTATAACTAGTAAACTGTTATTTACAAATTACTAACCAGTACACGACGGTAAAACACACTGTTCTCATCCACTTTGATTCGTTTGCTCCTGCAAAGTGTACATCTCCATATCTTCCCCACATACCAATTCTGTCCAGTACTACGATTAAGACATCCCAGTCAACACTTCAATTCCTGAATAAACCAGCGTTTGTGCCTTTGTGAATTCTAGATCCATCTGTTTCATGGCACTTCTAACCACGTGTCCATTGCAAACTAATTGCACTTGAGATGTTTAACTTGTTCTCTGCACAAAACCTGAAAGATGGGCAGACAGTATATGGTGGGTCACGTCATTGGCTCGTATTATAGAACCACAGAATGATACTCTTTTGATATCGGCTTGCCTTATGCCCATTAGAGAAGGCAGTGGGTCACCCTTCTCTGGTCAAGTCTCTGTTTAACTATAAACCCACGGCAATTTGTTTTACTATTTATTGTCCTATGGAACAGCTGAACCAGCCACTCAGTTCAAGATCAGCATAACATGCTGGCCTGACTATGGCTGCACACGTCCGGTGAGGGCAGAACAAATGCAAAGGTAGCTCCCTTCCTCTGCTTGCATCCCATATTCCAACAGCTCATTTTTGTTCAGGTCGGTAGCCATTCACTGTTTTAGATGTATTCCTTGTGATTGAGTCTCTCCCAAGAGTGATGTCCATCTCCATGGGCACCTCTGGTGCTGGCTTTATTGCTGCTGACTTCCAGATATAAGGATGTTTTTTGAATTCTACATCAGTGGCAGTGCATTGGAAATTAATTATTTCCTGGGTCACACGAAAGAAATCGAGCCAGATAAGTGAGGGGAATGAATTATTGTGATCAAAGCTGAGAGTGTTGTTGAGGCAGTATTTGGGGGATTGTGGACAGATTTTCTTTCCTTTATATGGAGTGACCTCCTAACCACAGAGAGAGTGAAGAGGGGTTCGGCCAGCTTAATCCCTGCGATGATGGCACCATGAGGAGGAAGTGAAGGTTGATCTGTAGCACTGTGAGAGAATAAGACGTGATTGCATTGAACCCTGAGAGGGATGGACAATCACTCCTTATATTCTAAACAGACAATGAAAATGTGATAAATTTCATGACTGCTATTTCACTCAGTATGCATGATTCAGGATAGCTTAAGTGCCTGGGCGGACGTTACGCCCACCCACCCCAACACTACTCCCCATTGAGAGAGACGGAGAGGTCCAAGTTTTGAATAAACTATGCCCACATTAATACAGTGCAGTTGGTGTGTGTTCCTGCACTGAATGTCATATTTTCCACCACCCCGACAGCAGCCACAATACCTTCATTCTAAAACAGTTAACTATGCCCAGCTTCTGACATTTCTGAGGAACATGAATCTATCTTCTCGGAGATGCAAGGTACTTCCTTAAGGTTTAGAACACAAAACTATAAGACATTGGAGCATAAATTATGACAGTTAGTTCATCAGGTCTGCTCCGTCATTCAATCATCGCTGCTATGTTTCTCAAACCCATTCTCCGATCTTCTCCCCATAACCCTTCATTCCCTGGATAATCAAAAACTATCTATCTACGTCTCAAACATACTCAATGACCTGACCCCACAGCCTTCTGTGGCAATAAATTTCAAAGATTCATCAGTCTATGGTTAAATAACTTTCTCCTTATCACTGTTCTAAAAGGCGTTCCCTTTCATCTGAGGCTGTGCCCTCGGATTCTAGTCCAATGGAAACATCTTATCAACATCCACTCTCTCCCGGTCATTTCGTATTCTGTCTATTTCAATTGCATTCCCTCTCATCGTTTCAAACTTTATCAAGGATAGACCCAGAGTACTCAAACATTCCTCATGCAATAAGCTTTTCATTCCTATGACTATTCTCGTGAAAATCCTCTGAAAACGTTCCAGGACCAGTACAACCTTCCTGAAGTACGGAGCTCAAAAATGAGAACAATACTCCAAATGTAGTCTGACCAGAGCCGTATACAGTCAGTTCTTATATTCAATTCTTCTCGTAGTAAATGCTCCCAATCATAATTGCAATTGCCCTCCCAACTACTGCCTCAAACTGCAAGCTGACCTTGAGAGAACCCGGCAGTAGAACTCCCAAGTTCCTTTGCACTTCAGATTCCTGAATTTTCTCGCCATTTAGAAAATAGACCATGCATCTGTTCTTCGTTGGAATACATCTGACGATCTCTTTACCTGTCCAAATCCTTGTTCAGCCTCTCCGCTTCCTGAATAAGACCTGTCCATCTGCCTATCTTTGCATCGTCTGCAAACCTAACCAGAGTGCCTTCAATTCCCTCATCAAGGTTCGTTAATGTAACAAGTAAAAAGTTGTGATTCCAACACTGAGCATTCTGGATCACCACTTGTCCCCGGATGCCATCCTGAGAAGTACTCTTTTATCCCCACTCTCTGCTTTCTGCCAGACAGCCAAGTTTCTATCCATGCCACTACTTTGCCTCTAACACGACGGACCCTTATCATACTCAGTAATCTCCTGTGTGACACCTTGTCAAAGGCCTTATTGAATTCCAGGTGGATAATATCCATTGGCTGTGCTTGATCGAGCTGCTCATTTCCTCTTCAAAGAATTCCAATAGATTTGTCAGTCATTATTTTCCCTTGATGAAATCATGCTGACTTTGCCCTATTTTACCAAACACTTTTAACTATTCAGAAATCTCATCCTTCACAATGGATTCCAGGATCTGACCCACGACAGAGCTTAAGCTATTCATGGTGGGTTTTGTTTTGGCTTTTTCCTTACTCCCTTGTTAAAAAGGAGTGTAACGTTAGTGGGTTTCCAGTGCTCTGGGATCATTCCTTACTCTCGTGATTCCTGAAAGATCACCACGATTTCCTCCACTCCCTCTTCAGCTATCTCCCTTATAATACTGGGATGTAGTCCATCTGGTGAAAGTTATTTATCCACATTTTTCCCATTACATTTTTTTCTAGCATGTTCTCCATGGTGGGGGCCATCATATTCAGTTTTGGCCCCTCAGTCTCTTGAATGTTTAAGGTATTACTCGTGCCTTCCACCATGAAAGATAATGCAAAGTAATTATTCAGTTCATTGGCCATTTTCTCGTTTCCCACTGCTATCTATCCAGTATCATTTTCCAGCAGTCCAAATGTTCACTTTTGCCACTCTTTTGAACTGGCTTGCTTACCCCCATATTTAATAATCTCCCTCTCTATGTTATTTTGTTTGCTCTCTGTTTTGTCTTTGTAAGCTTTCCAATCCTCAGATTTTCCACTGCACTTTGCCAGATTATATACTTTCTCTTTTGCTTTTATCCTATACTTGACTACCCGAGTCAGCTATGGTTGCCCCATCCTCCCTATACATGCCTCTTTTTCCTCAGGATAAATTTCTGCTGTATCCTGAACTAATCCAAAAATCTCCTGCCATTGCTGTTGGAGCAGTCTTTCCTGCTGGGCCCGTCTCGTAGTCAATTCTACCCAGCTCCACATTCATGTCTGTGTAATTGTTTTTATTCAGCTGTAATGCAGTTACTTCTGATTCTAACTTTTCCATTTGAAATTGCAGAGTGAATTCAATTATATTATGATCACTTCACCTTAGGCTCCCCTCACCTTGTCTGCCTGCACAAGCTGCCCCAAAAAGCCATCTCATAGACATTCCACACATTCCTTTTCCTGCCAACCGCTATCAATCTGAAATCCTAGTCAATCTGTGAAATAAAATCCCACATGATACCTGCAACTTTGACTTTCCGACACATCTTTCTAGCTCCTGGTGTATCTTACACCCGCGCCCCCTTTATATAACCCCAACTGCATTTTCTCACTTTTTTGATTCCTCAATTCTACCGACACAGATTCTACACCATCTGACCTTATTTCACTTCTTATTATTGATCATTGATTAAATTTCATTCTTAATACTGAGACAACTCTATCTCTCTGCACACCTACCTATCTTTTCGACAGGATGAATTTTCTTGAATATTCATCTCCCAATCCTGATCATCTTGCAGCGATGTCACTGTAATGCCCACTATGTCGTACGTGCCAATTTATGGATGAGTCACAAGCTCATTTACCTTATTCCTTATACTGCATGCATTCCGATATAATAGTTCAGTCCTGTATTACCCGTCGCTCTTCTGATTGTCATTTGTTTGTCCAGCCGTTGGTTCCTACACTGGATCATTCCCCTCCCGCTCTAAGTTCTGCAACCTAGGTGATATATCCCAAACCCGAGGACCATGTAGACAACACAACCTTCAGGACTCTTAATCCTGATCACGGAGAACAGTATGTCTGCCTATATATGTACTATCCCCAATTATCCATCTTTGGGCAGCATGGTGACACAGCAATGCTGCTTCATAGTGCTAGGGACTAGGGTTCATTTCCAATCTCTGGACCCTGTCTGTGTGGACTTTGTACATTCTTCCCGTGTCTGCATTGGGAGCATTGACTCTTTTCTGTCTCCACAGTACGTCTCAGATTTCTACCATCTACAGTATTTTCGCTTTTGTTCAATCGAGAAATGCAGCATATGTGACAGGATTTTGAAAAAGCAGCCGTGGTTCGCGGGTTCCTCTGGGTGTTTAGGAATCTTGCCCGGCCAATTGTCTGAGTGCAGTGTCCCTGGATGCTCACTCCATCTCTCTCAGTTCCCTCCATCCATTGTCACAACATGCAGCCTTTCCTTGTGCCACCCCTGAGACTCTCCACACCCCATTGCCTGGTACTGGATAGTCCTTTCGCAGGACTGTGCTCTCAACGTCACTGGGAACTTTCTGACCCGCTGCAGATGCTGAGTAAAGAACCTGCTATTGAAAGGAACAGAATAACTGGAATCCAATTGAATAGCAAAACTGAGTAAACAGACTGAATTACATCCATCTGCTCGGCCATTTTCTAATCTTCTATTTATCCTCATCCATTTGCAAATAGATGGTCTATATGTATGCCTTGTCACCAGGTTTGCTGGCCGGGATAGATATCAGATCCGGTGGTCATTGGACTGATTCAGTAGTCTCACTTTCCTGACGTCACACTTAAGATTTCACTGCCAAGTCTATCCAGTTTAAAGAAAAGGCCTTGCTGGAGGGTGCCGAAAGAATATTTGAATTTTGGAGACATTAGAACATGTCACGTGCGAGTGAGGTTAGGAATCGTAAGGTAGCACAGTAAAATACATTATCAAAGTGTTGTGGGGGCGGCAGCACTTCCGAGATGTGGATCATTGGGATCCCGAGTCTGTAGGATATAGACAAAAAAGACGGTATGAACCTGAACTGGCAGCAATTTACGATATGTGGCTTATTGGGATTCACAGGTCAGTAGGATACACACAAGAACGAAGGGATGCACATGGACTGATAGCAATCTGAGATATGTGGATCATTGGGATTCCCGGTTGATAGGATATAAACAAAATGGTTGGGATGGCTTTGAACTGGCAGTAATCTCCTGGCAGGCAGGTTTGCTATTGTCCTTTACGAGGGTTTAAACTAGTGTGCGGCGGCGGTGGGGGAGGGGTGTATGGAACCACAGCAGTCGGTCCACAAGTTCAGAGACTGAGGAGGAGTTGGAGACTAATCGCAGTACAGCTGAGAACAACAACAACAAAAAAGAGGGGACTGATCAAAGTGGCCTGGCAGTCTGAGGTGTCCTTATCTTCATATGAGGGATCTGTTTGTTTGAATAGATATTTTTATGTCGCTGAATGTCAGAAAATCGGAAGAGATAATGATTAATTGTCCACTGTGTCCTTCACTGGACCAGCTTGTCTCTCCAGGCACCAAAACGTGTTACTGTGTGTCAGAGAACTTCAGAATTAATACAACACAGAAGGAGGCCATTCAGCCCACCATGCGTCCACGAGGTCTCCAATTTGACAGCTTGAAAATAGAAGGAATGATCGGAGCTAGACTGAGAGGGAGAGAAATAAACGGAGAGAAAGACAATGAAGTGAGATAAACAGAGTGAAAAAGGGAGCTACAGAGTAAGTGAGAGCAAGGAGTGTCAGACGAATGTGAAGTTAGATCAGGAGACAGCATGAGGAGGAATACACAGAAACCTTTCTTTGAAACTCTCACAGACTGCAAGCCCTTTGTCTGGTGCCATACCTTGTGAGCACCATGCTGATACTGGCTTTCATCCCAGATCATTTATCGCCAATATCATCCCAGAACTGAGTGGCTGACAGCTAAACACAATCCAATAGACCAATAGATTGGTTCCCGGGCGAGGGTGGATTAATTTAAATATTCTGAGCCAACAGGAACTTGTAGCCCCTCTAGACACTGCGTGAGAGGCAGGGTGGAGTCTCAGTGAAGGGAATCACTGGCAGAGGGGAAATCAGGATCTCAGCTCTGGGTCAAATAATGATTGATAAAGTTTGCACAGCACTTCCATGGTTTTGTAATTCACATTTCAATTTATATAGCTCCACATAGTAAGTGTATTTTAACAATATTGACTTTTTGTAGTTTTCATATTTTGGTATGTGCAGAACAGCTTTTATCTCCTTGTATTTTGTGTTGAATAAACACATTTTATTATTGAGGAAGAAAGAGCCTGCTCAGATGGGACATTCGTCATGTGAACCACGCTGGGACCAGAGTCCGAGTGAATCCTCACCAGGGCTGGAGACAGAGCTTTACACTGATTCGGTGTGTGTGTGTGTGTGTGTGTGTGTGTGTGTGTGTGTGTGTGTGTGTGTGTGTGTGTGTGTGTGTGTGTGTGTGTGTGTGTGTGTGTGTGTGTTTGGAGGGGTGGGGGTGCAGTTATAGGGTTTAATTAGAAAAGCCGAATTAAACGAGGAGGTAAGAGTACAGAACTCAGGAGAGGTTATTAAAATCTCCAGCACAGACACAAATCGGATAGAATACCTGGAAATGTTTAACACATCTAACTTCAAGCGCACTGCACAAATGAATGACAATGAGAACAGGGACGTTAAGTGCAGGACTGAAGGGTTTACAACTGAATGCATGCTGTGTAAGGAATAAGGTGAATGAGCTTGTGGCTCATTGAATCGGCATGTATGAAGTGACGGGCATCACAGAGATGTGGCTGCAAGGGGATCCGAATATTTAAGGATATTTATCCTATCGAAAAGATAGGCAGGTGGGCAGAGGGAGTGGGATTGCATTATTAGTAAGAAATGAAATTTAATCAACAGTAAGAAAGGAAGTTAGGTCAGATGGTGCAGAATCTGAGTAGGTAGAATGGAGGGACCACAACGGTAAGACAACCACAGTTGAAGTCTTGTACGGCGATCCAAAGAGTAGTCAGGAGCTGGGGCACAAGACACGCCAGGAGATAGAAAAGATGTGTAGGAAAGGCAAAGCACAGTAATCATGGGTGATTTCAGTATGCAGGGGAACTGCGAATATTAGATGGTAGTGGTTCGCAAGAAAAGGAATTTTAGGAATGTTTATGAGATGGCTTTTTGGAGCAACTTGTGGTAGAGCCCACTCGGGAACAGATGATATTGGATTTAATGACTCAAGATTCGTAAGGGAGATTAGGGTGAATGCAAACTTCGGAAACATGATCAGAACCTGGTTGAATTTATTCTGCAATCTGAGAGAGATAAGTTAGAGTCAGAGGTATCGGTACTTCAGCTGAATAAAGGCAACTACAGAGGCATAAGGAAGAAGCTGGGTAGAATTGACTGGGACAGAGGTCAAGCATGAAAGACAGGTGAACAGCAATGGCAGCAGATTCCAAGATTAATTCAGGAGACACAGCAGAGATTATTGCCGAGGAATAGAAAGCATGGTAAAGGGAGAGTGAGGCAGCCAGGGCTGACAAGGGAAGTCAGGGCTTGCACAGATGCAAAAGAGCAAGCATATACTGTTGTAATGGGCAGTGGGAAACAAGAGAATTGGGAAACGTGTAAAGACTAACAGAGGGCAAATAAAAGGGACAGAGAAGATTAGATATGGGAGGAAGCTAACCAGTAATAGAAAGGAGACTGTAAGAGGTTCTTTAGGTATATAAAGTGCAAAAGAGAATATGGACCACTGGAAAATGATGCTGGAGAGACAATAGTGGAAAACAAAGAAATGAATGAGGAACTTTGCATCAATGTTCATGGTGGAAGACACGAGTAATTTCCCAACAACTGAAGAGACTGAGAGGGCAGAGCTGGGTATGGTGGTCATCACCAAGAAGAACATGCTAGAAAACTGAATGGCCTGAATTTGGATAAATCACCTGAACCATATGGACTACACCCCAGCCTTGTAAGGGAGATAGCTGAAGACGTAGTGAAAGTGAAAGTGGTAATCTTTCAGGAATGACTAAAATCAGGAAAGGTTGGAAAATTGCTAACGTGACTTTCCATTTAATAAGGGAGTTAGGCAGAAGATGGAAAATTACAGACTAACCTAAAATTACAGACCAATGATCAGCGTAACCTTGGTTGTGTGTAACGTCCTGGAATCCATCGTGAAGGATGGGATTTCTGAATACTTGGAAGTATTTTGTAAAATAATGCAAAGTCAGCATTGTTTCATCAATGGGAGGTCATGCCCGACAAACCAGCTGCAATACTTTGAGGGAGTAACGAGCAGATTTGACCAAGGAGAACCAGTAGATTTTATCCACCTGCTTCTCTAAACTCCTTTGATTATGTGCCACGCAGGAAGCTATTGAGAAAGCTGAGGGCCCCTGGTGTTACAGGCAAGGTGCTAGCTTGGATAGATGCATGGCTGTCTGACGAAAAGCAGAGAGTGGGGATAAAAGTGTCCTTCACAGGATGGCATCCAGTGACAAGTGATATTCTTCAAGACTCAGTGTTGGGACCATAAAATTCGCTTTGTGTATTCATGGTCTACATGAAGGAACTGAGGGCATTCTGGCTAAGTTTTCAAACAGTGCAAAGATGGAATAGTGGGATAGATAGCATGGAAGAGGTGGTTCAGCTGCAGGAGGGTGCAGTAGCACCCTCTAGTACGCCTCTAATGCTCGCCTCCCTGACCACCAACCTCAGGACACAACGCATCAACGTCCGCCATTTCTGCCACCAAAAGGCAGACCACACCACCAGAGATATACTCCCCTCCCCACTCCTATCAGCATTCTGCAGAGGCCGTTCCCTTCACGACTCCCTCGTTAGGTACACGCGTCCCCCCACCCCACACATCCCAACAAGCCACCTTCCTCTCCCGGCACCTTCGCTTGCCATTGCAAGAGGTATGAAACCTGTGCCAACAACTTCCTCCTCACCTCCATCCAAGGGCCCAAATGATCCTTCCACATTAGGCAGAGAATATCCTGTGCATCCAAACACATCATCTACTCTGTCCATTGCTCCTTGTCTCCTCTACACTGGGAACACAGGACGTCAACTTGCAGAACAGTTCAGGGAACACTCCCCGTCACACACCCAACAAACCACTTCCCTGTGGTTGAATGCTTCTCCTCCCACTATCACTCCTCCCAGGACATGCAAGTTCTTGGCCTCCTCCACTGCCACATTTTAGCCACCAGACGTCTGGAGGAAGAGCGCATTGTCTTCCGCCTTGGGACCCTTCAACGGTATCCAGCGCAATGTCACCAGCTTCCTCATCTCCCCTCCCTCCACCTTATTCCAGATCTAACCTTCCAACTGAGCACCGCTTACTGAACTGTCCTACCTGTCTATCTTCCTTCCCATCTCTCCACTCCACCTTCCACTCTCACCACTCCCCTTCATTTAGTCATCGCCTTCCAAGCTACCTTCATTCCAGCCCCTCCCATTCATCTCTCAACCCCTTTCCGCCCACCCACTTCATTCCTGATAAAGGCTTTATGACTGAAACATCGAATATCCTGTTTCTCAGAGTCTGCCTGACTGGCTGTGCTTTTCTAGCACCACACGTTTTGACTCTGATCGCCAGCATCTGCCGGCCTCACTTTCTCCTGCTGAAGGATTTGCACAGGTTAGGGGAGTGAGCAGAGAAGTGGCGGGTGGAATATAACGTGGGCAAGTGTGAGGTCATACAGTTTGCCAGGAAAAATAAAGGCATAGACCATTTTCTAAATAGCGAGCAAGTTCAGAAGACGGCGGTGGGGGGTGGGGAGTGG
Organism: Chiloscyllium plagiosum; assembly: GCF_037043375.1. NCBI lineage: Eukaryota > Metazoa > Chordata > Chondrichthyes > Orectolobiformes > Hemiscylliidae > Chiloscyllium > Chiloscyllium plagiosum. The sequence continues at coordinate 99,502,450 of NW_028270152.1, forward strand.
GGTGAGGTCTGTGTGTGTGTGTGTGTGGGGGGGGGGGGAATTCTATTCCAAGGATCTTGAAAGGTAAACCTGCAGGTTGTCAGCAGTTTGGAAGGCAAAGAAAATGATTCAATTTATTTCAAGAGGGCTTCAATATAAATGCAGGGATGTATTTCTGAGGCTCTATAAGATTTTGGTCTGGCTACATTTGGATTATTACGCACAGTTTTGGGTCCCATATCTCAGGAACTGGCCCTGGAGCATTTTCCGATGAGATTCACGAAAGTGGTCCCAGGAATGAAAAGCTTAACACATGAAGAATATCTGAGGGCTATGGGTCTATTTTTGATTGAGTTCAGAAGGATGTTAGGAGGTCTGATTGAAGCTTACAGAATATTGAATGACCTGGACAGGGTGGATTTTGGGAAAATATTTCCAATGGTACGGGAGACTCGGACCCGAAGGGACAGAGTAAAGAGAAGACCTTTTCAAACACAGATAAAGACGAACCTCTTCAGCCAGAGAGTGGTGAATCTAGGACATTCACTGCTGCAGAATTTTGTCGAGGCCAGGTAACTGAGTATATTTAAGAGTAAGACAAATAGGTTCTTGATTGTAAAAGGGATGAAGGATTACAGATAGAAAGCTGAAGAATGGGGTTGAGAAGCTTAACAGCCATGATTGAATGGTGCAGCAGACTCAATGGGCTGAAAGGCATAATTTCTGCTCCAATGTCTTCTGGTCGTATGTTTAAAATTGGCTCTCCTCATTCCTCATTGGGGATAATCCTGGAATTTGATGTTCTTATCATTTAAAAAGAATAACATCCCAATACTGATGATTGTGAAACATCATGTTCCCTCCCTTCAGTTTCTGCAGCCATGTCCCCAATATTATAATCACACTGAAATTGAAAACCAGTGCCTGGTACTTAATGACAGTTGAATGACATCGACAGCATTAACACCATGACACTCACCTGCCCTCTCTGATCCTCGACTAACCATCTGAATTGTGTGTCACATCATATTCTCTGTTACCATATCCATGCCATATGTCTGTTATAACTCATGTTGTAGTGGGCACATTTGCTTGTCAGATTATGGACTAGAAAAGTTCTCTCAATATTTTACTGACTTTATAATCACTGATCAGCAGTCGCAGACTGTATGTTTCCATTTATAAACGGAGAAACTTGTTCATGTTCTGACAATCCTTTTACATTACTCCCATATCCAAAACAGATTGAATGATTACACGCAATCAATCTACCATCTCCAATATTCCTTCCCCCAGACACTGCCACATATCCCAAGCTAAATGAGTACATTTTAAACGTTCTTTTAAATTTTCATAAAATCAAATTGAACTCATAGGGCTTAAATGGAGCTATTTGTTCAGTGACTGTGATTAATGTCCATCTCCGTGGATCCTAATTATCTCAGTAGAGAGTTTCCATCGTTAAAAGATAAAGGGTTCTATTCAATGTGTTATCCCATAGTTTGAGTAGGAACATCACTGATAGCACTAACACGGACCAGCAGCTCGAGAGAGGAGGGAGGAGAGATCAGAATCTGAGAACATTAGACAGGAACGTTACAATAGTCGTTCATAATCTGAGGCCCATGGATTGGAATGTTCCAACAATGGATCAGAATCTCAGAACATTGCGCTGGAATGTTCCAGAAATGGATCAGAATCTGAGAGAATTAGACTGGAATGTTCCAACAATGGATCAGAATCTAGAGCATTAGACTGGAGTGTTCCAACAATGGATCCGAATCTGAGAATATTAGACTGGAATGTTCCAACAATGGATCAGAATCTGAGAACATTAGACTGGAAGGTTACAACAATAGATCAGAATCTGAGAACATGAGACTGGAATGTTACAACAATGGACAGGAGTTTCTCCTTGTGTCTTTACTGGTTTTCTCTGCCTTGTATATCATTAGCATATCGCATCCAGGATATCCTTTGGATTATTCAAGGTGGTTACTATCCCATCCTCGCGATAGTTGGTGTTCCTGGTAAGTCATTATATTTGTCTACTAAACCGGGTTGAACTGAATTTCTGTTCATGATATGTACATTTTGGAAAGTGCAAATCAATATCTTCAGTTCCAAACAAAAAATCATTTCCTTATATATTATAACTATCAAACTACAATTTATAAATTACTCACTGATATGCGAGAAGGAACCAGACTCTTAAACTCCAAAATCGATTTTGTCCTTCACAGATTTACAAATTCATGTCCTCTACACTCACCAATCCTGTCCAATGCCACCATTCTGATCTTCCAGTCTCATCTTCCGTCTCAGTGCAATATCTGAATAAACCATTTATGCCTTTGTTCAATCTGGATGCAACAGTTTCACGTTCCTTGTAATCACATGTCCGTCACTGAATAATTGTTATTGAGAATGTTTAACTTGTTCTCTGCACATAAGGGAAGACAGTCTATGGTGGTAAAGCCATTGACTCATAATCTAGAGCCACAATATAATGGTCTGTTGATATCTCATGAAGGAAATTGGGTAGTTTAAAAGCAAGCATTATCTTTTGTTATAAAAACCCAACTGCTTGCCTCAAGTCCTTTAGGGAAGTCAATGTGTCATGCTTCCCTCGTCAGGTTTCCATGTGACTTCCGTGCTGAACATGTGGGTGTACTGTACCTTTAAGAGAACGAAAAATCCAGCAATAACTGCCTGAAAGCATCAAATGTTCGGAAAAAGGGATATAATGTAACCTTTGGTTGAACAACTCAATTAGCTCATTGTCTCGAGACAAAAACAAATTCAGCAAAACATTTAAAATTATACCCCAAAATACCCATCTCCAATCAAGTTTGAATTTAGTAGGAGAAAGTGATGTCTGCAGATGCTGGAGATCAGAGCTGGAAATGTGTTGCTGGAAAAGCGCAGCAGGTCAGGCAGCATCCAGGGAACAGGAGAATCGACGTTTCGGGCATAAGCCCTTCTTCAGGAATGAGGAAAGTTTGTCTAGCAGGCTAAGATAATAGGTAGGGAGGAGGGACTTGGGGGAGGGGCGTCGGAAATGTGATAGGTGGAAAGAGGTCAAGGTGAGGGTGAAAGGTCAGACTGGGGTGGGGGCGGAGAGGTCGGGAAGAAGATTGCAGGTTAGGAAGGCGGTGCTGAATTCGATGGATTAGACTGAGACAGGGTGGGGTGAGGGGAAATGAGGAAACTGGTGAAATCCGAGTTCATCCCTTGTGGTTGCAGGGTTCCTAGACAGAAGATGAGGCGCTCTTCCTCCAACCGTCGTTTTGTTGTGGTCTGACGATGGAGGAGTCCAAAGACCTGCATATCCTTGGTGGAGTGAGAGGGGGAATTGAAATGTTGAGCTACAGGGTGGTTGGGTTGGTTGGTCCGGGTGTCCCAGAGGTGTTCTCTGAAACGCTCAGCAAGTAGCCGGCCTGTCTCCCCAACATAGAGGAGGCCACATCGGGTGCAGAGGATGCAATAGATGATGTGTGTGGAGGTGCAGGTGAATCTGTGGCGGATATGGAAGTTTCCTTTGGGGCCTAGGAGGGAGGTGAGGGGGGAGGTGTGGGCGCAAGTCTTGGACCTCCTGCGGTTGCAGGGGAAGGTGCCGGGAGTGGAGGTTGGGTTGGTGGGGTTGTGGATCTGACGAGGGAGTCACGGAGGGAGTGGTCTTTACGGAATGCTGATAGGGGAGGGGAGGGAAATATATCCTTGGTGGTGGGGTCCGTTTGGAGGTAGCGGAAATGACGGCGGATGATGCGCTGTACATGGAGATTGGTGGGGTGGTAGGTGAGGACCAGTGGGGTTCTGTCCTGGTGGCGGTTGGACGGGCGGGGCTCAAGGGCGGAGGAGCGGGAAGTGGAAGAGATGCGGTGGAGGGCATCGTCGACCACGTCGGGGGGGGAATTGTGGTCCTTGAAGAAGGAGGCCATCTGGGTTTTGCGTTTTTGGAACTGGTCCTCCTGGGAGCAGATGCGGCGGAGTCGAAGGAATTGGGAGAATGGGATGGCGTTTTTACAGGGGGCAGGATGGGAGGAGGTGTCGTCCAGGTAGCTGTGGGAGTCGGTCGGTTTGTAGTAGATGTACGTGTTGATTCGGTCGCCTGAGATAGAAATAGAAAGGTCGAGGAAGGGGAGGGAGGAATCTGAGACTGTCCAGGCGAATTTGAGGTCGGGGTGGAAGGTGTTGGTGAAGTGGATGAACTGTTCAACCTCCTCGTGGGAGCACGAGGTGGCGCCGATACAGTCATCGTTGTAGCGGAGGAAAAGGTGGGGAGTGGGGCCAGTGTAGTTGCGGAAGATGGATTGTTCCACATATCCTACGAAGAGGCAGGCATAGCTGGGGCCCATGCGGGTGGCCATGGCTACTCCTTTCGTTTGGAGAAAGTGGGAGGATTGGAAACAGAAGTTGTTCAGGGTGAGGACCAGTTCAGTCAGTCGAAGGAGGGTGTCAGTGGAAGGGTACTGGTCGGTGCGGCGGGAAAGAAAGAAGCGGAGGGCTTTGAGTCCTACGTGATGGGAGATGGAGGTGTACAGGGACTGGATGTCCATTGTGAAAATAAGGCGTTGGGGACCGGGGAAGCGAAAATCATGGAGCAGGTGGAGGGCATGGGTGGTGTCCCGAACGTAGGTGGGGAGTTCTTGGACTAAGGGGGACAGGAAGGTGTCAAGGTATGCGGAGATGAGTTCGGTGGGGCAAGAGCAGGCGGAGACAATGGATCGGCCGGGGCAGTCAGGTTTGTGGATTTTGGGCAGGAGGTAGAAGCGGGAGGTGCGGGGTTGTGGGACTATGTGGTTGGAGGCGGTGGATGAGAGATCCCCCGAGGTGATGAGGTTATGGACAATTTAGTATATTGACAATCTTAAAGGCCAATCACACAAACCAATAGTTTGAGGGGACAAGACGGTGGAAATTCGAACAGTGGAGAGGAGAACTGCCAAGCTACCAGCATGCAAAGACTGCCTGAAAAATAGCTCTCTGAAAGGTACGTTTTTTGATTAGTAACTGGTGAAGCAGAATCCACATGAAGAAACGAAGACAGGAAAATGGAGAATAACTGAAAGCTTCCTGGTTTTGATATTAGAAGCTTTGTTTTGTAAATCTTAATTAGCAGTCTTATCGGACTAGCATTGTGGAGGGGGAAGTTCAAAGGCATGTTAGAGGAAAAGGTTGTAAATAGTCGTTCGTTTATTATTCTCTGTTATACTTTAAGAAATATAGTTGTTAAGTATTCCTCCAGAATTTGGACTCTAGAATTATCACATATTACTGCGTGGGATAAACCTTTTCTCTGTTGCTGATTTTAATTAAGCAGGAGAATGCATCCTGTGTTGTAACACTACAAACCACCAACAATGTGTTTTACTCTTTACTGTCCTGTGGAACAAATTAACCAGCCACTCAGTTCAAGCTCGGCATAACATCGGCATGACCAGCGCTGCATACATCCTGTGAGAGAAGTACAAAAGTAAAGATAGCTCCCTCTGCCTGTTTCCCGTATTCCTACATCTCATTTCTATTCAGGTTGGCGATCATCCCCTAATTTAGGTGTAAAAATCTCATTGTAGTTCTCCACGAGAGTGCTGCACATCTCCATACGCATCTCCGGTGCTAGGTTTATTGATGCTGAGGTACAGGGACTTGTAAGTTCCACATCAGATGTAATGCATAGAGAAGGACTGGCTTTTTTTTTCTGGCACAGGAAGGAAACGGCGATGTCTAAGTGAGAGAAAAGAATTATTGCGATATTCCCTGAGAGTGTTGGTGAGGCAGTATTTGGCGTACTGTGGATAAAATTTCTCTCAAGTTTCAAGAGATTAACCCCTGCATGATGGCACCATGAGCAGTGGGAGAATAAGAGGTGATTGCATTGAAACTTAAGGTGTATGGACAATCAATCATGATGTTCTAAACAGGTTCTGATACTGAGATGAATTCGATGTTTTTCACCAGGTTACATGATTCTCGATAGTTTAAGAGCCTCTGAGAACGATCCACCCAACTGCACCCACTCCCCTTTTCGATTGAGACAGAGAGAGAGAGAGACAGAGAGATAGAGAGAGGGGTTCAGGCTTTTGAATTAGTACAGTTCAATTGGTATGTGATCCTGCAATGAACATCATGTTATTCATAATCCCGACAGCAGCCACAGTACCTTTATTATAAAAAAAGTTAACTCTTCCCAGCAATTTCTGAACTTCATGGAGAACATGTGTGTGTCTGCTCGGCGTTGGAAGATGCCTCCTTGAGACTTGACACAAAATATTTATCTTCGCTCCTCACTACCAGCAAATCGTGTAAACATAGCACACGTTCTACAAACAATGGAGCAATGATTAACACCATAGAGCCTTATATCAGTCCAGTCTCAATTTCATTGGTTTGTCCTGTTGGACTATCAATGACACTCTCCTGTTCCTGTATAACTGTTTCGTGGGGCTGAATAGCCTCCTCCAGTTCTCATGGAACAGGTTTAAGGGTGTGACTGGGCTCTGCCTGCTCCTGTTTAACAGCTCGATGTACTGACCAGACCTCTTATCTTCCTGTGGAACATGCAGGAGATTTGAATGGACTGTCCCTCTTCTTGTTCAGTAGTTTCCACGGGCGGAATGGTTTCCATATATCAATGTTTAACCATTTTGAGATGCTGAATGATCTCCTCTTTTAACTGTGGAAATGTGCAGTGTCTGGCAGCGCTGTCACATGAACGTTACCGACACTTTAACAGCACAAACCGGAATGCTGTCTGGGACTTGCTGCACATGGACACAGAATGGTTCAAGAGCTGATGGGGGACGAAATGTTCTGAACATTGTGTGATCTTCAGTCATCATCCCCACTTCGGACCTTATGATGGGGCAAGACATTGATGGAGCAGCTGAAGATGTTTATGCTGAGGAGGTTAACCTGAGGATCTCCTGCAGAGATGTCTCGGAACTCGGAGGACTGTTGACCACTGACCACAAGCATCTTTCTTTGTGGTATGAAAGACCCAGACAAGTGGGAATTTACACCTGATTCCCATTCAGCTCAATAAGTAGATGGTCCCGATGCCGTCCTCAGTGAAATACTGCCTTGATATCAAAGCCATTCACTCTTTCCTGAGCCCCTGTGTTCACTGCTTGTTCATATCAATAGGTGACAGTATATGTGTAGGAAGTGTTTTCCTCTCACAGAGGGTAATCACTGTCAGGAATTATGTTGGCTAGAGAGTTATGCGAGCTACATCACTGAGCGTATTCAAGGAGAGATAGATGGATTTTGACCTGTCAGAGAGCTAAGGGGTGTGACGAATTCGGCATTAAAGAGGACTTAATGTCAACAGTAGATCGGCCATGATTGTATACAATGGCTTGATCGTGCGAATTACCGATCCTATTCTTTATATCCTCATATTATTTAATTACAAAGATAATGCTTGTAATTTTCCCGAACGTTCTGTTATTGAATCTTGCAATTAGAGAGTGCAACGTATTTTGTGAGTCATTTCTGGGTGAGGCATGTGGGCTGTATTCACAGGGAATCTGGGTCTACATTATGACCAACAAATGAAGCACAAGTTGCAGAGAGGAGACACTCTGTTGTGAGACCATAGGCGTCTTTCGAATTCACCCCCGATTTTTAAATAAAATTTTCCAAGCCACACCAAACCATGTGTGACAGTCTGAAGGGAATGAATGATAAGCTGTTTTACTGTGGACCAGGTATTTGGAGGAAGTGGCCTCCATCTGCTCCTTGCAGGAACGGTGAAGGGTTGAATGGAACATACAAACATAGGACTGAACAGCATGAGTGGGCCATTATAAACTTTGTCACCCTTCCACCACGCACAAAGATCATGGGGTGATGTGATTTGTGGTCACAGTAACGCTTTCTGAATGTATACCATTTTCCTAAATTCACTTGTCTGTCAAATGTCACCAAAAACAACTTTGAATAAATGTAAACATCCAGGCACCACACACTTCTGGTGAAGGGAATTTTCACTTGAACAGCCCTTTGAGAATTTCTCATTTGTGTTCCAGACAAAGTTGGTGGGTCACCGGCGTGACCTTTTTCTGTCCCACTTATCAACTGGTTACACCAATCTTAAATGCAACCAGTTTAGTGATGTGGCCAATGATATAGGTCTCAGAGTAGGTCATTTTCTAGAAAAATGTGAGGCACAGAAAGTTGACCTCATAAGAAACGTTAAAATGATAGACTGTGCCAACCGTTATTGTGCCTCTGAAGTTATTCTGCTCACACAATATACTGATAGTGGGATTTCTTTCTGGAGCAGTTGGATTTGGCTGATTTCCCTTTGTTTAAGACAATGGAGAGATTCCAATGAATTTTCACCAGGAATCCTTCACAAGTAGTAAAGGTAATTCATTGATTTTCTGGACTGACGCTTTGCTATCGGGTGGAACAAAGTAAGATGGAGCTATCAATTGACTGCTGCTGTGAATATTTTTCTTCCTCTCTGTGTTGGAACATACAATAATGTCAACTGCACACCAAACTGGGCCATGTGTGCTCTCCTGGAACATTATCTGGAAAACTTGATTATGGATTATATGCAAGTGCGTCATTCCTTTCAATCGCAAAAATTGTCCCCTTTTTTAATTTGATGACATACTTACATGTCTCTGTGTAGGTTGTAAGCATTGGTAGGTGTCTTCATTGTATGTGTGTTAATATCAGTACATCTTTTTCTTAAAATGTATGTTCTAGCTTTAGTCTCCCTGATAAGAAATAATATGCATCCAGTTGATATGGATGGTTCAATACTATTTCTCAGCTAAGGTCGAAACTGATAATTCCCCATAACAAAAGGCCGGCATTCCAGGAATGAGTAAAGGGAAACCTCTTCGAAAATCTTCGCAAAGAATTATATGCTTTTATTTTAGTTCAGGGAATCAAAACTGCACAAAGTGCATCAGGTGTGGTCTCAGCAATGCATTGCACAGGTGCAGTTAGACATTCCTCTAATTAAACCTGATACCTTTTGCCAAAAACAGCATCATTCCACTTACCTTCCAGTCACTTGCTGCATCTGCAGACTGACTTCATATGATACATGCCCCAAGAACATGGAAACCGCCTGAATCACAGAGTTCTGCAATCTCTCTCCTTCGTGCCAAAATAGAGAACTTACCTTACGTTACTTCTGCTGAATTTTGCTCACTAACCTTCTCTGTCTATATCGCAATGCAGACTCACTACCTCCACTAGACGACACATTGAATGACTATCTTGTTGTATGAGCTACTTGAACTTCAAGTCATTCCCTCCTCATCCTCCAGATCTTTGATACAGATTATTGATCGTTGATGACCCCACAGTGATCTCTGAGGCCATCTATCAGTTAGAGCGTTGTCGGCTGAAAGTAAACATTTGTCTTTATTCTCTATCTTCTGTTAGCGATAGCTTTTCTGTTCCTGTGTAGCCATTCAGGCAGGTTGAATGACCTCCTCCTGGGCTGTGTGATGTACTGAACGAACTGAATTAATTCATTCTATATTCCTGTGTACTTCCTTAGAAGGGCAGAATGGTCTCCATCCGTCTCATTGCAATGATCCTGTCTGACTGAATGGGGTGGTCCTGAATCCTGTAAGACCATGGAGGGCTGGAATGAGGGAACAACACATGGCTTCGGGACAGCAGTATATCTCTGTAACAGCCACGAGCGGTCGATTAAGAGAGCAACCCGTGGGGTAGGCGCAGCAGTATATCTCTGTAACAGCCTCGAGGAGTGGATTGAGGGAACAACACATGTGGTTGGGATAGCAGTATATCTCTGTAACAGCCTCTAGCGGTCGATTGAGGGAACAACACATGGGGTAGGGGCAACAGTACATCACTGTAACAGTCTCCAAGGGTGGATTGAGGGAACAACATATGGGGTAGGGGCAGCAGTTGTCCATTCGGCTGCACCATTCAGAATGCTCATGGCTGATTCGATTGTGTCTGGCCATCCATTTTCTGTCTGTTCCCAATAAACACTGACCTTTCTGTCCAGCAAAGATTATTCGAGTTGAGCCTTGTAAACCTTCAATAATAGAGCCTTTACTGATTCCTGAGGATGAGGACACCACAGGTTGCATAACACTAAAGTGAAAGGGATGTCGTTATTTCATTGTGGGAGTGTTAATGTTCATCCATGCTTACCCCATTTCCCTGCTATTGCTGGTACCTTTGTAATCCTTTCCTGTCCGTATATTTGTCAAAATGGCCTTTAAATGTTGCACCCACCTCAACCTCTTCTGCTGGCACTTCATTCCATATGCTTTCCAGCCCCTGTGTGCAAAAGAGATGCTCTTCAGGTTCCCTTCTATTATTTCCTCTCTGACCTTAAACTGATGTCCTCTTGTCTGTGATTGTCCAAATCTGAGGAAAAAATGATTGAATGCATTCACTTTGTCCATGCTTCCCATGATCTTATAAACTTCTACCAGATGCCCCCTCAGTCTCATACACACAAAAGCAAAAACACCTAGCTTGCCCAATCTCTCCCTATAACTCAGACCATTGAGTCGTTTGCAACATCCTTGTGAATTTCTTCTGAAACCTTCCTATAGCAAAGTGAACAAAATTGAACACAACGCTACCATTGTGGCCTCACCATCATCCTGTATAACTGCAACATAACTCCCTAATTTCGATAATCAGTGAAATACACTGGTTGAGGCCAGTGTGCCAAATGCTTTCTTCACTTCCCTGCCTACCTCTGAATCAACTTTCAGAGAACCATGCACCTGAATTCCAAGGTCCCTCTGTTCCACTACACTCTTTAGGAACCAACCATTCACCATGAAACTACAAACTTGATTTGAATTTCTAAAATGCTAGAACTTCCAATGATCTATATTAAAATCCAGTTGCCATTTCTCAGCCCACTTCCCCAGCTCATCAAGATACTGCTGTAATTTCTGAAATTTCTGAAAGCTTTCCTCACTCTCCATGATGCTGCCTATTTTAGTGTCATTGTCAAACCTACAAATCATGCCTGTACATTCTAATCTAAAACATAGATATACGTAATATGTAATGGTCCCAGCACCAATCTGTGAGGCATTCCAAAAGCCACAGTCCTCCAGACTAACACGCATTCTTCCAGTATTGCACTTTGCTTCCAGCCATCAAGGCAATTTTGTATCTAATTTGTCAGCCCCCTCTCAATTCCATGTGATCTAACCTTCCAGAGTAGGGTACTTGCAACCTTATTAAAGACCTTACTGGTATCCATCTAGACTATGTATACCACCCTGCCCTCCTCAACGTTGCTGGTCACTTCATCAAAGAACTCCAACAAATGTGTGAGTCATGGTTTGACATGCACAAAACCGTGCTGGCTTTGATGAAGGGCTTTAGCGCGAAACATCAATTTTCCTGCTCCGCGGATGCTGCCTGACCTGCTCTGCTTTTCCAGCACCATTAGAATATTTCTCCGAATCACACACTGTCATTCCGAATGCACGTATATTGTATCTGTCAGAATCTTTCCGAGTAACTTAACTACTAGATTTTAGGTTTACCAGTCTTTCGTTCGCAAGTTTTTCTTTGTAGCCTTTCTTGAATACAGACTCAGCATTAGCTGTCCTCCAGTCGTCCTGGACCTCACTCATTTGCCAAAGATGATGGAGAAGAACCAATCCGGGTTCCCACAATTTCTTCTCCATCTTCCTGCAGTGTTCTTAAATATACCTGGTCAGGACCAAGAGATTTTCAGAAATATTGCAAAGTCTGAAACATGCATCTATTTATTTCAGATACAAACGTCAAATGAAGGGAAAGTGACTCAATGATGGCTAACATAACAAATTAGAAAATATATTAAATATAGGAAGTGACTTCAGAAGAATTCCAGATATTGAGGAAACCTGATAATTCTCAGAAAATAATGATCCAAAGAAGAAAGACCATGAAACTGATAAGGAAATCAAAAATAGAACATGCATGCTAACAAGCAGGAACACAACCACTGCAGAAATCTACAAACTATATTTGAAAAGAAACAAAATAAAAGCATGGTCAAATGTGAAAATTTGTAATCAGGAGAGGATTGATTATTGTGGAGAAAACAGGGAAATGGCCAAGAAACTAACCATTTTTTTTAATCTACCTTCATGGAGGAAGATCCAAAAAAAATTACCCAATAATAATCACCAAGTGATCATATCGCACTTCTAGAGCAAAATCAATTCATATCAGTAACAAGGTAGCACTTGAACACGTAGCTGGATTGAGCATTTCTAAGTCTGACGAAACAGATGCACTTCCTATAAGAAAAGTCACAAATAAGTCACCAATAGACGTATTAATTGCGCTGTCGATGACTGTGTTTAGCTCCTCTAAGTTTTCATTTTTAAGAAGTTCCCTTTCCTTGGTGAAAACCGAAGCAAATAAACACATTTAGGGCTTCCTCTATGTATTCAGACTCCACGTACAAATTCTCTCCTCTATCCCTGATCGACCCTAACTTCTCCCTGATCATTTTCTTATTCCTCACGTTCGAGTAAAACGCCTTTGGTTTCTCCCTAAACTTTCTTGCCAAGCCTTTATCGTGCCCTCTCCTGACTCTCCTCAGTCCATTTCAGAGCTCCTTTCTAGCAAGCCTGTAATCCTCTAAATCTGTGCTAGATCCTTGCTTCTTCCACCTTATGTAAGCTGCCTTCTTCCTTTTGACAAGAACTTCCTATGTTCTCATCGTCCAAGGCTCCTTAATCTTACCTCTTCTTACCTGCCTCAGAGGAACAAATTTGTGCATAATTCGCAACAACTGCTCCTTAAATAGTTTCCACATGTCTGTTGTGCCCTTTCTGTGGAATAATTGCTCCCAGTCTATACTTCCAGACTCCTGTCTGATAGGTTCATAATTTCCTTTTCACCAATTAAATATTTTCCCTTGTTATTGCGCCTTTCACTCTCCAAGGCTATGCTAAATGTGAGGCAGTTATGATCACTGTCACCAAAATGCTCTCGCACCGCGAGATGTGACAGCTGTCCTGGCTCGTTGCCGAGAACCAAATCCAAAATGGCATCTCCTCTCATCAGACTGTCGACATACTGAGTATGTCAACACTCCTGAACGCAGCTGACAAAAGTGGCTCCATCCAACCCATCTACACTCAGGAGCTTCCAGTCGATATTGGGAAAGTCGAAATCACCCATGACAACTACCCTGCTACTTTTGCATTTTTCCAGAATCTGCCCGCCTATGAGATCTTCAATCTCTCTACTGCTTTTAGATGGTCAATAGAAAGTCACCAATGCGGTGGCTGTTCCCTTGCTGTACCTAACTCCCATTCACACTGACTCAGCAGACAAACCTTCCTCAACAGCCTTCTTTTCTGAAGCTGTGATGCACTCTCGAGCTTTCAGTCTTGCTCATCGTGTTAGGCACAATCATAAGATGGCCGTGACAGGCTGCTATTGCGGCCTCATCGACAGCACGGTTACCAAAGTCGACGGGTTTGGCCAGTGGTATGCGAGTACCTGAAGAGGTCAAAAACCCTGCATTTTTCCAGAATTGACCAAAAACATTCACAACTCTGAAGGCTTATCGGGAGTCAGTGTACATGTTAACACGAAGGCCTGTCCAAAGACGCAGGCACTGATAAGGTCAAAATTTCAGCTTGTTGAGCAGAAAAGGAAATCTCAAAAGAAGTTGAATCCAGGATGAAGCCACCACCATCAATTATTGTGTCGCATGACAATTGAGTGCCTGTATGGTCAGGAGAACATATTGATGCCACTGTCTGTGATAGGGACATGGGAAAGGTCTGGACGAATTTGGATGTCCTCATTGATGAGGAGAATTCTGTCCTGATCTGGAGTTGATAATGTTAATGGGGGATGGGCAAGGAAATTGGCAGGATTAATGGTCGCACAATGCCGAAAAGTCAGCCGGAGGTTTGTTGAAGAGGTAAATCTCGTAACGGTTTTGGCGTGCCCCAGTCAAATGTTGAGTTTGCAATTATCCCAACTGGGCGATCACCACATAAGAACGGTAGACGACAATATCCTGCTGAAGTGTAAGGGTGTCTGTGGGCTGTCATCTAAGATAAATAGCGTTAAGTATCTGAATACAACGTTGATATCCTAAGGCAACAGAGTCAAGTTTAGTAGAGAAATAGGCAACCGGGCAGTGGTGATCTCCATGTAGTTAAGTGAGAACTGAGGAAGCACAGTCATCCACAATCGTGCAGTAAAGTTGGAAAGGTCTGTCATAGAGGGGCCTTCCCAAAGCTGGAGCTTGTGACAAAGCTTGTTTGTCGAAGGCTTGCTATGCCTCTGAGAGCTCGAAGGTACCTTCACAGGAAGTAAAGGGGGTCAATATCTGAATGAGTAGGGCAGCGTTACGGATCCATTGTCGGCAGAATTTGACCATACCCAGCCACGGACGAACCTGTTTCACCGTTGTTGGGACCGGGAGGTTGACGATAGGAGTAATACGGATCTGCTCAAGGGAGCGTGAATCAGCTGACAGCATGAAACCTAAAAACTATACCTGACGTTGTACAATTGAGACTTTTTCGGGAGAAGCAACATAGCCCAGACGTTTCAGATAGATTAGTAGGAGGACAACATCGGAGTGATCAGATTCTTCATCTAGACTGGCAACAAGGAGGTCATCTCCATATTGGATCAGTGCAGACCCACCTGTGACGGTGAGATACCGCAATTGTTTCAGTAAGGCCTGAGAGAAAATGGTCGGAGAATGTATGAAGCCCTGAGATAATCGAGTCCACATCAACTGCTGGCCAATAAAAGTAAAGACAAATAGGTACTGACTGTCTTCAAGAAGCAGAGAGAAAAAAAAAAACAAACATGTTGCATGTCGATAACAATGAAACATTTAGCGTCTGATGGTAACAAGACCAGAATATGACCTAGATTTGGGACCACTGCATGATTAGGCAGTGCAATAGCATTGATAGCTCTATAATCTTGAACCAATTGATACTGGTCTGGCGTGCCAAATGTTTGGACAACTCCCTAGAGTCCCCGACTACTTTCTTTTCATTTGGTAATGTGTTCTTATTAGGACCTCTTTGGGCTGCACTTGGATGAAAGAGAATGGGGGGGTCAAGTCAACCACGTTTGAATGTGAGGAAAACCAAATGGAGAAAATACTCACATCTGGCCCGGCCAATTTCTCTACATTCAATCGTGGAGGTCTGAAGGCTCTTACACTATTGTCAGCAATCTATCCATACCGAATCCGAGTCACGACTCCAGATGATGATCTGGACTCCGGCAAAGTCTCTCGCTTCGGCGAACGATAAATAAACACTCGTAATTGATCTGGCTGTTAAGAATGTATTCTTTATTTTTCACAAGGCCCAGTATAGAGCGTGCAGAAACACAGAGGTTATACCCTTCCGTGTTCCTTGGTGTAACTGTGCACAAAGCTGAAAACAAAGACTTTTTAAAATACTATTCTAAAGGAAGGATACAGGCCATGATAGAATAGTACATTCAGAAAATTGCCAATCAATACGCGATATTGCTTTATGTGATAGTTCCTTGATCCAATGATATTTCCTGGGAAGCAACTTTTAGTTCCAACACTCAGGCCACTCTTGTATCACTAACTGAGCCATTGCACCTGCACCCAAAGGCCGGCTAAAACTGCCTTATCTTGCTGAGTTATTTCTATGCTTTAAGTGGCGCATTGTCTGCTAATCACTACTGAATCAGACTGTGGTTAGTCACTTATATTGAATTAGCACTCAGTCACATAAAAGCCATTTTCTGCAGCTTTAGCAGATTTGACAGTTTGCAGCCTAGAAGCCTTTTTGCCGACTTATTTGCACCAAGAAGCCATCATGTGGCCATCTAGGTTATGAATAGCATCTGTTAAATGGTCACCACTGACTACAAATGGTCACCTCAGCCTGGATTCAGGTGTCAGATCATCATCTATCCCTCTGCAACAGGCTCAAGATGTTGAATGGCCTCCTACTAACCCTCTGTAATAGGCCCGAGACGTTAAATGACACAGTAACCCGTGGATTATAAACAGCTGGTAAACTGTATCAAATGAACTTCTTTCCATTCTCAGTTACAGAAACTCAAACAGCACAGTGCACTCCACGTTCCCTCTCAGGAACACCTCATACTGCTTCTTTAACACTTTTCTCTCGTTTGAATAGTTCCCTTTGCAAAACTTGCGAAAATCCCATCTTTCCACATCTTCATGTGGGAATAAGCTAGTGTGGGCTGAATGCCCTCCTCCTATCCATCTGTAACAGGCACATTGGGAGAGAATTGCGTACCCCATTCCTGAGTATCTGTCCCAATGTTTTCCCTCAAAGTTATGAAAGGATGTGATAAATAGGCTCTTTCATCCAGGCGTGGCCACACACAACGTCATTTGGCAATAAATATCGTACCTTTGTTTAAGGTGTCTAGAAATTTCCCCACCAGTCATTTTTTGTAGCTGTTTTGTTACCTTATGCCCGTATTCTTTTATAAACAGGGTGGGGGATGTGCAAACCTGCAGTGTTCCAGCAATACGCCCGCATGCGAGGAAAAACGATAAAAAAGATTGAAAGATTTATGGTCCATCCGTCAGTAACGCTCGTGCTTTCCATCCAGACTGAGGAAATGCTCACATTTATTGTGATAATGAAAGGGATGTAACGAAGGGTTTGACTGAGCCTATCTTTTCAGTGACTGTGATTAATGCCGATCTCCATGGATTCTAATTATCCCAGTGGCGAGTTCCCATCTTTTAATGATAAATTAGCTCCGTTCAATGTGTTATTCCATTGTATGGGTCGGAACATCACCGACTCTACTAACAGAGATCAGCACCTCCAAAGAGAAGGGGAGGAGAGATCAGTATCTGAGAACATTAGACTGGAACGTTGCAGCAATGGACCAGAGTTTAGACAATATTTTTTTCTGTCCTTCCTACACATTATGATCGGTTGCCATTTTCATTGAGGATCTATTTTGCTCTTTGCATTATTCAATACGTTTATTATCCTCTCCTGTCTATCGTTGGTCTCCCTGGTAAGTCTCACTCTCCAGCTATTTTTCCTATGACTGCATTACTGTTCTTTCATAGACTCTTCACTTCTTGCCACCATTATTGATCCTATTGAGGCTCTGAATCCAGATATTCACTCTGCAGAATACTACAAACTGCATCAGGGAACTTGTTCAATTACTGTCTCCCTCCTTGCTTCTGGCAGTGTTACTCATGGGTCTCCATGTTAACCAACTGAGTTTTAGCCGTGACCCATTGCCTCACTGCCCTTGATATTTACATATTGGGAGCATGGGCGTCACTGCCCTCTGTTACGTTGACAAGCTCCGTTTCCTTCATCTGATTCCATACCATCCCAGTCCAAGAGCTTTTAAGAATATATTTGTGGGACTTAGACATCGCTCAATGGCCAGCATTGATAGCCCATCCGATTTGCCTTTGGGAAGATGGTGGTGAGCTGCCTCCTTCAATCGCTGCCATCCACTTGCTGTGGGTTGACTCACAATGCCGGTAGGGAGGGAATTTCAGGATCTTGACCCAACCACTGTGAAGGAACGGTGTAGTGACAGAACACTGAAGGAGAGCAAATGTCCTCTTGTTCAAGAAGGGAAGTAGGTACAATCCTGGCAATTATAGACCAGTGAGCCTTACTTCAGTTGTGAGTCGAGTATTGGGCAAGGTTACCAGAGATAGAATTTATCAAAGTCTTGAGAGGAATAAGTTGATTAGGGATCGTCAACACGGTTTGTGAACTGTACGTTGTGCCCTACAAACCTTATTGAGTTCTTTGAGAAAGTGACCAAACAGGTGAATGATGGTAAAGTGGTTGATGTAGTGGATATGTATTTCAGGAAGGTGTTTGATAAGGTACCCCATGGGAGGCTATTGCTCAAAATGCAAAGGCATGGGATTGAGGGCGTTTTAGTGGTTTGGATCAGACATTGGCTAGTTAAAAGCAGGCAGAGGGTGGAGGTTGATGGGAAATGTTCATCCTGGAGTTCAGTTGATAATGGTGAACCGCAAGGATCTGATTTGGGGCAACAGCTGCTTGTCATATTTATAAAAGTCCTAGATGAGGGCGTAGAAGGATGGCTCAGTAAACTTTCAGAATACACTAAGGTTTTGGAGTAGTGGATAATGTTGAAAGACGTTGGGGATTACGCAGAGACATAGATAAAATGCGCAGCTGGGCTTAGAGTTTGCAAATGGAGTTAAATGTGTAAAAGTGTGAGGTGATACACTTCGGGAGGAGCAACAGGAATAAAAAATACTGAAATAATGGGAAGATTCATGGTCATGAGGACGACCAGAGAGAACTCGGTGTTTACGTGCATAGATCCACGTAAGCTGACAGAACGGTTGATAGGGTGGTTAAGAAGGTATAGCTGGGGGGAATTCAAGATGGTGGCCATTCAGTACGCTTGCCTTGCTGAACTCTGCACCAGAAAAAAAAAATGAGGCACTCACTCTCCCTTTATTACTTATTATGGTCGATATCATTAGTTTTTGACGCCCAGAATTGCTGTCTATGAGTTTAGCATTGTTAGAGAAATGTGTAAAGGGAAGGGACTACGCGGTGTGCAACAAGCAGGGCGCTCCCCTCCAGAAAGGGACACGTCTGCGCATGATTCATCGACCTTTGCGAGCGCGCCCGGGGACTCAGCTGTGGAGCAGTACCTGGCCTTGGAGTTTGTGAAAATCTGAGAGAAGATCGATTCAGCGACGGAGGAGACCCGGGACAGGCTTGAACCGATCTCGGTCATAGCCAGGAGATCCAATGTTACAGGCAGCACATCATGGATTTGGAGCAACGGACTGAAGCCTCTGAAAAGGCAGGGGAATCCTTTGTGTGCCAGGTCCAGGCCCTGGAACAGCAGGTACGGGCTTTCGAAGAGCAGGTCGATGATCTCGAAAATTAAGGCAGTCGGAACAATGTCTGTCTGGTCGGACTGCAGGAACAGGAAGAAGGATTCCAGCTGGTCAGCTTCTTGGAGCAATGGCTCCCGCAGTCATTGAAGCTGGGACTCGGGTCGGGCCGTGTTCGGGTGAGTGGGCCCACAGACGCAGTGCACAGGCCAGAAACGGACCAGCGCCCCCAGCGGTCCTAGTGCAACACTAGCAGTTACAGAGATCAGCAAACAGTGCTGCAACCTTTTTGAGCAATGCAGAACGAGCCACAGGCTTTGATATACAAGGGATCGCAAATTATGCTTTTCAAAGACTTTTCTGCGATCGTGGTTAGCAAAAGGAAGGCCGTTGATGAGTTAAAAAGGCGGCTGAGGGGCTTGAGTATCCTGTACTCTCGAAGATATCCGGCAATGTTACTTTTCAGCCATGGAGGGTCCGTGGTTAATTTTCACCCACCATAAAAGGCAAAGGACTTTCTGGACTCCTTTAATAGACAGGCTGGCTGAAACAATATGGACAATAACGTTTACTTTATTTTTTCTCCGTGGTTTACCTGTTCGTCCTTTTTATATATATTTGTGGCTGGCCTTCTTTTGTTCTTTTTCTCTCTCTTCTCCCTTCTCACTCTCTCCTCCTGTTACCCTTTGATTGTGTATTTTTTATTTCTATCATTTCCTTTTCATTTTCATTTCTCTCCCTTGAATGTGGTTGGAGAAGCCGGGGGTAGGTGTTTTTTTTTAACCAGAAGTCCCAGGGTTAAAGAACTAATAGGACAGGTTGATTTTCTTATTATAAGGTGCTGTGTGGGCTTGGGGTCAAGCTTCAGTTGGAAGGTGCCATGAAGGGGATCGTGGGTAGTATGAGCGCCCCCTGTGGACAATGGGGAAAAGTCTCCTTTTATTTTTGTGAGTTGTTCGTCTGTTGTGCACATAGATTGTTAGAAGTTTTGATCTGGTAGTTTTGGAAATTGCATTTTTAAATTTAAACAGACTATTTGCTGTTTTCCCTCGGCACGCTATCAGTGGGCTGCATACTCCTAAAGGGTCATGTACTATTTCAGACGGGTATGGCTGACCGTTCAGTTAAATGGTGCACCTGGAATGTTAAGGGGAGTCATTCACCAAATAAGAGTAAAAAGATGCTTTCAAGCCTGAGATAAAAGTGGGTTGATGCCGCCTTGCTGCAAGAAACACATCTAACCAGTAAGGAGCACTTCAAGTTACAGCAGGCAGTAAAAAGAAGAACAAAGAAAATTTGCAGACCAGGAACAGGCCTTTCGGCCCTCCAAGCTTGAGCTGATCCAAATGTACTGTCTTGACCTGTCAGTCAATTCCTAAGCATCTGTTTCCCTCTGCCCCAAACCTACTCACGCATCTGTCCAGACGCATCTTAAATGAAGCCACCGTGCCTTTCTCTACCACCTCTGCTGGCAACGCGTTCCAAACGCCCACCACCCTCTGTGTGAAGTACTTGCTGCGTGTTCCCCTTTACACTTTCCACCTCTTACCTTGAAAGCGTGACCTCTCCTCTCGTTATTGAATCCTTCTCCCTGGGAAAAAGTTGTCTCTATCCACCCTATCTTTCTTCATGTTTTTATAAACCTCAATCAGTTCCCCCCTCAATCTTCTTATTTCTAATGAAAATTAACCTAACCTACTCAACCTTTCTTCATAGCCAGCTCCTTCCATACCTGGCAACATCCTCGTAAATATTCTCTGCACCCTCTCCAAAGCGTCCACATCCTTTTGGTAATGTAGCGATAAGGACTGCACACAGTATTCTGAATGCAGCCGAACCAATGTCTTGTACAATGTTAACATGACTTGTCAGCTCTTATAAACAATACCCCATCCAATGAAGGCAAACATGAGGTATGCCTTCCGAACAACTCTATCCACCTGTGCAGCAACCTTCAGGGTACAATGGACCTGCACTCCCAGATCTCAATGCCCATCAACTTTTCCCAAGGCTCTTCCATTCATTCTATAATTTGCTCGAGAATTAATCTTGCCTAATTGCATCACCACACATTTGTTTCGATTAAAATCCATCTGCCACTTTTCTGCCCAACTCGCCAGTCTAGCTATCTCCTGCTGTATTCTCTGACAGTCCCTTATGTTCTCTGCTACTCCACGAATCTTCGTGTCATCTGCAAACTTGCTGATCATACCAACAGTGCCCTCTTCCAGATCATTTATGTATATAACGAACAACAGTGTCCCCAACACTGACCCCTGTGGAACACCTCTGGTCCCCTTTCTTCATTTCGAATAACTCCCTTCAACTACTACACTCTGTCTCCTGCTGCTTAACCAGTTCTTTATCCACCTAGCGGGAACACCCTGCACACAGTATGACTTCATTTTCTCCATTAGTCTACCATGGGGAATCTTATCAAACGCCTTAATAAAGTCCATGTATATGAAATCAATAGCCCTTCCTTCATCTATCAAATTGGTCACATCCTCAAAGAACACTATTAAGTTGGTAAGGAAAGATCTCCCACACACAAAACCATGTTGACCATCACTGATATGCCCATTCTTTTCTAAATATAAATAGATCCTATCCCTCAGTACCTTCTGCAGCAACTTCCCCAACACCTTCAGGCTCACTGGTCTGTGGTTACCCGGAATATCCCGACTACTCTTCTTGCACAGGGGGATAACATAAGCAATCCTCCAGTCCGCCGGCACGTCACCTGTATTTAAGGATGCCACAAAGACATCTGTCAGGACCCCAACTATTTCCTCTTTCATCTCCCTCATCAACATTGGAAAGATCCCATCAGGTTCTGTGGTTTCGTCCACCTTAATAACCCTTAGCCTACCCAACACATCTTCTCTACTTATGTCAACGTGATCCAGAGTAACCAAACTTTTATCTCTAATCTCAACATTCATCATGTTCCTCTCCTCCGTGAACACTGATGCTAAGTAATCATTCAGAATCTCACCCATTCTCTCAGGTTCGACACACAGCCTTCCTTCATTATCCTTTAGTGGAACAATCATTTTCCTAGTTTCCCCGTGCTTCTTATATAAGGATAAACGCTTTGGAATACTCCTTAATTCAACTGTGAGACAAATTAAGGATGAATATGGGCGCTTTATGATTCTTAAAGCTTTACTACATGGAGGTTCGTATGGGAATTTGAATGTACGTTGTGCCCAGCACAATCCCTCAAATTCTTAACAGATGTGCTTTAAAGGTTGATGGCCCTGGGGGCACCTCATACAGTAATAGGGGAGACTTTAACCGACTTATTAACCCCGAAGTGTTCAGGATGCCAATGGACTTGCGGGTATGACCCTGCAATCCAGGCAGCCGGTGGACGTGAATAGGGCGCTGGGTTTGGTGGGTGTGTGTAGTTGTTTCCATTCTGAGGGGAGGGTCTTCACCTTTTTCTCTCAGCCAAGTAAGTGCTGTACGAGGATTGGCATTTATTTGCCCTGTTGACCTTTTTAAGGTCGTTGCTGTCCTGCAGAATTGCGAAGATCGCCATTTCTGATCATGCAGCAATGCACATGGAGGTTAATGTCAGTGGCAATGGGACGGATTCACGGCACAGGAGCATGGCTCCTTTCTTCCTGAAGGATCGCAAGTTTATTGAGTATTTTTGGGGAAAATTAAAATTTTGGGAACATTTATTTGGGTACGGCCAGTAATCCATTAGTGCTCTCAGAGAATGTCAAGACCTTTGCAAGAGGTTTGATTATTTCTTACTCGGCGACCCAGAAGCGGCAGAAGGCAGAACAGCTGCGTATGCTCGAGGCTTGCCTGAAGGCAGCTGAAGCAGCATACCTTGACAGACCATCTGTAACGAAGTTGCTGCAGATGATAGCCCTCAGGGCTACTTTGAATGCTGGGCTCAACCAGACAGCAAAGAGGGAAATCTGCTTTGCGAAATAGAGATTTTATTTCAATATGGTGATAAACGGGGTAGATGTCTAACATACCTGGCCTGAAAGAAGAATGCCCTCTAATCTATCACATCCATTAGGGAGAGTGCCGGGACTCTTACTTGCGATACCAAAAATTACTTTCAAATGTAACCAATTAATTTTAATCATGCCCAGGATACCAGAAACCTCTGGAAGTTGAACATTATTGCTTAACACCTGGAAACCAATCAAACTATGAGAATTTAATGTGTCATGTGGAGTATATAAACCTGGTATTTTGAAAATTAGTGGGAAAATGAGACAAAATGTTCAATCCAATATAATTTTATCATGTCAAACCTCCTTACAGTAAAATAAAGAAAGAAGATGACCCAGGGAGATCACCAGCTGGAAGACTGAAGGCAGCGGGGAAGACAGAGAGTGTGCGGTGTTGAGATTAAGTTAATGTAAAGATTAATGAGTGTGTTAATGGAACAACGTATTTTCAGAGTTTTAGTCAGATCATAAGCAGTTGAGAAAAGGGTGTCTTGTACTTGTAAATAGTTTTTGTTTAGTGTTTACTATTCGCGTTCTTAAAATATATTGTTGTTTTTCTTTGAATGGTGGAATTTGGGAGTTCTGTGTCACTCATGTTGTAACAGATTACGAGGCGAGGTGAGCTTTTTTTTAGGCGTTTGGATTTTATGAACATCGATGTCATAACAGTTTGGAGGCTTGTTATGCAGGATGTGGACAGATGTGAACAGATTAGGGGTACAAAAGATCCCAGCGGATTGCAATACTTGGCAATTATTGTCTTAGATCTGCAAATAAACTTTAGGTCAGAAAATTTGCTTCATTTAGGTTAGTTATGGATGATTAAATGAAAAGTTAAAGAAATGGGTCTTAACATTGCTAAAGAGGTTTTGGAGTTTGAACATGATTCCCAATTTGCCAAGAAAGTGTAGAATAACTGAGGAAGTTGTACGTTTAAAATTAGCAAATATGTTCAAATTGAGTTTAGCCAGGGACAAAAGGGAAGCTGAAATTGCAATGAATTTGGCCAACCACTTTAGTGTATCGGAGAAACTGACAGTGAGTGCAGTAGAGTTAGAAAAATATAGACTGCAAATGCAGTCACTGAAGTTAGAAGATTAAAAAGTGAGACAAAAAGAAAGAGAGAAGAAAGAGGGAGAGAGGTAGAAGCGAAAGAGAAAGAGAGAGGAAAGAGAGAGAGAGAATTTGAACCAGAGAAGCTGCGCATTTGTCAGTAAAGTCAAGTTAACAGGACAGAGATTAAAATAGAAGGTAGGGTTTTATATGTATATGTATATATATATATATATATATATATTTTATATTTGTGTGTATATATATATATATATATATATATATATATATATATGTATGTATATGTATCTATATATATACACACACTAAAATATTGCCATATTTTGATAAGAAAAATGTGGCTGCCTTCATTATTTCATTTTAAAAATTGGATAGACGGATGGAGTCGTCAGAAAAAATGTGGGTAATGCTCGTTCAGACTACGCTGGTCGGCAGAGCTAGGGATGTTAGTGCAGCGTTGTCAGATGAGGGGTCAAAATATTATGCAGATGTCAAACTGGCTATTTTGAATGCCTATGAATTGGTACCAGAAGTATAGAGACCGCGGTTTAGATATGTAATGATGGAGCCAGGTCAGAATTATGTTGAGATTGAAAGAGTTAAACATAATAATTTTGATAGATGGGCATGGGCCTTAAAAATAGACAATGCCCTGAGACAGATCATTCTGCTGGAGGAATTTAAAAAACTCATTTCCAGAGCTGATCAGAGGTCATGCGGATGAACAGGAAGTTCAAGAAGTAAGAAGAGCGGCAGAGATGGCAGGTTAATCTGCATTGGTGCATGAGCTGCAATTTTCCTCCTGTGCGGGATAGAAATTGGGAAAAGGAGAGATCCTACTCGACACAATAAAGATTGAGAGCACACTGGGAATGGTTTGTTTAGGTTAATAAAGACGCCCAAGAGGTTTGAAAGGAGGTGAAAGGCCTCAGTTGGTTTCAGAATACCGGAGTGGAATATATAGAATTATAGTGCAGGTGGCTCAAGAATGGCACTGGGAAAAGATCTCTTCACTGACATAAGTGGGATACACAAAGTCACAATGCTAGATGTTGAAGAAATTCTATGTGGGAAAAGATGTGTTAAAGGAGCCTCAGCCAGTGGCATTAGTGGAAGTAGTAAGGGAAACCCGAAGCAATGTTGAGGAGCTGCAGGATAGTGCACAGCCTCGGCGGGGGCTGGGTATGGAGTTATTACCTGATCTCTCTAAAGAATTCACCTCTGTGGGAAAGGTTTACTCAGAACGAACAGGGGAGAAGGACAACACTTTATAATTTTGTGAGATACACGATCTGCTCAATCTCTAATATTGGAAAAGTGTGCTGTTGGAAAAACACAATAGGTCAGGCAGCGTCTGAACACCGTCATATCAGGCACAAGCCCTTCATCTGGAAAGTAGCGGGGAGGCAGTCGAAGGTGGCTATAAGATAAAAGCAGAGTAGAGGTGGGGCTGGGGATAAGGTCACTGGGAAGGCAATTGAAAATTGAAGTTGTGAGTGATCGTCATACATCGGAGAGGAAGATGGAGTGACTTGTGGGAAGGAAGGTGAACAGTCAGGAGAGTCGAAGAGGGCGATGCTGAGTTGAAGGATGGAATTTGGGATGAGGTTGGGAGAGGGGAGAATTGGAAACTTGTGAAATTCATGTTAATGCCGTATGGTTGGAGTATCACATCTGTCCTACCACCTATCTGCTTCAGCCTGCCCTCTGACCTCTCACCATCACCCCCCACCTGCATCTACCTACCGCTTTCCAAGCTACATTCCGCCCAGCTCCACTCCCACCCACCTATGTATCTCTCAGAATGCTTTACCCCAGCCCCCAGTTTCCGTATGAAGGGGTTATGCCTGAAACGTGTATTCTCCTGCTCCTGGGCTGCTGCCTGCTGTGCTTTTCTAGCCCCACACCTTTCAACTGTGATCTCCAGAGTCTGTCGTCTTCACATTCTCTCAGCCCCTAAAAGTAAATGATGAAAGTATTTGCATTCTTTCTGACATGTTACCTGAGAGATTGATAACTTGTGGTTTGGGGACAGAAATGTCGTGCTCCCCTGTGTAAGATCAGGTTGGAGATGCAAATCAAGATTGGCAACGTAACAGTGGGAGTGAGTGACAGACCATCAGTTTCAGAAATACCGTTTTATTCTTGAGAACAATTTAGCAGGATCCAAGTTGGGGTGACACCTTTTGTGATGGAAATCTCAAAGGAAGACCAGGAAATTGAGGAGTTAAAAAACAAATACCCAGGAAATTTTCCAGACTGCGTAATAATAAGATCTCACTGTCATAGGTTACAACAAGAAGCAAAAAGTAAAGAGAAAGACAAAGGAATGGAAGTTTAATTTTCTGGCCCGTTGTTTCGTGAAGTAGTGCAGGAAAAGCCTGAAAAGGCAGAGAGTCAGGCAGAGGTGTTTAGTCCTGAAAGGCTAATGGCCTTACAACAGAAATTTACATAAATTGATGCATACGCAGAAAAGGAATGAGAATATATTGTCGAGCGTTAGCAACTTAAAGATAGAATCCTAAATGAAAATGGAGACCATAGCATGTTAGTGCAGAGGGGAAATGGGCCAAAGTTAACCAGAGTATGTTGGCGGCAACATACAGACAGGAAGTGTTAGGGGTATCACATGAACTACCTGCAGGAGATCATCTCGGTATACCTGCAGGAGATCACCTGAAAGATTAAGGCTAATGTACAAAATTATTTCTACTGGCCTGGAATGCACAAAGATGTTTTGTTTTTATTTGCTATGTGTATCATACATGCTGAATAGTAGGTAAGCCACAGGCAAGACTAAAACCAGAACCTTTTTTGCCAATTCTTGCAATTGAAGGACCTTTCACACGGGTTATGATTAGTTGCGTATGCTGTCTTTCTAAACTAAAAGTGAAAACAAATGTTTGCTGACCATAATGGATATGTCTGCCAGATTAAGGCAACAAGTGTGGTGGAGGGGATGGTAGCTTTCTTCACTCAGTACGGCCTACCCAAAGACTTTCCGTCAGTCCAAGGGAGTCATTTTACTGCTCGGCTGTTTAAGGTAATCATGGATAGCTTAGGCATACAGCACTTCAAATCAAGTGCGTCCCTCCTGAATCCCAAGGAGAGTTAGCATCAGACACTGAAGACCATGTTAACAGCGTATTGTCAGGATTGGCCAAATGATTGGGATGAATGTGTCCCATTAAATTGTTTGCCATTAGAGATGCCCGAACGAATGTACTTAGTTTACTCCCTTTCAGTTAACATTCGGACATGAAGTGAGAGGTATTTTGGAATTGATTAAAGAGAAATTAACAGGACAGAAGTCGGAGATCACACACACTTGGATTATGTACCTGAGGTGAGGGAGAGATTAAATCGAGTATGTGAGTTAGCTAAACAGCACCTGAAGAGGGCAGAGCATAGAATGAATAAGTGGCAGGTAAAAACTATGACATTTGATTTTTTTTCCATGGGGATGCTACCAGTGGTAGGGAATACCTTCAGAGCAAGGTTTCCTGGCCCCTTCCAAATGGAGAAAAAGTACATTCAGGTAAACTATCTGGTACAAATGCTGGATATAAAAACAGGTCGAGGTATGTCATGTGAATACGTTGTAATCTTACTAATATCGAGATAAGGAACTGGGGAAACAGGTGTTAGTTACTGCCCCGCAGAGTGAGGAATGAAATCCAGATGTCATGGAGTTTGATGTGCCTCAAAATACTTTAAATAATAAGGAGGTCCTTGAGGAGTGGGATAGGATAGCGAGGTGTCTGTTGCAGGAACAATGAACCCAACTGATTGTTTATTGCAGTAGTATTAGGACATTTGCAGAACCAAGATGCGAGGACTTACACTTTTGTGTATGGGGTGGAAGTAGGGAATGCTGTTCTGATAAACAACACTCCTGCAGGCTTAATCCTCACAAATCCACCGAGGCCCAGAGGGAAGTGGATGTGTTCCTCAACGAACATATCATTGAACTGAGTCAGAGCGAGTGGAGTACGCTGATTCTGTTAGTTCCCAAACCTGAATGGGCTCACTGATTTAGTGTGGACTATCAGAAGGTCAATGTTGAAGCAAAATCAGACTCCTATCCAATACCAAGATTCAAAGACTACATACGTAAAGTTTGACAAGTCACAGACATCACCTTTTTGGACTTACTGCATGGTTATTGGCAAGCAACTTGATCAGAGAAAGTGAAAGAAGTTTCTGCGTTAGTAACCTTAAATGGACTACATCAATTCAAAGTGATGCTCTTTGGAATTAATAATGCACCAGCCACATTCCAAAGACTCATGAACAGAGTCGGAGGCAGAATAACAAATTGTGCAGTTTATCAGTGAGATGCAGTCATCGTTAGCAAGTCATGAAAAGATCATCTGTTACAGTTGGCAGAGCTCATTGAACGATACAAGAAGGAAAACTGATAATAAATGAAAAGAAAACAGAATTTGCGAAGACAGAGGTGACGTTCTTGCGACATTACAGTGGACATGGAAGGTTGACCTCATGGAACATAAAGACGAAGACTTTGAGATATTTCCACAACTATCCTCGATGAAAGGGGAGCTTCGATTTTTGGGACTGAGTAGATTCCATTGAAAGTTCAAAACTTTAGCAGCGTTTTGGAACTGCTGATGGATTTACTAAAAAAAAGGACGCAAAATGTTGGTGTATAGAAGAATTTCAGCAGGCATCTGAGAATTCAAAAGCAACATTAACTACCGCACCAGTTTGAGCTACACTAAACATTTTGAAACCCTTCAAAATTGCGATTGCTGCTAGCAACATAGGGGTTGGAGATGCATTGATGCAGGAACATGATAATGGAATGGAATGGCTAATTGGCTACCTGTCAAAAAAACCGAACACCCACCGGAAGGAAAATGCTCCACTACTGCAAAAAGATTATTGAGTTTGATACTGGCCTGACAACACTTGCTAATTAATGTGACAAACGGGTTGTCGAAATGAATGTATAAAACTACAATCCTTTTGCATTTTTGAACGATTTAAAGATTAAAATATGTGAATATTTCATTGGAGTGTGACGTTATCGAATTTTACATGTTGGGGGAAGTACAATTGTGATAGCAGATGTGTTATCGCAGATTTCAAGGAAAAGTGCTGATTCGATTTTACATATTGCAATATTACACATGTGTGCAGAATTAATATGAAAGGTATAAGTTAGAATCATTACTTTTACATTTCGCAGTTTCCGGATTCAGAATTACAGGAAAAGAAATGAGGCCATCTTTTCATTCTGATGTTTCATTTATTTTTCCTGAAAAGGGCGTGAGTGGGTTGGGGGACGGGGGTGGTGGGGGACAGCATTATGCAGCTGAAAGCTTGTCTGGTCACTTTAAGACAGAACTGATTTTGCTGAATATAATGTACAGCCAAAGCTGCCAGCTAATGGGTAAGGATTTTCCAAATGTGACAATTGTTTGGTAAATGGATACCTAAGTTTTGGTTGCTGTTTTGATAACAATTAGTTTAAATAATGTACAGGACACCAGAAGACAGTGGAATTTGAATATCATTGTTTTGACACGTGGAAATAATCAAATTATGAGAATTTAATGTGTCGTGAGGAGTATATGCACCTGGCATTTTGAACACTCAATGGAGAGTAACTGCTGTTGAGCAGCTGAGCAACTGCTGTAGAGCCAGAGAGGTAACTGGCCACCTAAAACTCTATCTAGGATAACTTTTCATGTAAAACCTAGTTGCTGTTAAAAACAAAGGAAGATGACCCATGGATATCAGCAGCTGGAAGACTGAAGACAGCGGAGGAAGCAGAGACTGTGTGGTCTTGAGATTAATCGTATGCAATATTTAATACGTGGGTTCTAGGAACAGCGTTTTTCTTCGAGTTGGAGTCAGATAGACATCAGTTAAGAAAAGGGGGTCTTGTATTTGTGAATAGTTGTTGTTTTTGATGACTATTAAAGTTAAGAGACTAAATTGTTATTTTTCTTTAAATAGTGCCATGTCAGAATTTTGTCACTCGTATTTTAACAAATTATCCGGCAAAGTGAGCTTTTCTGGGTGTTTGCTTTAATTAACCGAGGGGTTCGACATCCACGTCGCTAATGTCCATTCACGCTAACCCCATTTCCTTGCACTTGGTCCATATCTTTCGAGTCATTTCCTATCCATATATTTGTCCGAATGCCTTTTAAATGTTGTCAATCTACCCCCCTTAAACGCATCTGGTAGCAGCTCTTTACATCTGCGTAACAGCCTCTGTGTAAAATCGTTGCCCCTCAGGTTCCCTTTTCTCCTTCCATTTAACCTTAAACTGATGCCCTCTCGTCCTTTATTCTTCAAACCTTGGAATAAGACTAAGCACATTCACTATATCCATGCCCCTCGCGAACTTATACACCTCTATTAGTTCCCCATTCATTCGCCTCTGGTCTAAAGAACAAGTCCTAGAATGTCCAAAATTTTCCATTAACTCAGACCATTGGGTTGTGGCAACATCCTTGTAAATTTCTTCTGCATTCTTTCTAGTTTAATAACATCCTCCCTCTAACAAAGTGACAAAAACTGAACACTATACTTCAAGTGCGGCCTAGCCAATGTCTTGTATATCGCAACATAGCTTCCCAACTTCTATACTCAATGCCCTGACTGATGAAGGCCAGTGTGCCAAAAGCCTTCTGTCTTCCTGTGACTATTTTCAGAGAACCGTGAGCCTGAACTTCAAAGACTCTCTGTCCACTACCCCCCGTTAAGGCCCTACCATTCACCATCAAACACCTACCTTGATTTGACTTTCCAAAATGCAAGATCTCACACCTATCTATGTTAAACTCCATTTGCCAGTTCTCGGTCCACTTCCCCAGTTGATCAAGGTCTTTCTGTATTTTTGTTAACCTTTCCCACTGTGCACGATACTGAATTATTTAGTGTCATCTGCAAACTTTATCATCATGCTTTTTACAATCTCATTCCAATCATTCATAACAGATAACAAACAGTAATGGGCTCAGCACTAACCCCTGAGATTCTCCCCTAGTTCACTAATATCCTTCAGGTTAGGAAAATTGCATCCTTACCTGGTCTGACCTCCATGTGACTCCAGACCCGCAACAATGTGCTTTAACCTTATCTGTCCTGTGGGCAATTAGGATGGGCAATGCATGCTGCCTATCCAGCAATGCCGTCATCCAGAGAATGAATAAAGAAGTTACACGCCTCCAATCCTACAAGTATCCTTCCACTATTAACCTCTCCTTCCTATCATCAAGTCAATTGAGTACCCAATTTGCATGTTCCCCTTTGCATTCAATGTGATCGAATCTTCCAGAGCAGCCTATCATGTGAACCTAATCAAAGGCCTTACTGAAATCGATACTGAGTACGTCTATTGCTCTCTCTGTCTACTGATTCAAGAATCTATGCAAAACTAAGTTCCTACAATTATGAATCCTTGCCGAAAGCGTTTTTGGGGCAATATCTTCCGATTTGACCTCCTTTGCAAGGAATAATCTCCTTACCACAAACACAGATGTTTGTGCAATGAAATGAGTGGGAAGAAACTGAGTGTTTAATCTGTCGAGCTATGAGAGAATAGAGATGGTTGCACTGAAACTTGATGTTTGGTTGCGATCACTTATTTTCAGAAGAGACATTGATAGGGCGAGAAATTCTATACTTTACCCAGGTTTGATTGGCTTGATTTATTGTTATGTGTACATCTGTACAGGGAAACACTTTACTTATGAGTAATGGAGGCAAATCATAATAAACGTGGCCAGACAGATCATAGGGTGAAAATAGACATGTACAGAGTAAGGCATACAGGTCACTCTGCACAGGGCGTGCACGAGACAAGATAAACATGAACAAGATCAGCATTATGTGAATTTAGAGAGTCCATGCATCAGTCTAATATGGTTTTCCTTATTGTTTCTAAGCCATAATTAACTCTCCCCACATTAATAAGCAGTCAGTGTGTGAGCCTGCACTGAACGTTATTTTGTTCACAATCCCCAACAACAGACACAATACCTTCCATGCGAAACAGGGAGCCATTCCCACCAGCTTCCGCCCTGCATAGAGAGAACCATGCTGTCTCTCGAAGATGGAAGGTGCCTCCTTGAGATTTTCCACAAAGCATTTTGCTTGCCTCTTCACTGTAAAAAAAACACGTTAAAGTCCCATATGAGTATCATGAGCAACGGAGCCAGGAGGAACCACGTGGAGCAGTCTGTCTGTGCAGCCTCTGCTGCACTTGTTCATCATGTTAGAGCATCAATTAGGAAAATCAAGTAAGGACGCAGACGCTAGAAATCAGAGTTGGAAGTGTGGTGCTGGAAAAGGCAGCATCCGAGGGGCACGAGAGTTGATGTTTTGGGCATAAGCTTTTATCGGTAATTAGCATTGATTACCTCCTTCTGTACCTGTGAAAGAGCGCTTAGCGGCTGAATGGTCTCCTCCTGCTGTACCTGTGCGACTCCTGGGGCTGAATGGCCTCCTCCTGTTCCTGTGTCATTGACTCAAGGGGCTGAATGTCATTCTGCTGATCCAGTGTAAGTGACTCATGGGGCTGAATGGCCTCCTCTTGTTCCGATATAATGGACTCAAGGGGCTAAATGGCTTCTTCCTCGTCCAATTGGACAGGGCCAAGGGCCTGATTGGGTTACCCCTGGTTCCTGTTTAACAGCTCGTTGTGCTGACAAGTGTGATGATGCTGCAGCTTTCAGGTGTTATTTTGTCCTAGTTTCTTTTAAGAGACAGCTTGAACGATCATTCCCAAGATGATTAAGTCCACTGTTAAAACAGCTAGAAAGGCCTTGTATTTATTTTAATGCAGCCTAATTGGGTGTGGCCAGTTCTCACAGATTCGGATCTCTGGCTTTTGGCTTCTCAGTATTTCAAAAACTATTGGGGTCCCCACAGAGGTATAAGCTTCAGTGACTATCCCCTGGCTGCTACTGTCTCTGACCTTTTTTTACTGGATGCTAATTTTTCCCCCTCCTACAGAAATGTATGTGAGAATTTGCCTTTTTTGCCAAGAGGTTGTGTTGATGGGATCAGACTATATCGGCACAATTAGTTAGTAATAGGATTCTAGCTGTTACTCTGTTAAGTTTTTGAATCGTGTTGTTCTTCTAAATTCCTTTTTCTTTGATTATATTTTAATGATAGTGCTCAAATGAACTGTTTTGCTTAACATCGAATAGTTTCACCAATCACATTACATCTGAACCAGTTGTTATATTTACCTTTAGAATAATATATTGGTTGGATTTAAACGATAACTTTAACATATTTGTAAGGGGCTCTGGCCTGGTCCATAACACTGGACTCTTTGTTTCCTGTGTAATAGGCAGGAGGGTCTGAATGGGCTATCCCTCTCCTTGTTCAGCAGTTTCAATGGCTTCCTCATATTCCTGTAAAGTGAACTCGAAATGCTGAATGACTTCCTCTGTTCCCTGTGGAATTAAGCAGCATCTCAATGTACTGTTACATGATTGCTACATGTACTTTCGCAGCACAAGCCTGAGTGTTGTCCAGATCTTGTTGCACACGGACACAGACTACTTCAGGAGCTGACGGAGGCGGGGGGGGGGGGGGGGGGGCACATTGTTGTGAAAAATTGGGTAATCTTCAAGGAATATCCCCTCTTCTGATCTTACAATGGGGGAATGACTTTGATGAAGCGGCTGAAGATGCTTGTGAAGACGAAGCTAACATGAGGAACTCCCACAGAGATGTCCCGGGACTGAGATAATGGACATCCACACATCACAAATACCTTCCATTTTTCTGTGATTGACTCCAGCCAGTGGGAGGTTTACGCTGATTCCCAAACAAATTCAAATTTTGTTTAACTCCTTGACGTCATCCTCAGTCAAGCACTGTCTTGATATCAGGGCCAGTCACTGTTATCTGAAATTTTGTGTTCACATCATATGCTCATATCAACAGGAGCAAGGAGTGCATATTTCAAACAGAAGGTATTGAATGTCAGCAATTCGCTTTTCCATCATGTTACGAGAGCGAGATGACAAAGTATTTAAAGAAGAGGTAGATGGATTTGACGAGACAGAGAGTTAAGTGTCATGAAGATTTGGACATTGAAGAGGATTTCATAAATAGAACAGATCAGCCATGATCTTAGTGAAGGGAAAGGCAGGCTCGAGGGGGATGAACGTTCTGCCCCTGTTTCTGATGTTCTCACATTCTATTATTGGAAGGTTAGTGGGTGTTATTTTCCTGGATGGCGGTTATTGAATGTTGCAGTCAGCGATGTGAGCCACCTCTGGGTGAGATATGGGGACCGTTTTCACAGTTAATCTGGGTCTACAACATGGCCAACAAATGAAGCATAATTTGCAGAGAGGGGAAGCTCTGTAAGAAGAAATGAGGTGCCTCTTTCATACCCAGCTTGGGTTTTCAAATTACATTTCCCAAATCACCTCAAACCGTGTGTGACAATACTGAGGGGCTGAATGGTCTTCCCTTCCTGTGCAGCAAGTAGCCTCCAACTGCTCCTGTCTAGCAGGTTTGAAGGGCTGAATGGAACCCAGAGCATGGGACTGAGGAGCAGGAGTAGGTCACTAGATACTTACAGCCTTCTCCACCAGGCACTAAAATTGTAGCTGATCAGGTTGTGGTCTCAGCCCGACTTTCCTGTCTGTATCCCATTATCCGTGGCACAATTCCCTGTCAAGTGTTTAACTAATTCAGCCTTGAAACAATGTGGACATAGAGGCACTTCCAGTGAAAAGAATTCTGACTTGAAAGGTCGTTTCTGAATTTCTCCTCATCCCTCTTAGAGAATCAAAGAGCCATGCGGTATGGAAACAGACCCCTTAGTCCAATCTGTTCACTCGAACCACATAACCAAAGCTGATCTAGTCCCATTTGCCAGCATGTGGACAGTATCCCTCGTCTTACAGACACTTTTTAAATGTGCAATTGTACAGCCTTTACCACTTCCTCTGACAGCATTTTCTGTACACACATCACTCTCTACGTGAAACGTTTGCCCCTCTGGTTCCTTCTAAATTATTCTCCTCTTGCCTTCAACCTATGACCTCTCGTTTCGGACTCCTTATCTTGGAAAACAGACTGCGACCATTCAGACTTTTCATGCACACTTTCTTATAGCTTGCACACATTGCTGTGATGAGAAACAATGAGGGAGACAGTGTGCAGTATAGGCCACTCCATCTCGGGCAGATCATATTTTCTTCCTCTCTGAGTTGAGTCACACAATGATATCATCCTCGCCCAAACTGGACCATGTGAGGTTTCATTGAACATTGTCCAAACTACGACTACATTCTAGTCCCTGCTCCATGTAGGCATATTGTTGCTGCTTTTTCTTAGCAGAAAATAATCAATTTGAAATGTATTTACATGGGCCTGCGTCATTTAAAAATGTTTAAATGTTTATGCATTCAGAGTACCTGTGTTAAAATGAAGGCTCCTTATGTTTAAACAAATGCAGAAATTGCTGCAAAAACTCAGCAGGTCTCTCAGCATCCAAATGCCTTTCAAATGTATTAATTGGACCAGTCTCCACCACTTCCTCTGATAGCTCATTCCTCTGCGTGAAATGGTGCCACATTCCAAATCTTCCCCCTCTCACTTTCAACCAATGGCTTCTACTTTTGGACGCCTCTACCCTGGGAATAACCCTTGAACACTCACCCTGTCCATGGTTGTTTTGATTTTATAAAACTCTACTGCTGCGAAAAGTGATTCCAATCAACACGAAAGGCTGTGCTCTCAGTCTTCCCTGGGCCTAAATTCGGAAATTCAATACTGACACCCCTTCCTTCTCCATCAAGATACAATTCTAACACCATTTTCATCAGTCTGTCTAGACGTATTATGAAAAATCTCTGAGATTTGTATCTGAAACCTTGTGCCCAGAGATAGAGACACGAGCACCACTCAGCAATAGTCCCTAAGCTGCAACATGATTCCTTTGTGTGTCTGTTCATCAGCCTGTTCTGACACAGTGTGACACACCTCCACAATAGGTAGGACTTGAATCAAGACCGGTTGGTCCAGAGCGAGGGACACTACCACAGAAGTTTAGGATTTGGAATAATATTCAGGGTTCTGGCTCAGAGGCACGGGTACTACCCATGCCACAAGAGCTAAACTATTCCCAGCCTTTGGGTCATATTTTACGTGCCAGCTTTCAGATCGGTATGGGATTTCATAAAACCTGGTTAACATTACTGAACTACACAAAATGTTTTTCATTGTTAAACAAATGCAAGGTATTTGTCCCAATTGTCGGATTGTTCACGCACTGTGCCATCGAGATAAACCATAAACATCGTTAACTCCTATTATGTGCAGTCTGCAATATTAGGGAAATAAATCCTGCAGACATACTCTGCACAACGACAGGTCTCAAATAGATATTTATTGCTAAATACCAAAGACAAAGAAAGACATAATTTCTGGTCCCAAAACACCAATAACCTGTGTGACTGTCCTCTTCCTAAAACCATGAAAAGATACCAGGCCGCCAATTACTGTCCAGCCTCTCCTCCCCACTGACTGTGTCTGCAATCTGTCCCTCCTCCGCCTAACCAGACAAGGCCAACTAAGCCCAGGGTCTTTGTGAAAATCAAGGCTGGCGTGTGCAGGCATCCTGGAGAGGGTGAGGTATTGTATAATTGAAGAGGGAGAGTGAGGAGGCAATAATATCACACACTGAGCTGACGGGTGGCAGATGGAGTTTAATTTGGATTAATGTGAGGTATTGGATTTGGTAAATCAAACAGAGCAGGACCTATACAATTGAAAGTAAGGCCTTTGGCAGTGTTGTAGAACAGAGACCTAGGCCGTCAGGTATAGTTCATTAAAATTTGCTTCTCATAAAGATAGTGTGATTAAGGAGCGGTTTCACACACTTGTCTTCATTGGTCACACCGTTCAATGTCGAAAATTGGACGTCACGTTGAGGGTATACAGACATTGGTGAAGGGTCTTCTGGAATACTGTATCCAGTCTAATCATCCTGCCAGCTCATTCTATATTCACACAACCCTTTGTGTAAAAACGTTGCTCCAGATTTCAACATGTAAATTTCCCCCCACTCATTTTAAAACTGTGTCCTCTAGATTTGGTCTCGCCCAACCTTAGAAAATATCTTGACTATTCACTTTGATATTACAGACCTCGATATCATTAAGCTGGAGAGTGTTCAGAAGAGATTAACCTGGATGTTCTTGGGAATGGAGGGAGTGAGTTATAAGCGGAGGCTGGATAGGCTGGGACTTTTTGTCACTGGGGAGTATGAGATTGAGGGTATGATGTTACGCAGGTTTATGAAATTATGATGGGTACAGAAAAGCTGAAGGGCCAATGTCTTTTCCCTAGAATCGAGGGTTCAAGACTGAGGGATATCTTAAGGTGCGAGGAAAAAGATTTACAAAAAATCATGAGTGGTAATTACTTTAGACAAAAGCTGGCTTGTGTGTGGAATGAACCTCCAGAGGAAGTGGTGGACGTATGTGCAGTTACAATGTTTAAAAGACGTTTAGATCAGCACATGGATTAGACATCAGTTTGGATGGTGCTGTGAGCATCTGCCCTCTCCCTGTCCCTCTCTGAATGAATCCCTCTTGGTTTTCACCCTCTGCCAATGCATGTGCAGTGGCGTGGGGAGGCCACCAGATGGTGGCATTGCATCACTTTAAGCACCACAGAGACCGCCAGAGCTGCCCCACACAGAGACACACAGATACACACACAGGAATGGTTAGGGCACGGTGTGAAGCTCATCTGGTAAATTAAGTGAAACATAAAAAATGCTCAATTCGCCTGGTACACTGTTATACTATGAGGGACGGAGAACTCCCAAATTTCACTGTTTAAATAAAAACATCAATTTATTTTTTTCACTCTGAAAGTGAACATTTTACATTAACTATTCAACAACTCTGAGATCCCCTTTCTCTTAACTGCTTATTACCCGACTCCAGCTCTTCAGCAATATACTGTTTCTGGGTCTGCCATCCTCTCACATCACAGGTGCTTGTAAACTGTCAGTTCAAAACAGCATTCACCCTCTCTGAAAGGTACAGTACACACTTTCAACTTCATCACATTATACTCTGATGAATATAGATAAGTGGAACCTATCTGGATTTCTCTTGCTCTGTGGTTTGTCAATATTTCATCTAATCTGTCTCGTTTATGTCAGGATTTTTGTTGCTCATTGACAGCATGTCGACTCTGTCCGTGGGAATATAGCAGTATTTCACTTGCTCACACTCGTGTGTGTGGGGCAGGATTTCATTTGTTTCATGGGGACTGTGACGCTATGACAATCTCAATGTTTGTGGATGTCACCAAACCTGGAAGAACTCTGAAGTTTCTGGAGGACAGTGTGGAACTGTAAGAGGACAATCACACGTTGGTGTAGTGTTCAAGTTTATGGCAGATGGGGATCAGTGCAGAGCAATATGAGGTGATGCACTTTGGTAGGAAATACAATGAACGGCAGTTTAAAGCAGGCTGTGCCGTGATAAAGGGACTACAGGAACAGAGGGCGCTGGGTGGAAATGAGCAAAGATTGTTGAAGATGTCGGGACAAGTGGGTAGAGCAGTAAATGTCACAGATTAGTTTCAGTATCTGAGCTGTTTACAGAGGGAGGTGTAGGAGGGAGTCTTCGTGCTCCCTTCCTGGGAGGTGGTGGTGACGATGTGTTGTGTACCCACCCTCCTGCCCATCGAGACCGTGGGGATTCAATTTGCAACTGCTCGACACAAATGGGCGATAGCATCAGGGCCACTGCTTCTCAGTTTTGCCGGTGGGAAATACAGCTGCCAGTAGGATTAAAGTGAGAATTGTCCTTCACTGAACATTGCTCCTTATGCGGTCGGTGGAACGTGGATGTTTCAGATACTCCACACGACGTGTCCCGGTCCTCCCTGGCTCAGACCAGGGTCTTTCCCACATGGCGGGTGTGTGTGGGGGGGAGCGACCGGATATCGGGCACTCCACCACTCAACTTTGCCCTTTCTGCCCTATTCCAGGCTGTTTCTCTTGGAATGGGAGAAGAGGAGGGAGGGAGGGTGTGAATGGGTGGCCCTGCTCTTAGTGCTGGCATAGGTGGGGGACAGGGTCATGGTGAGGTGTCCGGATAGAGTCAGTCAACTGTGTTGTATCCATGCAATGTTATTAATTTGGGGGGGGGGGGCTTAAAGTGGAGGGAAGGAGAGAGACAGAGAGAGAGAGAGAGAGAGAGAGAGAGAAGGTGCTGCATGCAGCAGTGAGAGTGATGGAGCATGCACCTTGTTTGGGGGTCGGTGCTATAACAGATATACAGTGATTGTGAGGGAACAGAGAGAATACGGTGACCCTTATCCTGACAGAGCGGGAAAGGTTATTGCTGCTTTCCCTGTATTGCTGGGCATTTCCTCAGACCGCAGATACTGCATTGAGCTGAGTGGTGAGCTCAGACCATGCTCGGTGGGTCTGGTGGTGTGGCCCCCCTCTGGGAAGAGAATTCTGCCCCTCTGTACTAGCCCATCCACCAGGACCTCCGTGCCCCTGTCGACAAACCGTGGTGTAATTGCCCCTCATCAGCCATGCTCGGGGTAAACTGTGCAGGGCAGCTCCTAACAGAGAAAGCTCAACCGTGGGCTCAGTGGCCTTCTCAAGATGGAGCCTGTGCCATGGATCACGGAATATCCAGGGACATCCGGGCGATGGTGAGTATCTCCAGCCAGGATGGGTGGGAGAATCGGGCTGGTTTTGAATGAAAAGGACACCAGGGATTGGGGTGGTTAGCTAACGAGGTGAGTTCGATAAGATTGCACCAGGAAAGTAGCTCAGTCTTGTGCAGATAATCCCTCTGCCACACTCAAGGAAAATTAAACAAAGACAAATTATTGTTAGAATCTGCCCTATGAGTCATAGATTCTGCTGAAACCAATTCCAGTTGCAAAAATGCAGATCAAATGCTCATCTGACCTCACACCAATATTCCTTTTCCCCATCTTTCCTGGGAAGACTCGCAATATACTGGCCTGGTCTACTCAGTTTTCACGGTGAACAGATATCTCCTCTGGGTTTATGATGTCTGGGCTGGTTCTGTGAGGTGGATTGAGAATGTGGTATATCTAACCATTGCAGCTGATCTGGCAATGCCTTTAGTTCTCATTCCTTTGATTGGACCCTCAGTCTCTCACTCCATTAATTTTACAGTGTGCCCCGGCACAGTACATCATGTTGGTGGGATGGATATGGGGGAAAGGTGCTGGACAGGTCAAGGAGTGCCCTGGATAATTCTGATAACAACATTATATAACTGACATTCCCCGGAACGTTCTGCCCCCGACATTCTATAACTGACATTCCCCAGAACGTTCTGTCCCTGACATTGTTTGTGAACGGCCGGACATCAGTGAATTGAACAAACGATAAGATCCCGAGGGAGGAGATCCCGTTCCAAGGAGAAGGAGGCACTGTTCAGAAGGCCCCTCAGGCAGTTAAAGGGGTGAATACGTTTTCCCTACATTTACATTTCTTCACGACACAGGTCGACCACAATTTTGACCAAAACGCAGGAATTTCCAAACTCCGGTTGCCTTCAGGTAACTGGAAGAGTATCCTTCAGGACAGCAACGTTTCGACCCTCCATATTAGGAACTGGGAAGGAGTGACCTGCGTCTGCTCTCGAGTCATCGAGTGTGTGGGAATGTTCTAAAAACCATCTGTCCTTATGGATGTGTCTGTGTGTTTGGGGAGGGAGGGCTTCTTGTGGTTTATGTCACATTTTTGTCAGTAATTCCGAACTTTCCATTTGTTATTCCAGCTCCAATCATTTTAATAAATCCCTGAATACAGGGACACATTTGAAAATCTCACTGGGTCCCCGATCAAACGGGCCCCTTTGCCTCCAGGCTGATGGATAATGGGTTTGTTTTCCTTCCTCATAGTTAACGTAGTGGCCATCTACATCCTGCTTTATAAAGATTGTGGATTGTCTCCATGTGTCAGACGTTACCTGGGGGCCATGGCAGCGGCGGATCTCCTGGTCATTATCCTCGACCTGATCCTGAGACACATTCCCATTGTTTATGAGGAACTGTTTTATTTCCTGAGGTACTCCGTCCCCGTGTGTAATATCCACGCCATTCTGCTTTATGCAGCCACTGACTGCTCTGTCTGGTTCACCGTCACTTTCACCTTTGATCGGTTTGTTGCCATTTGTTGCCAGAAGCTGAAAAGTAAATATTGCAGTGAGAAGACGGCGGCTGTGGTTCTGGGAGCAGTGACTGCGCTGAGCTGTTTAAAGAACATTTCCTGGTATTTTATGCTCACGGCTCGGTATCGGCTGATGAACATCCCCTGGTTTTGTTATGTAACGAACGCTGTTCGATTCTCCAGTGTCTGGGGCACAATCGAGACCCTCCACCACATTCTAACCGCGTGTGTCCCATTTCTCCTGATTCTGCTGTTCAATGTTCTCACCGTCAGACACATTTTAGTGACGAGCAGAGCCCGCAGGAGACTCCGCGCTCACTCCAATGGGGACGCTCAGTCTGACACAGAAATGAGACACCGAAAAAAAACCATCGTTTTACTGTTTGTGATCTCGGCCAATTTCATCCTGTTATGGTCAACCTTCATGGTGTATTCTATATGGAGACGGATTTGGTGGATTGGGTATCGGTCTGTGTTTATCGATTACTGTGTGCTGGAATTGGGCTTCATGCTTCAGCTCCTCAGTTGCTGCACAAACACCGCTATTTATGCCGTGACCCAGACTAAGTTCAGACAGCAGCTGAAGAATGTGCTGAAATATCTCTTCACGCAAATCCATCCATCAATCAAATTCCCTCATTAATCAATCCTTCCGGGATTTACTAATTTCAGTTCAGTGTTTCAGCTATGGAGCAGCCTGTCGCTATGGTAACAGACTGAGGGTAGCGCTGTTTGACCATCCTTATCCCACAGTGGGGTTACAGGGAAACATTTCAATGTTTCTCACAACTCATGGGCTAGTGAGAAAAGGCGCCATCCCACTGGCTGTATCCATCACTTCCATTTGTAAACAAAAATGTTCATTAAAGCCTCCCGAGCAGCAGAATGACCGATGTTGTTGTGTGTCTTTGTGTTGGAGAAGCTGAGCTGGAGAGAGACAGAGTCAGCCCCAAGTCATGGTCCTCAGGGAAGGGGAGGTGACGGCGCCCTGAGCTCAGGAGCTGCGTTTACCTCCCTCTGTTCCGAACCGCCACTGCAGCCTGGCCTCCCCATTCCTCTCCACTACTCTTTCTCTTCACTTCTCTCCCCCTCTCTCTCTTTCTGCACACTGTCTCTTTCTCACCACCTCTCCATTTCACACCCCCCTCTGAGACTCGCATCACCAACTCCCCGTTTCTCCACCTGCCTCCACTCTTCCCTCTCCCCTCACCCTCACTCTGCCGTATCTGTCTCCCTCCCGTAATTCCGTCTCTACCTTATTTCCCCTCCTCCCACTTCATACATCTCTCTATCATCTCACTCCCACCCTCTACACGCAGCCTCACCACCATATACTCCCCCCCCCTCAGTCTGGGTCAGAGGGAGAGGGAAGAATCAGGGAGAAAGAGTGTGTCAGAGACAGATGGGGGGAGGGTCAGGAGGGAGAGAGATTCAGTCAGAGAGAAACGGAGGGACGTGGGGAGAGAGACACCGAGGGAGGGCGATTGAGAGTGAGAGAAGGTGGAAAGAGAGTAAAGGAGCAGGGAGAGAGAGCAGGGGGCAAGAGAGAGATAGGGTGAGAGATGGAAAGAGAGAGACGGGGAGGAGATAATGAGAGACAGAAGCGAGAGTGAGACTGAGAGAGGTGTGAGGGAGGGGCGAGGCCAATAGATCGGGAGAGGCGAGAGAGAAAGGGGGCAAGTCTTAGAGAGATCGAGGAACAAGGAGAGAGAAAGGGGGCGAGAGAAATGGGGAGGCGCGCGAGAGAGAGAGCGAGAAGAGGAGAGAGGGAAGAGGGAGAGAGAATGAGGGGATGAGAGAGTGGGGGCGAGAGAGAGACAGGGGTGAGAGACAGAGAGAGGTGCGAAAAAGTGCAGGATGGCAAGAGAGAGATAGAGGAGGCAAGAGAGAGAGGGTCGAGAGAGAGAGTGAGTGAGAGGGCAAATGAGACCGAATGGGTGAGAGAGAAGGAGAGTGGGAGGGCGAGAGCGAGTGGGCAAGAGAGAGTTCGTGTATGTGAAAGTGTTGGGATGAGAGAGAGTGAGAAAGATGGGACGAGAAAGACAGAGAGGCGAGAGAGAGGGGAGAGAGAGAGGAGGACAAGACAGATAGAAGGAGAGGCAAGGACTGAGGGGGTGAGAGAAAGAAGGAGCGAGAGAGGGAAGGGGTATTTAAGCGAGAAAGAGAGATGGACAAGAGAGATTGAGGGGGACAAGAGGGAAAGGGAGCAAGAGAGACAGAAGGAGCAAGAAGGAGAGAAACAGGGTTCGAGAGAGAGGGGGAGGCAAAAGAAAGATAGAGAGGGTGAGAGAGGGGTGTCGAAAGAGGGGAGCGATGGAGAGAGAAAGGGAATGAGAGAGAGTGGTGGGAAGAGAAAGGGGAAAGAGTGAGAGGGTGGGAGATAGTGAGCGAAGGCAAGAAAGAGACCGAGGGCAAGAAAGAGAGCGAGGGCTATAGAGAAAGTGTGATGGGCGGAGAGAGAGAGTGAGGGTGAGAGAGAGAGACACAGGTGGTGAGAGAGGGGAGAGAGAGAGAGAGAGGAAGGGCAAGAAGGAGAGCGGGCTCCATGAGAGGGGGTTTGGCAGAGATGGGGCAAGAGAGAGAGGGTGACAGCGAGAGCACAGGGGCAAGCGTGGGCGAGACAGAAAGAAAGAGAGAGAAAGTGACAGAGTGAAGGGGAGGGAGGGAGAAAAGAAAGGAAAGAGAGGGAGAGAATAAGGCGACAGAAGGGAGTCGGCAAGCGCAAGATGGACTGAAAGAGAGAGATCGGTGGGAGAGGCGCACGTGTGTGAAAGAGAGAGAGACACAGAAAGAGAGAGACAGGGTGAATGAAAGAGAGAGAGAGATGGAGAGATGGTGAGAGAGAGGACAGAGAGAGGAAGGGTTAGAAGGAGAGAGGGGCGCGTTAGAGGGCTGTTGAGCAAGAGAGGGGACGAAGGGGGCGGCGGGAGAGAGCGCGGATGAGAGCAAGGAAGCGGAAGAGTGAGGGAAAGAGAGGCGGTGAGAGAGGGAGATAGTGAGAGAGACAGACGAGGAGACAGGGCAAGAGATAGAGGGCAAGCAGTAGAAAGAGAGAGGCTGAGCGAGAAAAAGAGAGGAGCTGATCAAAAGATAGAGAGAGGAGAGTGGAATGGGGTCGAGAGAGGGGACGAGAGAAGGGAGCAAGATAGAAGTAGATGGTGGCAAGAAAATGAGAGACAGGGTGCGAGAACGAGAGAGAGAGTAGAAAGAGAGGGAGATGAGACGACAGTGACTCGAGAGAGAGTGAGTGAGCAAGGGTGAGTGCGTCCAGGGGGAGAGAGAGAGAGAGAGAGAGAGAGATACAGAGGGGCGAGATGGTGCGGAGAGAGCGACAGAGCGAGAGAGAGAGAATGTGGAGGGAGAGTGAATGAGTAGGGTGAGAGAGGTTAAGGGGTTGGGAGAGCTATGGTGCGCGAGAGGGGGCAAGAGAGCGAAAGGGGGTGAGAGAGAAAGAGGGCGAGAGAGAGAGTAGGTGAGAGATAGTGGGCGAGAGAGAGAGAAGGGGCGAGAGAGAGAGTTGGGGCGAGACAGAGGGCAATAGCGAGAGGAGGGGTGAGGCGGTAAGACAGAGATGGGGCGAGGGAGGGAAAGGGTGGCGTGAGAGAGAGGGGCGAGAGAGAGAGAGGAGGAGGGGGCAGGGCTGGTGAGAAAAGTGTTGGGGAGGTGTCGGTATT
The DNA here is from genome assembly GCF_037043375.1 of Chiloscyllium plagiosum. Taxonomy (NCBI): domain Eukaryota; kingdom Metazoa; phylum Chordata; class Chondrichthyes; order Orectolobiformes; family Hemiscylliidae; genus Chiloscyllium; species Chiloscyllium plagiosum. The sequence continues at coordinate 99,547,222 of NW_028270152.1, forward strand.
GGACGAGGTTGGGGAGGGGGCGGAGTTGGACTATGCTCGGGGAGGGGACAGTGTTGGATGGTGTTGAGGAGTGGGCGGTGTTGGATGGGGATGGGAGGAGGGTGTTGGACGGGGCTGCGGGGCAGGGGGGTATTGGACAGGGCTGCGGGGAGTGGGAGGTGTTGGACGGGTTTCGGGCCTATGTAGGACAGGGTTGGGGGAGGGGGCGGAGTTGGACGGTGTTGGAGAGGGGTTAGTCGTGGAAGGGCTTGAGCATAGGGTGGTGTTAGACGGGGTTGGGGAGAGGGCAGTGTTGGACGGGGCTTGGGTGGGGGGGCAGTGTTGGACTGTGTTGGTGAGGGGGCGATGTTGAGACAGGTTTGGGGGTGGGGGCAGTGTGTGACGGGGTGGTGAGTGGGCGGTGCTGGAGTGTTTTGGTAAGGGGAGTGTGTTGGACTGGTTTCGGGGAGGGGAGGTGGCGGTGTTGTGCGGTGTTGTGAGATGGGGCTGTGTTGGACTGTGTTGGGGAGGGGATGGTGTTGGAGGGCGTTGGGGGAAGGAGCGGTGTTGGTCGGTGTAGGGGAGGGGGCGGTGTTGGCCGGGATTGGAGTGGGGCGGTGTTGGTCGGGGTAGGGGAGGGGGCGGTGTTGGCCGGGATTGGAGTGGGGCGGTGTTGGTCGGGGTAGGGGAGGGGGCGGTTTTGGCTGGGGATTGGAGTGGGGCGGTGTTGGACGGCGTTGGGAGATGGGGATGTTTTGGACTGTGTTGGGGAGGGGCCGGTGTTGGACACGGATTGGGAGGGGCTGATTTCGTTGGGATTGGGGAGGGAGCGGTGCTGGAAGCGTTGGGGGAGTGGGCAGTGTTTGACTGTGTTGTGGGGGCGGTTTTGGAATGTGTTGGGGAGGGATGGTGTTGGACAGGAGTTGGGGAGGGGAGCGGTGTTGGACGGGGTTGGGGAGAGGGGTGGTGATGGACGGGGCTGGGGGAGTGGACGGTGTTGGACGAGGTTGTGGGGATGGGATCGTGTTGGACGGGGTGGGGAGGGGGCAATGATGGACTGTGTTGGGGAGGGGGTGGTGTTGGACGGGTTTGGGAGTGGGGGCGGTGTGCGACGGGGTGGTGAGTGGGTGGTGTTGGATTGTGTAGTGGGAGGGGACGGTGGTGGACGGGTTTCGGGGAGAGGAGGTGGCGGTGTTGGACAGTGTTGTGAATGGGGCTGTGTTTGGACTGTGTTGGGGAGGGGATGTTGTTGGACGGGGTTATGGGAGGGGGTGGTGTTGTTCGGGGTATGGGAAGGGCCAGTGTTGGACGGGGTTGTAGTGGATGTTGTTGGATGGGTTGGGGGAGGGGGCGTGTTTGGACGGGTTTGAGGGAGGGAGCGGTGTTGGGCAGGGTTGGGGAGGGGGCAGTGATGGAGGATGTTGGGAGATGGGGCTGTTTTGGACTGTGTTGGGGAGAGGGTGGTGTTGGAGCGAGTTTGGGGGAGGGGGCGGTTTTCTTCGGGATTGGGGAGGGGGCGGTGCTGGAAGGGTTGGGGGAGTGGGCAGTGTTGGACTGTGTTTTGGAGGGGGCGGTGCTGGACTGTGATTGGGGAGAGGGCAGGGTTGGACGGGAGTTGGGGAGTGGAGCAGTGTTGGACGTGTTTGTGGGAGAGGGGTGGTGTTGGACAGGGCTGGGGGATGGGGCGGTGTTGGACGGGACTGGGGAAGGGGCGGTGTGACGTGGTTGTGGGAATGGTACGGTGTTGGACAGGGTGAGGGAGGGGTCGCTGTTGGACTGTGTTGGGGAGTGGACCATGTTGGCCGGAGTTGGGGAGGGGGCAGTGTTGGACTGTGTTGGGGCGGGGGCGGTGTTGGACGGGTTTGGGGGTGGGGGAAATGTGCGACGGGGTGGTGAGTGTGCGGTGTTGGACTGTGTTGGGGGAGGTGATGGTGTTGGACAGGTTTCGGTGAGGGGATGTGGTGGTGTTGGACGGTGTTGTGAGATGGGGCTGTGTTGGACTGCGTTGGGGAGGGGATGGTGTTGAACGGATTTGCGGAGTGGGCGGTGTTGGTGTGGGTAGGGGAGGGGGCGGTGTTGGTCGGGGTTGGGTGATGGAGCATGTTCGGACGTTTTTGGGGGAGTGGGCGGTGTTGGACATGTTTGGGGGAGGAGGTATTGTTGGTCGGGTTGGAAGTTGGGCCTGTGTTGGGGAGGGGGTGGTGTTGGACTGGGTTTGGGGGAGGGGCGGTTTTAGTCAGGATTGGGGGAGGGAGCGGTGTTGGAAGGGTTGGGGGAGTGGGCAGTATTGGACTGTGTTGTGAGGGGGCGGTGTTGGACTCTGTTGTGGAGGGGCGGCGTTCGACGGGAGTTGGGGAGGGGAGCAGTGATGGACTGTTTTGGATAGAGGAGGTGGCGGTGTTGGACGGGGTTGGGGAGGAGGATGCTGGACGGGGTTGGGGAGGGGGCAGTGTTGGACTGTGTCGGGAAGGGGGTGGTGTTGGATGGGTTTGGGGGTGCGGGCGGTGTGCGACGGGGTGGTGAGTGGTCGATGTTGGATTGTGTTGTGGGAGGAGGCGGTGTTGGACGAGTTTCAGGGAGGGAGGTGGCAGTGTTGGACAGTGAAGTGAGATGGGACTCTGTTGGACTGTGTTTGGGAGGGGATGTAGTTGGATGGGGTTGGGGGAGGGGACAGTGTTGTTCGGGGTTGCGGTGGGGCAGTGTTGGATGGGGTTGGGGAGGGGGCGTGTTTGGACGGGTTTGAGGGAGTGGGCGGTGTTGGACAGGGTTGGGGAGGGGGCGTGTTTGGACGGGTTTGAGGGAGTGGAAGGTATTGGACCGGGTTGGGGAGGGGGCGGTGTTGGAAGGGTTGGGGGAATGGGCAGTGTTGGACTGTTTTGTGGAGGGGGCGGTGTTGGACTGTGTTGTGGAGGGGGCGGTGTTGGACAGGAGTTGAGGAGGGGAGCGGTGTTGGACGGGTTTGTGGGAGAGTAGTGGTGTTGGACGGGGCTGGGGGATGGGGCGGTGTTGGATGGGGTTGGGGACGGTGCGTTTTTGGACGGGGTGGGTGATTAGGCGGTTTTGGACTCCGTTGTGGAGGGGAGGGTGATGGACTGGTTTGGTGGAGGGGAGGTGGCGGTGTTGGGCGGTATTGTGAGATGGGGCTGTCTTGGACGGTGTTGGGGAGGAGATGGTGTTGGACAGGGTTGGGAGATGTGGCGGTGTTTGTCGGGGTTGGGGGTGGCGGCGCTGTTGTAAGTGGTTGGGGGAGGGGATGTTTATTGACTGGATTGTGTGGGTGGGCGTTGTTGGACAGGGTTGGGGAGGTGGCGGTGTTGGACGGAGTTGGGAGATGGGACTGTGTTGGGGATGGGGTGAAGTTGGACCGGGTTGGGGGGAGGGTGCCGTTTCAGACGAGATGGGGGGCGGTGTTAGACTGCGTTGGGGATGGGGTGGTGTTGGGCTGTGTTGGGGAGGAGGTGTTTGTGGACTGGAGTTAGGGGAGGGGAGCGGTGTTGACGTGGTTGGGGGAGGGGGCGGTGTTGGACGGGTTTGTGGTGCGGTAGTGGTTTTGGACGAGGTTGCGGTGAGGGGGCAGTGTTGGATGGGGCGGGGGAGGGGCCTGTGTTGGAATGTGTTGGGGAATGGGCGGTGTTGGAAGGAGTTGGGGAGGGGGCAGTGTTGGATGGTGTGGGGAGGGGCGGTGTTGGAAGGGGTTGGGGAGGGGATGGTGTTGGACGGGGTTGGGCAAGAGGGCGGTGTTGGACAAGGTTGAGAGGGGGCGGTGTTGAACTGTGCTGTGGGGCAGTGTTGGACAGAATTCGGGAGGGGTGGTGTTGGACGGGTTTTGCGGATGAGGGCAGTGTTGGACGGGGCTGGGGAGGGCATGGCGTTGATGGGGTTGGGGAGGGGGCAGTGTTGGACAAGGCTGGGGTGGGGTCGGTATTGACCAGGTTGTGGGAGGGGTCGGTTTTGGACGAGTTTGTGGGAGAGTGCGGTGTTGGACAGGCTTGGGGGAGGGGGCAGTGTTAGACGTGGTTGTGGAGGGATCAGTGCTGGACGGGGTTGGTGTCGGGGCAGTGTTGGACAGGGCTGGGGAGGGCGTGGCATTGATAGGGTTGTGGAGGGAGCAGTATGGACTGGGTTGGGGAGGGGGTAGAGTTGGACGTTGATGGTGAGGGGGCAATGTTGGACGGGGCTGGCGGAGGGTTCAGTTTTGGACGAGGTTGTTGGAGAGGGTGGTGTTGGACGGGGTTGTGGAGGAGGCAGTGTTCGACTGAGTTGGGGAGGGGGCGGTGTTGGATGGGGCTGGGGATGGTGCGGTGTTGGATGGGGCTGGGGATGGGGTGGTTTTGGACGGGTGGTTTTGGACGGGGTTGGGTTTGGGGGAGTGGGTGGTGGTGGATGGGTTGTGGAGGGGTGCTTTGAATATGATGGGGAGGGCGCAGTGTTGGACGGGGATGGGTGGTGGCTTTGTTGAACTGTAATGAGGAGGGGGCGGTGTTGGACGGGGTTGTGGGCACGATGGAATTTGATGGGGTTCGGGGTGGGGTGGTGTTGGATGGAGTTCTGGAGGGGTCGGTTTTGGACGGGGTTGGGGGAGTGGTCAGTGTTGGACTGGGTTGGGATAGGGGCGGTCTTGAATGTGTTTGGAGGAGGAGCGGTGTTGGACTGGGTTAAACTGGCAGTTTTCAACATTCTCCCTCGACCTGTCCCCACTCGATTTTCCCCCTCGACTTGCCCTTCTCGACTTTCTCCCACCCTCGTCTTTCCGCCCTCGTCTTTCCACCGTCGACTTCCCCATCCTCAAATTCCCCCCTCGACTTTACCCCCTTACTTCCCCGCTCGACTTTCCCCCTCGACATCCCTCCTCCACTTGCATCCTCCTGATTTTATGCCCCTTGATTTTCTCCCCTCGACTTCCCCCTCGACTCCCCACTTGAATTTCCCCCCAACTCCCGCATCGACATTCCCCTCCTCGACCTCCCCATCCTCAACTTTCCAACCCTCGTCTTCCCCCCTCAATTTTCCACCCCCTCGACTCTCGCCCACCCTCGACTTTCCTCACCCGATGTCCCCCCTCGACTTTGCCCCACCCTCGACTTCCCTCCTCGACCTTCTCCCACTCGTCTTTCCCACCTCAAATTGTCCCCCTGGACTTTCCCCCGCATTCATCTTTCCCCTCAACTTTCTCCCCAGACTTTCCCCACCCTCATCTTTCCTCCATCGACTTCCCTCTTGACTTCCCCTTCGACTACCCACCTCGACTTTCCCCCTCGACTCTTCCCCTCGACTTCCCACCTCGACTTCCGTCCTCGAATTGCCCCAACTCGATTTTCCACCCCTCGATTTTCTCCCCTCGACTTCCATCCTCGACTTCCCCCTTCGACTTCCCCCCGAATTTCCCTCTCCACTTTCCCCTCCTCGACCTCCACCCTTGACTTTCTCCCCAACTTTCCCCATCCTCGACTTTCCACCCTCGACTTTCCACCACCTCGACTATCCCCCACCCTCGAATTTTCCCCCTCAACATCCCCCCCTCGCATTTCCCCCACCCTCGACTTTCGCCCACCTCGATTACCCCCCTCGGCATTCTCCCCCCGATGTTGTCCCGACAGCATTGGGATTGAATGACAGATTAAAAACAGGATCTCTTTAAGGCAGCGTTCTTTCTCCATCCTAATACAACAGGATCCTCACATAACCCCCCCCCCCCCCCCCAAGACACATAAGCCCCTTCTTCCCTCCCTCCCTCAGTGTCTATATATATTGATATATAACGTTAAACATCACACAGCCCAGGTTATAGTCCTGACAGGTTTCCCTGGAAACACTAGCTTTCAGAGAATCCTGTGACACTATAACCTGGTGTTGTCCCAGTTCAACAGTGGCATCTCCATCATCGAAATAAAAAGATCACCATCGATCTTTTAACCAGATGCGTGCTTGAACTACATACAACAAGATCCCACAAGCAGCAGTGTAACCACAGACAGATGGTGTGTGTCCCTGATGCTGGTTAAGGGATTGATTCCGTCTCCTGGACAAGAGGGAGCAATCCTCCTGTTCACCAAATTCCAAACATTTCCCCCTTTCTTTTCTGTGCCCCACACTCTCTGATCTCCGTCTTGTGCTCTCTCCATCTGAGATCTCTCTCGGTTCTCTCTCTCTCTCACTGTTGTCCCCTCTCGCTGTCTCCATCTTTGAACTCTCTTCCCTCACACTCTCTGTTCCCCCTCTTACTCTCTCCATCTCCGATATGTCTCTGTTCCTCCCCTCTCTCCCCCTGTCTCTGAAATCTCTTCCTGTATTCCCCTCTTGCTGTCTCCATCTCGACGGTATTTTTCTCTGCCTCTCAGATTTCTAACGTGTTTCCCGCTGGCCTATGCACATGACTCTGGCATTAGAATGTGGCTTTGGAGAGAGTTTCTCATGTTAAGGTATTAATTCCCTCCGGCAGTCCTTCCTTCCAGATACTGGGGTTTTTACCTGTTGGTGTCACAATCCCAAGGCCCCGGTTCCTTTAACCCCAGGTCTCAAATCCATTTTAAACAATTGAACTTACGTTGGGACAGTCAGCGCTCTCTTTCACGACTTCCTCTCTCTCTCTTTCTCACTCTGTCTCTCCCACCCTCTTCATACCCCCATTCTCCCTCTACTTCTCTCTCTGTTGCTGGAGCTGGAGTGAGAGAGGGAGGTAGTGACATCTGTGGGATCAGACTGTGCAGCAGTTCCATCTCCATCTTGCCCCCCTTTTCTCTTCTCCAGTCCAGACCAGAACACACCCCCTTGGGGTAAACCTCCCAGAGACAGCCCTAACCCCCCACCATTCTTTTCCCTGCACGTGTGTGTAAATGAACGACAAGGAGACAGGACAGTTTCTGATTATTCTCTCTCTGTGTGTCTGATGATGCCTCGTGGCAGAAGTGATTTAATTCTCTCTATCTCTGCATCGTCCCGAGTTTCAGCTCCTGGATCTAATCTCCTCCTCACTCTGAAATGTCTCTGTTCGGGGGAGAGCGATGGGTGGGAAAACACACTGAGAAATAAAAACAAATCAATTTGACTTAAAATACAACAGTGGCACCAAATCTACACTAAGACTCCACAGCTCTCTGCCTTCCCCAATCTCTCTCGTCACGCTGTGACACTGGTCTTGTTTAATTATTTCAGAATTAATGAATTGTTGACCCTAACAGCAACATTGAAATACACAGACATCACTGCAGAGCAGTTGACCAGAGGCTAGAAACATTAATAACACGCACGCACAGTAAGGTCCCACAAGCAGCAATCTAACCACACACACATCGTGGATGATGCTGGTTAACGGTTGACGTATTTGTGTCAAATCCCACGGCCCTAGTTACCTTAGCCCCAGGTTTCAAACCTGTTCAAAAACGACAAGGCCGCAATCCGACTGGAACCGGTTAACCAGAGGTCCCAATAAAAGCCAGCCCCCTCCACAGAGAGACGATATTAAATCTCGGTGTAATACACAGAAAAAACTCACCTGGACCCAACAGGCTGCAGCCTGTCAAACAGGCCTCAGGACTATGTTCCCCCTCTGGAGAAAGCTCTTGTTTGACGGTTTCCTGCTCCCAAAGACACATTTCAAATCCTCAAGTGGCCAGGAAGATCCCTTTGGGTGGAAAGAGGCAGCATGAGTGGGAAGGCTGAACAGGAAAGTCTTTCACAGGGAGATAGCACAGAAGGATCCCAGGTTTTCCTCTCTCATTGAGACAGACAGTTTCTCAGCAGCATCCAAACACAAACACGTTGTCTGATGAGTTCAGTTTTCATGTTGAAAAGTTTTGAAATGACGTGTTAGCTGATTAAATCACTCATTGCCTGCAACGATGGCGTTAGGGCAATTGACGCACAGCAAGATCCCACAAGTGACGGTGCTGCAGAAGCTCGATAATCTGACCATTTTTATTTCCATTTTAATTATTTCCTGTAACCCCAAAATCAAATGATGCAGCTGTTTCACAATCTCACACTGCCCTCTCTCTCTGTTTCTCTTGCTCTCATCATTTTCCATTTCTTTCCCTCATTCTCTTTCTCTCCTTGTCGAATTCGATCATCCTGCCCCCACTATGACCCACTTTCCTCTGATAGTGTGACAATTCTTTCAGGAGGGTCAGATATTTTGGGTTACAATCCAGCCTGACGTAATCCCATCTCCCAGATCCTGGGGGTTTAACCTGTTTGTGTCACTAATGCCCCGGTTACGTTAACCCCAGGCTTCAAACCCATTTTAAAACCGACAAGGCCGTGATCTGACAGGTCCCAGTTAACGAGGGGCACTGACAAACCAGGCTCCCACACCCACCCCACCCACCCACCCCACCCCCACAGGAGATGAAACCTTGGGGGAATAAACAGACCCCCACTCACCTGGACCCCACGTCTGCAATCTGGCCAATAGGCCTCAGGCCTGTGCACCCCCTCTGGAGGTTGTACTTGTCCAAGACTTTCCTGGCCCCCAGACATTTTGGATCTTCACTTTCCTGCTTTCCCAACAAAAGTTCCTCGGCATAAAAGAGAGAAAAGATGAGTCGGTGGGGGCCAGTGGAGCGAGAGCACTGTGATACAAAATTACACAGCAAGATCCCAGTTTAAACACAATCCCACCACATCCTACCCCCATCCACAATGTACTTCATAACATCACAGCAACATCAAGATACAAACAAATCATAAGAAAGCAATTCATCAGAGGCTGGAAACATTATTGAACTCACAAACACACAGGCACACACACAAACACACTCTGTCTCTTCCAGACCGGGAGGGCTGCTCACTCTACATTCAGAGGGAGAACAGGGTTTGAGAATGAATCTGACCAATGCCTTGCGCACATTTATTCTGGGAGAGGGGTTAGTAGATCACACCCCTGCCCTCTCTGACACGATGCATCGTCTGTCCGTCTGCTCCCTGGGGAGGGCTCTGTCTGATTGACATGTTAATTCCCAGGACAGGAGCCTTTTTGGATCTTGCTGCCCACTGAGATGTTAATTCTGGGGCAACAAAATGTTTTCGTTCGCAGTTGCTACAACTTACTTTTTTATTGAAGCGTTATTAGTTGTGTCAGTGTAGTTTGAAATTCTTAAAGATTACTCCCACACTAGCGTCTCAGAGCCTGACTGTAGGTAGGCTTCCTGAGACACACACACAGGAATGGGAATGGAGGGGGGAATATTTGTTGAGGATCACTTGGGATTTTCCTGCTGTATGTGTGATTCCCATAATTCATCCCTGTCTCTGTCCGTGTCTGTCTGTCTCTGTGTGTGTCTCTCTCTGTCACTCTCTTTCTCTCTGGCTCTCTCTCTCTCTCTGTCTCTTTCCCTCTGTTCCTATGAGTCTGTCTCTCTCTCTCTTTCTCACTGTCCATATCTCTCTCTCTCTGCCTTCTCTTTCTGTCCCTGTGTCTCTCTCTTCTCTGTGTCTCTGTCTCTGCCTCTCTCTCTCTCTCTCTCACTTTCTGTCCCTGTATGTGTTTCTCTCTCTCGCTGTTTATCTCTCTTTCTCCCTGTCTACCTCTCCCTGCCCTGCTCTACATCCAGCCATTTCTAACTTGATTTTCAGTCTTTTACTTCCTTCCCTTTCTCAAACATATTGGCAGAGTTTAGAAATTAAAAAACATAGATCACGTGTCTGCCCCTCAACACACACATTTCACCCACTCTGCTCTCCTGGCCTTCACCGCCCCCCCCCCCCTCCCCCCACACAGAGACAGACACACAGGCAGAGTAAAACATTTCGACGCACGCACACACACAAAGAGACACACACAGACACACACGCACACACAGACACACACACAGACACACATACACAGACATGCACCAGCACGCACACACACAGACACACACACACAGACACACATACAGACACACAGAGACATAGACACAGACACATAGCGAGACACACACAGACACACACAGACACATACAGACACATACACAGAGACACACAGACACACAAAAAACAGACACAGACACAGACACACACATACACACGCATTCTCTCTCTCACACACACACATTCTCTCTCACACACATGCATTCTCTCTCTCACACACACACGCATTCTCTCTCACGCACACACATTCTCTCTCACACACATGCATTCTCTCTCTCACACACACAAATTCTATCTCTCGCACACACGCATTCTCTCTCTCACACACATTCTCTCTCAAACACACGCATTCTCTCTCTCTCTATCACATAAACACACATTCTCTCTCTCTCACATACATACACATTATCTCTCCCTCACACATCCATTCTCTCACTCTCACACGCGCATTCTCTTTCTCTCACACACATATTCTCTCTCGCACGCATTCTCTCTCACACACACAGTCATTCTCCCTCTCACACACGCATTTTCTCTCTCGCACACACATAATCTCTCTCTCAAACAATTATTCTCCCTCATACACACACGCATTTTCTCTCACGCACACACGAATTCTCTCTCTCACAAACGTATTCTCTCTCTTGCACACACGCATTCTCTCCCTCTTTCATACACACATTCTCTCTCTCGCACATATTTGCTCTCTCACACACCTGCATTCATTCTCTCGCGCACACATGCATTCTCTCTCACGCACACAAGCATTCTCTCCCTCACACGCACCTATTCTCTCCCTCGCACAAACGCATTCTCTCTCGCACACACATTCTCTGTCTCTCTCTCTCACACACTCATTCTCTTTCTAACACACGCATTCTCTCTCTCAGATACACGCGCCTTCTCTCTCACACACGCATTCTCTTTCTCTCACACATGTATTCTCTCTCGCACATACGCATTCTCTCTCACACACAGGCATTCTCCCTTTCACAAACGTATTGTCACTCTCTCAAACAGTTATTCTCTCTCACGCACACACACATTTTCTCTCATGCACACACGCAAACTCTCTCTCACACACGTATTCTCTCTCTCTCTCGCACACGCATTCTCTCTCTCACGCAGACATGTATTCTCCCTCTCACACACGGATTCTCTCTCGCACACACATTCACTCTCTTTTTCTCTTTTTCACAAACACGCATTCTCTCTCACACAAACCCTTTCTCTGTCTTTCGCACACCCTCATTCTCTCTATCACACATGCAGTTCCACTCTCACACCGACACGCATTCTCTCTCTCGCACACACGCATTCTCTCTCACTCGCGCACACTCAGTCTCTCTCACACACGCATTCTCTCTCTCATGCACACATTCTCTCTCTCTCACACACACATTCTCTCTCTCTCATACAAATGAATTCTCTCTCTTGCATACACATTCACGGTCTCGCATACACATTTGCTCTCTCTCGCACACACTCATTCTCTCTCTCAGACACATGCGTTCTGTCACTCACACACATGCATTCTCTCTCTCTCACGAACACACATTGTCTCTCTCTATCAAACGTGCATTCACTCTCTCTCTCGCACACACGCATTTTCTTTCTCTCACACTCACATTCGCGGTCTTGCACACGTATTTGGTCTCTATCTCGCACACACACATTCTCTGTCTCTCACACACATGCATTCTATTACTCGCACACACGCATTCTCTCTCTCACGCGCACACATTGTCTCTCTCTATCACACATGCATTCACTCTCACACACAAGCATTCTCTATCTCACACACACATGTCTTCTCTCTCTCTCACACATGCATCCTCTCTCACAGACACGCATTTTCTCTCTCACACACATTCTCTCTCTCTCACAGACACGCTTTCACTCTCTCACACACGCACACATTCTCCCTCTCACACATGCATTTGAGGACTCGCACACATATTCGCTCTCACTTGCACACACTCATTCTATCTCACGCACACGCATTCTCTCTCTCTCACATACACGCATTTTCTCTCTCGCGCACACGCATTCTCTCTTCCACACACACGCATTCTCTCTTCCACACACACACGCATTCTCTCTCTTACACACACACACATTCTCTCTCACAAACAAACATTCGCTCTCTCACGCACACTTGCATTCTCTCTCTCATACACACGCATTATTTCTCTCTCTCACAATCACATTCTCTCTCTTGCACACACATTTGCACTCTCTTACACGCATGCTCTCTCTCACAGACACTCATTCTCTCACACATGTATTCCTTTCCTCTCACAAGCATTCTCTCTCTCACACACACACGCATTCTCTCTCCCCCACGGACACGCATTCTCTCTCACACACACACGCATTCGCGCTCTCACACATATATTTTCTCCCGCTCACACACGCATTCTCTCTCATACACACAGATCCATTCTCTCCCTCACACACGCATTCTTTATCTCGTGTAGCATTCACGCTCTCACACAGTCATTCTCTCTCTCCCACACGCATTCACTCTCTCTCGCACGCACTCCTTCTCTCTCTCACACACACGCATTCTCTCTCTCTCACGCACACGCATACTCTCTCTCACACACACATGCATTTTCAATCTCACAACACAAGCATTCTTTCACTCGCACACACATTCGTGCTCTCGCACACACTCATTCTCTCTCTCTCTCACACATGCATTCTCTCTCACACACATGCATTCTCTCTCTCGCAAACACACATTCTCTCTCTCTCACACACGCATTCTCTCTCTCTCCCAGACACATTCTCTCTCTCTCGCACACACATTCTCTCTCTCACACACATGCATTCTCTCTCTCGCACACACATTCTCTCTCACACACATGCATTCTCTCTCTCGCACACATGCATTCTCTCTCTCACATGCATTCTCTCTCACATACACAAGCATTTTCTCTCTCACACATTCTCTCTTCCACACACACGCATTCTCTCTCTTACACACACACGCATTCTCTCTCTCACACACAAGCATTCGCTCTCTCACGCACCCTCGCATTCTCTCTCTTATGCACATGCATTCTCTCTCTCTCACACACAGATATTCTCTCTCTTGCGCACACATTCGCACTCTCGCACACGCATTCTCTCTCTCACTGACACTCATTTTCTCACACAGACGCAGTCTCTCTCACACATGCATTCCTTTCCTCTCACAAGCATTCTCTTCTCACACACACGCATTCTCTCTCCCCCACGGACACACATTCTCTCTCACACACACACACGCATTCTCTCTCTCCCACACGCATTCACCCTCTCTCGCACACACTCGTTCCCGCCCACACACACGCATTCTCTCTCTCACACACACACGCATGCGCTCTCTCACACATACATACATTCTCACTCTCACAACACAAGCATTCTTTCGCTCGCGTGTGCATTCGTGCTCTCACACACTCATTCTCTCTCACACACATGCATTCTCTCTTTCTCACGCATGCATTCTCTCTCTCTCACACATGCATACTATCTCTCACACACGCATTCTCTATCTCGCACATACACATTCTCGCACACACACGCACTCTCTCTCTCGCAAACACATGCATTCTCTCTCTCTCACGCACATTCTCTTTCTTATACACAAGCATTTTCTCTCTCACACACATGAATTCTCTCTCGCACACATGCATTATCTCTCACACAACCTCATTCTCTCTCTCGCACATGCAGTTCCACTCTCATGCAGACACGCATTCTCACCCTCTCACCCACGCATTCTGTCTCACTCATTCTCTCTCACACACGCATTCTCTCTCTCTCACAAATGCATTCTCTCTCTGGCATACACATTCACCATCTCTCACACGCATTTGCTCCCTCTCGCACACACTCATTCTCTCTCTCACATGCATGCTGTCCATCACTCACACACAAGGATTCTCTCTCTCTCACGCACACACATTGTCTCTCTATACCACACAAGCATTCTCTCTCTCAAACACACGTGCGTTCTCTCTGTCTCACACGCGCATTCTCTCTCTCTTGCACACACACACACACTTTCTCTCGCATGCCCGCATTCTCTCTCTCTCTCTCACGCGCATTCTCTCTATCATCCACGAATTCTCTCTCACACACACTCATTTTCTCTCTCGCACAGACGAATTCACTCTCTCACACACATGCATCCTCTCTCACACACACACATGCATTCTCTCATACTCGCACACCCTCAGTCTCTCTCTGACACGCATTCTCTCTCTCACGCACACACTCATTCTCTCTCTTTCACACAGGCAATCTCTCAATCACACAAACATTCTGTCTCGCACACACTTATTTTCTCTCACACGCACACGCATTCGCTCTCCCACACAGCATTCCCTCTCTCTCACACACACTCATGCTCTCTCACACACGCATTCTCCCTCTCCCTCCCGCACACACACATTCTCTCTCACACACATGCATTCTCTCTCTCACATGCACTCATTTAGTCTCTCACATGTGCATTCTCTCTTTCGCATACACTCGCTTTCTCTCTCTCTCACACGCAATCTTTCTGTCTCGCACACACACGCACTCTCTCATACACACACATTCTCTCTCGCACACACTCATTCTCTCTCACACATGCACACGAGTTCTCTCTCTCACTCACACACGCATTCTCTCCCTCACACAAGCATTCTCTCCCTCACACACACATTCTTTCTCTCTCGGATACACATTCTCTCTCACACACATGCATTCTCGCTCTCTCATACATGCTTTCCGTCTCTCTCTCTCTCAGACGCACGCATTCTCTCTCTCGCACTTGCATTCACGCTCTCGCACACGCATTCACTCTCTCGCACATGCATTCACTCTCTCTCACACACACTCATTCTCACTCTCTCACGCCGCATTCTCTCCTATTTTGCACACAGACATTCTCTCTCACACACACATTCTCTCTCTAACACACGCATTCTCTCTCTCTCTCATGCACAAACGCATTTTCTTTCTCTCAGACACGCATTCACTCTCTCTCACAGGCATTCTCTCTCTCTCACACACACTCATTCGCTCTTGCACACGCATTCTCTCTCTCTCGCACACATTAATTCTCTCTCTCACGCGCACATGCAATTTCTGTCTCACGCATACACGCATTCACTATCTCTCACACACGCATTCACTCACTCTCACACGCATTCATTCTCACTCTCTCACGCACGCATTCTCTCTCTCTTGCAGACACGCATTCTCTCTCACACACACACATTTTCTCTCTCACACACACATTTTCTCTCTCACACACACCCATTTTCTCTTTCACACACATGCATTCTCTCTCTTACACATGCATTCTTTTTCTGATGAACACACGGATTCTCTCTCTCACACACGCATTCTCTCTCTCTTGCACGCACGCATTCTCTCTCTCTCAAACGCACTCTCTCTCAAACATGCATTCTTTCTCTCTCTCACGCATATGCAATCTCTCTCTCTCTCGCACACAGCCATTCTCTCTCACACAGGCATTCTCCCTCACACGCACACACGCATTCTCTCTCTCTCAGACATGCATTCTCTCTCTCGCATGCACGCATTCCCTCACACACACGCATTTTGTCTTTCTCCCGCACACGCAATTTTTCTGACGCACACACACACACACTCTCTTTCTCTCGCGCACACTCATTCTCGCTCTCACACACAGGCATTCTCTATCTCTCACATACACGCATTCTCTCGCTCTCTCACACAAGCATTCTTTCTCTTGTGCATGCATTCACGCTTTCACACGCTCATTCTCTCTCCCACACGCATTCTCTCTCTCTTGCACACACTCCTTCTCTATCTCACACACGCATTCTCTCTGTTGCACACACACGCATGCTCTCTCTCTCTGTCACACACATGCATTCTCTCTTTCACACACGCACAAGCTCTCTCTCTCACACACATGCATTCGCTCTCTCTCACACATGCACCCTTTCACTCACGCACACGCACTCTCTCTCCAAGATGCATTCTCTCTCACTCGCACACTCATTCTCATTCACACAAACATGCATTCTCTTTCTCTCTCACACACGCATTCTCTCTCTCTGACACATGCATTCTCTCTCTCACACACATGCATTCCCTCTCTCACACACATGCATTTTCTCTCGCACACATGCATTCTCTCTCTCTCACACACACATTCTCTCTCTCGCTCTCTCTCGCACACACACATTCTCTCTCTCACTCATGCATTCTCTCTCTCTCTCTCGCACATACATTCTCTCTCTCACACACATGCATTCTCTCTCTCTCGCACATTCATTCTCTCTCATGTACACAAGCTTTCTCTCTCTCACTCGCACACACTCATTCTCACTTCCACGCACGCATGCATGTTATCTCTCACACACCCACGCATTCTGTCTCTCTCACATGCATTCTTTCTCTTGCGAACAAATTCAGTCTATCACACACACATTCTCCCTCTCACACACACACACATTCTCTCTCTCAAACATACGCATTCTATCAATCACACATGAATTCTCCCTCTAACACACACTCATTCTCACTCTCATAGACACGTATTCTCTCTCCAGCACACACGCATTCTCTCTCTCTCTCACACGCAGTCTCTCTCTCACGCACACGCATTCACACTCTCTCTCGCACGCGCATTCGCTGTCTCACACACACGCATACTCTCTCTCACACACGCATTCTTACTCTCGCACATATATTCCCGGAATCATACACTCATTCTCTCTCTCTAATGCTCATTCTCTCTCTCAGACACAAATTCTCTCTCACACGCATTCTCTCTCTCACACACACACGCATTCCCTCTCTCTCGCACACACTCATTCGCTCTTGCACACGCATTCTCTCTCTCTCTCGCACACATTAATTCTCTCTGTCACGCGCACATGCATTTTCTGTCTCACGCATACACGCATTCACTATCTCTCACACACGCATTCACTCACTCTCACACGCATTCATTCTCACTCTCTCACGCACGCATTCTCTCTCTCTTGCAGACACGCATTCTCTCACACACACACACATTTTCTCTCTCACACACACATTTTCTCTCTCACACACACCCATTTTCTCTTTCACACACATGCATTCTCTCTCTTACACATGCATTCTTTTTCTGATGAACACACGGATTCTCTCTCTCACACACGCATTCTCTCTCTCTTGCACGCACGCATTCTCTCTCTCTCAAACGCACTCTCTCTCAAACATGCATTCTTTCTCTCTCTCACGCATATGCAATCTCTCTCTCTCTCGCACACAGCCATTCTCTCTCACACAGGCATTCTCCCTCACACGCACACACGCATTCTCTCTCTCGCATGCACGCATTCCCTCACACACACGCATTTTGTCTTTCTCCCGCACACGCAATTTTTCTGACGCACACACACACACACTCTCTTTCTCTCGCGCACACTCATTCTCGCTCTCACACACAGGCATTCTCTATCTCTCACATACACGCATTCTCTCGCTCTCTCACGCAAGCATTCTTTCTCTTGTGCATGCATTCACGCTTTCACACGCTCATTCTCTCTCCCACACGCATCCTCTCTCTCTTGCACACACTCCTTCTCTATCTCACACACACATTCTCTCTGTTGCACACACACGCATGCTCTCTGTCTCTGTCACACACATGCATTGTCTCTTTCACACACGCACATGCTCTCTCTCTCTCACACATGCATTCGCTCTCTCTCACACATGCACCCTTTCACTCACGCACGCGCACTCTCTCTCCAAGATGCATTCTCTCTCACTCGCACACTCATTCTCATTCACACAAACATGCATTCTCTTTCTCTCTCACACACGCATTCTCTCTCTGACACATGCATTCTCTCTCTCACACACATGCATTCCCTCTCTCACACACATGCATTTTCTCTCTCACACACACATTCTCTCTCTCTCGCTCTCTCTCGCACACACACATTCTCTCTCTCACTCATGCATTCTCTCTCTCTCTCTCGCACATACATTCTCTCTCATGCACACACGCATTCTCTCTCTCACACACATGCATTCTCTCTCTCGCACATTCATTCTCTCTCATGTACACAAGCTTTCTCTCTCTCACTCGCACACACTCATTCTCACTTCCACGCACGCATGCATGTTATCTCTCACACACCCACGCATTCTGTCTCTCTCACATGCATTCTTTCTCTTGCGAACAAATTCAGTCTATCACACACACATTCTCCCTCTCACACACACACACATTCTCTCTCTCAAACATACGCATTCTCTCAATCACACATGAATTCTCCCTCTAACACACACTCATTCTCACTCTCATAGACACGTATTCTCTCTCCAGCACACACGCATTCTCTCTCTCGCTCACACGCAGTCTCTCTCTCACGCACACGCATTCACACTCTCTCTCGCACACGCATTCGCTGTCTCACACACACGCATACTCTCTCTCACACACGCATTCTTACTCTCGCACATGTATTCCCGGAATCGTACACTCATTCTCTCTCTCTAATGCTCATTCTCTCTCTTACACACAAATTCTCTCTCTCTCACACGCATTCTCTCTCTCGCTCTCACTCATTTTCTCTCTCACACATGTTCTGTCTCACTCTCACATGCATTTTCTCTCGCACATTCTCTTTCTCTCTTACGCGCACATGCATTCTCTGTCACTCGTGCACACACACATTCTCTCACACACGCATTCTCTCTCTCACACACGCACGCTCTCTCTCACACACACTTATTCTCTCTCTCGCACATATGCATTCTCTCTCTCACGCAAACATACACATTCTCTCTCACAGACACACGCATTCTCTCTATCACATATGCATTCTCTCTCTCATACGCACTCATTCTCTCTCTCGCACACACGCATTCTCTCTCTCTCACACACGCATTCTCTCTCTCGCACATATTCATTCTCTCACCCACACGCATTCTCTCTCTCGTACACATTCATTCTCTCACACACACGCATTCCCCCTCTCTCACACACATGCATTCTCTTCCTCTCACACATGCATTCTCTCTCACACACACACGCATTCTCTCCATCACACATGCATTCTCTCTCTCATACGTACTCATTCTCTCTCTCGTGCACACGCATTCCCTCTCTCTCCCACACGCATTCTCTCTCTCTCGCACACTCTCATTCTCTCACACACAGGCATTCACTCTCTCTCTCTCACACACACATCATCGTCTGCTCACACACACATTCTCACACACACACACGCATTCTCGCTCTCTCATGGACTCGCATTAACTCAATCTCACAAATACGCTTTCTCTCTCTCGTGCACACTCATTCTCTCACACGTGCGCATTCTCTTCCTCTCATTAACACATTCTCTCAGACACAAGCATTCTCTCTTTCTCTCACACGGACACGCATTCACTCTCTCTCACACATGCATTCTCTCTCTCAAACACGCATTCGCGCTCTCATACATGCACTCGTTCTCTCTCGCACACACTCGTACTCTCTCTCTCACGCACATGCATTCGCTCCCTCTCACACATGCATTCTTTCACTCACGCACTCGCACTCTCTCCCCCAGATGCATTCACTCTCTCTCTCGCACACTCATTCTCTCTCTCACACACATGCATTCTCTTTCTCTCTCACACACGCATTCTCTCTCTCTGACACATGCATTCTCTCTCTCACACACACATTCTCTCTCTCACACACACGCACATTCTCTCTCATGCACACACACATTCTCTCTCTCACACACGCATTATCTCTCTCTCACGCATACATTCTCTCTCGCTTGCACACACATTCTCTCTCACACACATGCATTCTCTCTCGCACATTCATTCTCTCTCATGCGCACAAGCATTCTCTCTCTCACTCGCACACACTCATTCTCTCTTTCACGCAAACATGCATGTTATTTCTCACACACCCATGCATTCTCTCTCTCTCAAATGTATTCTTTCTCTCGCGCACCCATTCTCTCTATCACACACGCATTCTCCCTCTCACACACACTCATTCTCTCTCTCTCGCACACACGCATTCTCCCTCATGCAAACACGCCTTCTCTCTTTCTCTCACACGCAATGTCTCTCTCATGCACACGCATTAACATTCTGTCTCGCACACGCATTCTCTCTCTCGCACGCACTCATTCTCTCTCTCCTACACATTTATGCTCTCTCGCACACACGCATGCTCTCTCTCTCACACACGCATCCTCTCTCTCTCGCACACACTCATTCTCTCTCGCACACACATTCTATCTCTCTCACAAATGCATTCTCTCTCTCGCATACACATTCACCGTCTCTCACACGCATTCGCTCTCTCTCGCACACACTCATTCTCTCTCTCACACACATGCAGTCCATCACTCACACACAAGGATACTCTCTCTCTCACGCACACACATTGTCTCTCTCTATCACACACGCATTCTCTCTCTCAAACACACGTGCCTTCTCTCTGTCTCACACGCACATTCTCTCTCATTCGCACACACACATTCTCTCTCGCACGCATTCTCTCTCACACACACGTTCTCTCTCTCTCTCACGCGCATTCTCTCTGTCATCCACGAATTCTCTCTCACACACACACATTCTCTCTCTCACACATGCATTCTCTCTCTATTCCGCACATGCCCTGTCTCTCACACAGACCCTTGCTATCTCTGTCACGCATGCACTCTCTCTCACACACTGACACATTCTCTATTTCACACGAACACGCTTTATCTCTCTCACACACACATACATTCTCGCTCTCTCACACAGACATTCGCGCTCTCGCACAAGCATTCTCTCTCTCTCGCACAAACTCAATCTCTCTATCACACACATGCATTCTCTAACTCTTGCACGCACGCATTCTCTCTCTCTCAAACGTGCTCTCTCTCAAACATGCATTCTTTCTCTCTCTCACGCATATGCAATCTCTCTCTCTCGCACACAGCCATTCTCTCTCACACAGGCATTCTCTCTCACACGCACACACGCATTCTCTCTCTCTCTCAGACATGCATTCTCTCTCTCGCATGCACGCATTCCCTCACACACACGCATTTTGTCTTTCTCCCGCACACGCAATTTCTCTGACGCACACACACACTCTCTGTCTCTCGCACACACTCATTCTCGCTCTCACGCACAGGCATTCTCTATCTCTCACACACGCCTTCTTTCTCTTGTGCATGCATTCACGCTTTCACACGCTCATTCTCTCTCCCACACGCATTCTCTCTCTCTTGCACATACTCCTTCTCTATCTCACACACGCATTCTCTCTCTTGCACACACACGCATGCTCTCTCTCTCTGTCACACACATGCATTCTCTCTTTCACACACACACACGCATGCTCTCTCTCACACACATGCATTCGCTCTCTCTCACACATGCACTCTTTCACTCACGGACGCACACTCTCTCTCCAAGATGCATTCTCTCTCTCTCGCACACTCATTCTCATTCACACAAACATGCATTCTTTTTCTCTCTCACACACGCATTCTCTCTCTCTGACACATGCATTCTCTCTCACACACATGCATTCCCTCTCTCACACACATGCATTTTCTCTCGCACACACGCATTCTCTCTCACACACACATTCTCTCTCTCTCTCTCTCTCGCACACACACATTCTCTCTCTCACTCATACATTCTCTCTCTCTCTCTCGCACATACATTCTCTCTCATGCACACACGCATTCTCTCTCTCACACACATGCATTCTCTCTCGCACATTCATTCTCTCTCATGTACACAAGCTTTCTCTCTCTCACTCGCACACACTCATTCTCACTTCCACGCACGCATGCATGTTATCTCTCACACACCCAAGCTTTCTCTCTTTCTCAAATGTATTCTTCCTCTCGCGCACCCATTCTCTGCCTCTCACACGCAGTCTCTCTCTCACGCACACGCATTCACACTCTCTCTCGCACACGCATTCGCTGTCTCACACACACGCATACTCTCTCTCACACACACATTCTTACTCTCGCAAATGTATTCCCGCTATCGTACTCTCATTCTCTCTCTCTAATACTCATTCTCTCTCACACACACACATTCTCACTCTCTCACACGCATTCTCTCTCTCTCGCTCTCACTCATTTTCTCTCTCACACACATTCTCTCTCTCTCTCATATGCATTCTCTCTCTCTCGCACATTCTCATTCTCTCTCACACGCACATGCATTCTCTGTCTCTCGTGCACACACACATTCTCTCACACACGCATTCTCTCTCTCACACACGAATTCTCCCTCTCACACACACTCATTCTCTCTCTCGCACACACGCATTCACATTCTGTCTCGCACACGCATTCTCTCTCGCGCACACACGCATTCTCTCTCGTGTACACATTTATGCTCTCTCGCACACACTCATTCTCTCCCTCACATGCACACATTCTCTCTTTGCTCGCACACACACATTCTCTCTCTCACACATGTATTATCTCTCTCTCGCACAGACATTCTCTCTCATGCACACAAGCATTCTCTCTCTCACTCGCACACTCATTCTCTCTTTTACGCACACATGCATTTTCTCTCTCACACACCCACGCATTCTCTCTATCTCACACGCATTCTCTCTCTCTCACACGCATTCTTTCTCTTGAGCACGAATTCAATCTATCACACACACATTCTCTCTCACACACACAAGCATTCTCTCAATCACTCGAGAATTCTCACTCTCGCACACAATCATTCTCTCTCTCACACACGCACGCTCTCTCTCACACACATATATTCTCTCTCTTGCACATATGCATTCTCTCTCTCACGCAAACATACACATTCTCTCTCACACACACGCATTCTCTCTATCACACATGCATTCTCTCTCTCATACGCACTCATTCTCTCTCTCACACACACGCATTCTCTCCATCACACATGCATTCTCTCTCTCATACGCACTCATTCTCTCTCTCGCACACACGCATTCCCTCTCTCTCCCACACGCATTCTCTCTCTCTCGCACACTCTCATTCTCTCACACACAGGCATTCACTCTCTCTCTCTCACACGCGCATCACCTTCCGCTCACACACACATTCTCTCTCACACACACGCATTCTCTCTCTCTCATGGACTCGCATTAACTCACTCACACACATATGCTTTCTCTCTCTCTCGCGCATACTCAGTCTCTCACACACGCGCATTCTCTTCCTCTCATTAACACATTCTCTCTCTCAGAGACAAGCATTCTCTCCCTCTCTCACACGGACACGCATTCACTCTCTCTCACGCATGCATTCTCTCTCTTAAACACGCATTCGCGCTCTCATATATGCACTCGTTCTCTCTCGCACATACTCGTACTCTCTCTCTCACACACATGCATTCGCTCCCTCTCACACATGCATTCTTTCACTCACGCACTCGCACTCGCACTCTCTCCCCCAGATGCATTCTCTCTCTCTCGCACACTCATTCTTCTCACACACACATGCATTCTCTTTCTCTCTCACACAAGCATTCTCTCTCTCTGACACAGGCATTCTCTCTCCCACACACACATTCTCTCTCTCTCACACACACATTCTCTCTCATGCACACACGCATTCTCTCTCTCTCACACCTGTATTTCCTCTCTCACACACACGCATTTTCTCTCTCTCACGCACACATTCTCTCTCGCTCGCACACACACTCTCTCTCACACACATGCATTCGCTCTCACACATTCATTCTCTCTCATGCGCACAAGCATTCTCTCTCTCACTCGCACAACTCATTCTCTCTTTCAAGCAAACATGCATGTTATCTCTCACACACCCATGCATTCTCTCTCTCTCTCAAATGTATTCTTTCTCTTGCGCACCCATTCTCTCTATCACACATGCATTCTCCCTCTCACACACACTCATTCTCTCTCTCGCACACACGCATTCTCCCTCATGCAAACACGCATTCTCTCTTTCTCTCACACGCATTCTCTCGCTGATGCACACGCATTCACATTCTGTCTCGCACACGCATTCTCTCTCGCGCACACACACATTCTCCCTCGCGTACACATTTATGCTCTCTCGCACACACTCATTCTCTCTCTCACATGCACGCATTCTCTCTTTGCTCGCACAGACACATTCTCTCTCTCACACATGCATTCTCTCTCTCTCGCACATACATTCTCTCTCATGCACACAAGCATTCTCTCTCTCACTCGCACACTCATTCTCTCTTTTACGCACACATGCATTTTCTCTCTCACACACCCACGCATTCTCTCTCTCTCACACGCATTCTTTCTCTTGAGCACGAATTCAATCTATCACACACACATTCTCTCTATCACACACACACATTCTCTCAATCACACGAGAATTCTCCCTCTTGCACACACTCATTCTCTCTCTCACACGCACACATTCTCTCTCGCTCGCACACACACATTCTCTCTCTCGCACATACATTCTCTCTCATGCACACAAGCATTTTCTCTCTCACTCGCACACTCATTCTCTCTTTCACGCACACATGCATTTTCTCTCTCACACACCCACGCATTCTGTCTCTCTCACATACATTCTTTCTCTTGCGAACAAATTCAGTCTATCACACACACATTCTCCCTCTCACACACACACATTCTCTCTCAAACACACGCATTCTCTCAATCACACATGAATTCTCCCTCTCACCCACACTCATTCTCTCTCTCACAGACACGTATTCTCTCTCCTGCACGCACGCATTCTCTCTCTCACACACACGCAGTCTCTCTCTCACGCACACGCATTTTCTCTCTCTCACGCACACATTCTCTCTCGCTCGCACACACACATTCTCTCTCTCGCACATACATTCTCTCTCATGCACACAAGCATTTTCTCTCTCACTCGCACACTCATTCTCTCTTTCACGCACACATGCATTTTCTCTCTCACACACCCACGCATTCTGTCTCTCTCACATACATTCTTTCTCTTGCGAACAAATTCAGTCTATCACACACACATTCTCCCTCTCACACACACACATTTTCTCTCAAACACACGCATTCTCTCAATCACACATGAATTCTCCCTCTCACACACACTCATTCTCTCTCTCACAGACACGTATTCTCTCTCCTGCACGCACGCATTCCCTCTCTCTCACACACGCAGTCTCTCTCTCACGCACACGCATTCACACTCTCTCTCGCACACGCATTCGCTGTCTCACACACACGCATACTCTCTCTCACACACGCATTCTTACTCTCGCACATGTATTCCCGCTATCGTACTCTCATTCTCTCTCTCTAATACGCATTCCCTCTCACACACACACATTCTCTCTCTCTCACACGCATTCTCTCTCTCTCGCTCTCACTCATTTTCTCTCTCACATGCATTCTCTCGCTCTCGCACATTCTCATTCTCTCTCATGAGCACATGCATTCTCTGTCTCTCGTGCACACACACATTCTCTCACACACGCATTCTCTCTCTCACATACGCATTCTCTCTATCACACATGCATTCTCTCTCTCATACGCACGCATTCTCTCTCTCGTACACATTCATTCTCTCAAACACACGCATTCTCTCTCTCTCGTACACATTCATTCTCTCACTCACACGCATTCTTCTCCTCTCACACATGCATTCTCTCTCACACACACGCATTCTCTCCATCACACATGCATTCTCTCTCTCATACGCGCTCATTCTCTCTCTCTCACACATGCAGTCTCTCTCTCACGCACACGCATTCACACTCTCTCTCGCACACGCATTCGCTGTCTCACACACACGCATACTCTCTCTCACACACGCATTCTCTCTATCACACATGCATTCTCTCTCTCATACGCACTCATTCTCTCTCTCGCACACACGTATTCTCTGTCTCTCGCACACGCATTCTCGCTCTCGTACACATTCATTCTCTCACACACACGCATTCTCTCTCTCTCGTACACATTCATTCTCTCACACACACGCATTCTATCTCTCTCGTACACATTCATTCTCTCACTCACACGCATTCTTCTCCTCTCACACATGTATTCTCTCTCTCCCACACGCATTCTCTCCATCACACATGCATTCTCTCTCTCATACGCACTCATTCTCTCTCTCGTACACACGCATTCCCTCTCTCTCCCACACGCATTCTCTCTCTCTCGCACATTTCATTCTCTCACACACAGGCATTCACTCTCTCTCTCTCTCTCTCACACACATCATCTTCTGCTCACACACACATTCTCTCTCACACACACACGCATTCTCGCTCTCTCATGGACTCGCATTAACTCACTCTCACACATACGCTTTCTCTCTCTCTCGCGCACACTCGTTCTATCACACACGCGCATTCTCTTCTTCTCATTAACACATTCTCTTTCTCAGACACAAGCATTCTCTCTCTCACACACACGCACACGCATTCACTCTCTCTCACACATGCATTCTCTCTCTTAAACACGCATTCGCGCTCTCATACATGCACTCGTTCTCTCTCAAACACACTCGTACTCTCTCTCTCACACACATACTTTCGCTCCCTCTCACACATGCATTCTTTCACTTATGCTCTCGCACTCTCTCCCCAGATGCATTCACTCTCTCGCTCGCACACTCATTCTCTCTCACACACACATGCATTCTCTTTCTCTCACACACGCATTCTCTCTCTCTGACACATGCATTCTCTCTCTCACACACACATTCTCTCTCACACACACACATTCTCTCTCATGCACACACGCATTCGCTCTCTCTCACACACGCATTTTCTCTCTCTCACGCACACATTCTCTCTCGCTCGCATACACATTCTCTCTATTATACACGCATTCTCCCTCTCACACACACACATTCTCTCTCTCGCACACACGCATTCTCCCTCATGCAAACACGCCTTCTCTCTTTCTCTCACACGCAATCTCTCTCATGCACATGAATTAACATTCTGTCTCGCACACGCATTCTCTCTCGCGCCCACATGCATTCTCTCTCTTGTACACATTTATGCTCTCTCGCACACACGCATGCTCTCTCTCTCTCACACGCATTCTCTCTCTCTCGCACACACTCATTCTCTCTCTCACACACATGCAGTCCATCACTCACACACAAGGATACGCTCTCTCTCACGCACACACATTGTCTCTCTCTATCACACACGCATTCTCTCTGTCAAACACACGTGCCTTCTCTCTGTCTCACACGCGCATTCTCTCTCACTCGCACACATACACTCTCTCTCGCACGCATTCTCTCTCACACACACACGTTCTCTCTCTCTCTCACGCGCATTCTCTCTATCATCCACGAATTCTCTGTCTCTCTCGCACACGCTCAAACTCGCTCTCACACACACGCATTCTCTATCTGTCATGTACACACATTCTCTCTCTCTTTCACGCGCATTCTTTATCTCGTGTATGCATTCGCGCTCTCGCACACTCATTCTCTTTCTCCCACATGCATTCTCTCTCTCACACACACACTCCTCTCTCATACATGCATTCTCTCTCTGACACACTCACGCATGCTCTCTCTCTCACACACACACATTCTTTCACTCACGCACTCGTGCTCTCTCACACTCATTCTCTCTCCTTCCCTGACGCATTCCCTCTCTTGCACACGCGCATTCTCTCTCACACACACACATTTTCTCTCTCGAGCACACGCATTTTCTATTTCACGCACACGCATTCTCCCTCTTACACATGCATTCTCTCTCTCACGAACACACAGATTCTCTCTCTCTCTCACATGCAATCTCTCTCTTGTACACACGCATTCACTCTCTCTTTCAAACACGGATTCTCTCTGTCACCCGCATTCGGTCTTTCTCTAGCACACACATTACCTCTCTCTCAAAAGCACATTCTCTCGCTCTCGCACACACGTATTCCCTCTCTCACTGGCATTCTCTCTCATGCACACATGCATTCTCTCTCTCTCGCACACACGCACTCTCTCTCATACAGGCACATTTTCTCTCTCGCACACACACATGTTCTCTTTCACGCACACGCATTCTCCCTCTAACACATGCATTCTCTCTCTCACGAACATATGGATTCTCTCTCGCACTCGCATTCTCTTCCTCACACAAATGCATTCTCTCTCACAAAAACACGCATTCTCTCTCTCTCATGGACACACATTCACTCTCTCACACACGCATTCTCTCTCTCACACACGCATTCGCGCTCTCACACACGCATTTGCTCACTCTCGCACACACTCACTCTCACTCTCACACACACATATGCATAATCTCTCACAGACACACACATTCTCTCTCCCACACACACGCATTCTCTTCCTCTCATACACGATTTCCCTCGCTCTCACACACACGCATTCTCTCTCTCGCATGCGCATTCGCACTCTCGGACACGCATTCACTCTCTCGCACGCATACTCATTCTCAGTCTCTCACACAGCCATTCACTCTCAATTGTTGGCAAGCATTCTCTGTCTTTCTTACACACGCTTTCTCTCTCCCTCACATGCATTCTCACTCTGGCACACACGCATTCTATCTCACACGCACACATTTTCTCTCTCGCACACTTGCATTTTCTCTTTCACACATGTGCATTCATTCTCTTACACATGCGTTCTCTCTCTCTTACAAACACGCATTCTCTCACACGTATTCACTCTCTAACACACAGGCATTCGCTCTCTCTCAAACATGCATTCTCTCCCTCTCTCGCACACACGCATTCTCTCTCTCAGACATGCATTCCCTCTCTCTCTCTCGCATACACATCCTTTCTCACGCACACACACATTCTCTGTCTCTCTCGCACACACTCATTCTTGCTCTCACACACACGCATTCCCTATCTGTCATGTACACACATTCTCTCTCTCTTTCACACTCATTCTCTCTCTCCCACATGCATTCTCTGTCTCTCGCACACACTCCTATCTCTCATACATGCATTGTCTCTCTCTCACACTCACGCATGCTCTCTCTCTCACACACAAGCATTCTTTCACTCATGCACTTGTGCTCTCCCACACTCAATATCTCTCTCCCTGACGCATTCTCTCTCTTGCACACACACATTCTCTCTCTCACACACACGCATTCTCTCTCACACACACACGCATTCTCTCTCTCTCACTACATTCTTTCTCTTGCGAACAAATTCAGTCTATCACACACACATTCTCCCTCTCACACACACATTTTCTCTCAAACACACGCATTCTCTCAATCACACATGAATTCTCCCTCTCACACACACTCATTCTCTCTCTCACAGACACGTATTCTCTCTCCTGCACGCACGCATTCTCTCTCTCTCACACACGCAGTCTCTCTCTCACGCAGAAGCATTCACACTCTCTCTCGCACACGCATTCGCTGTCTCACACACACGCATACTCTCTCTCACACACGCATTCTTACTCTCGCACATGTATTCCCGCTATTGTACACTCATTCTCTCTCTCTAATACGCATTCCCTCTCACAAACACACATTCTCTCTCTCTCACACGCATTCTCTCTCTCTCGCTCTCACTCATTTTCTCTCTCACATGCATTCTCTCGCTCTCGCACATTCTCATTCTCTCTCATGCGCACATGCATTCTCTGTCTCTCGTGCACACACACATTCACACACGCATTCTCTCTCTCACACACACATTCTCTCTATCACACATGCATTCTCTCTCTCATACGCACTCATTCTCTCTCTCGCACACACGTATTCTCTCTCTCTCGCACATGCATTCTCACTCTCGTACACATTCATTCTCTCACACACACGCATTCTCTCTCTCGTACACATTCATTCTCTCACACACACGCATTCTCTCTCTCTCGTACACATTCATTCTCTCACTCACACGCATTCCTCTCCTCTCACACATGCATTCTCTCTCACACACACGCATCCTCTCCATCACACATGCATTCTCTCTCTCATACGCACTCATTCTCTCTCTCTCACACACGCAGTCTCTCTCTCACGCACACGCATTCACACTCTCTCTCGCACACGCATTCGCTGTCTCACACACACGCGTACTCTCTCTCACACAAGCATTCTTACTCTCGCACATGTATTCCCGCTATCGTACACTCATTCTCTCTCTCTAATACGCATTCCCTCTCACACACACACATTCTCTCTCTCTCACACGCATTCTCTCTCTCTCGCTCTCACTCATTTTCTCTCTCACATGCATTCTCTCTCTCTCACATGCATTCTCTCGCTCTCGCACATTCTCATTCTCTCTCATGCACGCATGCATTCTCTGTCTCTCGTGCAGACACACATTCTCTCACACACGCATTCTCTCTCTCACACACGCATTCTCTCTATCACACATGCATTCTCTCTCTCATACGCACTCATTCTCTCTCTCGCACACACGTATTCTCTCTCTCTCGCACACGCATTCTCGCTCTCGTACACATTCATTCTCTCACACACACGCATTCTCTCTCTCTCGTACACATTCATTCTCTCACACACACGCATTCTATCTCTCTCGTACACATTCATTCTCTCACTGACACGCATTCTTCTCCTCTCACACATGCATTCTCTCTCACACACACGCATTCTCTCCATCACACATGCATTCTCTCTCTCATACGCACTCATTCTCTCTCTCGTACACACGCATTCCCTCTCTCTCCCACACGCATTCTCTCTCTCTCGCACATTTCGTTCTCTCACACACAGGCATTCACTCTCTCTCTCTCTCTCACACACATCATCTTCTGCTCACACACACATTCTCTCTCACACACACACGCATTCTCGCTCTCTCATGGACTCGCATTAACTCACTCTCACACATACGCTTTCTCTCTCTCTCGCGCACACTCGTTCTATCACACACGCGCATTCTCTTCTTCTCATTAACACATTCTCTTTCTCAGACACAAGCATTCTCTCTCTCTCACACACGCACACGCATTCACTCTCTCTCACACATGCATTCTCTCTCTTAAACACGCATTCGCGCTCTCATACATGCACTCGTTCTCTCTCAAACACACTCGTACTCTCTCTCTCACACACATACATTCGCTCCCTCTCACACATGCATTCTTTCACTTATGCTCTCGCACTCTCTCCCCAGATGCATTCACTCTCTCGCTCGCACACTCATTCTCTCTCACACACACATGCATTCTCTTTCTCTCTCACACACGCATTCTCTCTCTCTGACACATGCATTCTCTCTCTCACACACACATTCTCTCTCACACACACACATTCTCTCTCATGCACACACGCATTCGCTCTCTCTCACGCATGTATTTCCTCTCTCACACACATGCATTCTCTCTCTCACACACGCATTTTCTCTCTCTCACGCACACATTCTCTCTCGCTCGCATACACATTCTCTCTATTATACACGCATTCTCCCTCTCACACACACTCATTCTCTCTCTCGCACACACGCATTCTCCCTCATGCAAACACGCCTTCTCTCTTTTTCTCACACGCATTCTCTCGCTCATGCACACGAATTAACATTCTGTCTCGCACACGCATTCTCTCTCGCGCCCACACGCATTCTCTCTCTTGTACACATTTATGCTCTCTCGCACACACGCATGCTCTCTCTCTCTCACACGCATTCTCTCTCTCTCGCACACACTCATTCTCTCTCTCACACACATGCAGTCCATCACTCACACACAAGGATACGCTCTCTCTCACGCACACACATTGTCTCTCTCTATCACACATGCATTCTCTCTGTCAAACACACGTGCCTTCTCTCTGTCTCACACGCGCATTCTCTCTCACTCGCACACATACACTCTCTCTCGCACGCATTCTCTCTCACACACACACGTTCTCTCTCTCTCTCATGCGCATTCTCTCTATCATCCACGAATTCTCTGTCTCTCTCGCACACGCTCAAACTCGCTCTCACACACACGCATTCTCTATCTGTCATGTACACACATTCTCTCTCTCTTTCACGCGCATTCTTTATCTCGTGTATGCATTCGCGCTCTCGCACACTCATTCTCTTTCTCCCACATGCATTCTCTCTCTCACACACACACTCCTCTCTCATACATGCATTCTCTCTCTGACACACTCACGCATGCTCTCTCTCTCACACACACACATTCTTTCACTCACGCACTCGTGCTCTCTCACACTCATTCTCTCTCCTTCCCTGACGCATTCCCTCTCTTGCACACGCGCATTCTCTCTCACACACACATTTTCTCTCTCGAGCACACGCATTTTCTATTTCACGCACACGCATTCTCCCTCTTACACATGCATTCTCTCTCTCACAAACACACAGATTCTCTCTCTCACACACATGCAATCTCTCTCTTGTACACACGCATTCACTCTCTCTTTCAAACACGGATTCTCTCTGTCACCCGCATTCGGTCTTTCTCTCGCACACACATTACCTCTCTCTCAAACGCACATTCTCTCGCTCTCGCACACACGTATTCCCTCTCTCACCGGCATTCTCTCTCATGCACACATGCATTCTCCCTCGTTCTCA
Organism: Chiloscyllium plagiosum; assembly: GCF_037043375.1. Classification (NCBI taxonomy): domain Eukaryota; kingdom Metazoa; phylum Chordata; class Chondrichthyes; order Orectolobiformes; family Hemiscylliidae; genus Chiloscyllium; species Chiloscyllium plagiosum. The sequence continues at coordinate 99,579,575 of NW_028270152.1, forward strand.
CATGCATTCTCTCTCTCTCGCACACACGCACTCTCTCTCTTACAGGCACATTTTCTCTCTCGCACACACACATGTTCTCTTTCACGCATACGCATTCTCCCTCTAACACATGCATTCTCTCTCTCACGAACATATGGATTCTCTCTCGCACTCGCATTCTCTTCCTCACACAAATGCATTCTCTCTCACATAAACACGCATTCTCTCTCTCTCATGGACACACATGCACTCTCTCACACACGCATTCCCTCTCTCACACACGCATTCGCGCTCTCACACACGCATTTGCTCACTCTCGCACACACTCACTCTCACTCTCACACACACGTATGCATAATCTCTCACAGACACACACATTCTCTTTCCCACACACACGCATTCTCTTCCTCTCATACACGATTTCCCTCGCTCTCACACACACGCATTCACTCTCTTGCATGCGCATTCGCACTCTCAGACACGCATTCACTCTCTCTTGCACACGCATTCACTCTCTCGCACGCATACTCATTCTCAGTCTCTCACACAGCCATTCACTCTCAATTGTTGGCAAGCATTCTCTGTCTTTCTTACACACGCTTTCTCTCTCCCTCACATGCATTCTCACTCTGGCACACACGCATTCTATCTCACACGCACACATTTTCTCTCTCGCACACTTGCATTTTCTCTTTCACACACGTGCATTCATTCTCTTACACATGCGTTCTCTCTCTCTTACAAACACGCATTCTCTCACACGTATTCACTCTCTAACACACACGCATTCGCTCTCTCTCAAACATGCATTCTCTCCCTCTCTCGCACACACGCATTCTCTCTCTCAGACATGCATTCCCTCTCTCTCTCTCTCGCATACACATCCTTTCTCACGCACACACACATTCTCTGTCTCTCTCGCACACACTCATTCTTGCTCTCACACACACGCATTCCCTATCTGTCATGTACACACATTCTCTCTCTCTTTCACACGCATTCTTTCTCTTGTACATGCATTCGCGCTCTCGCACACTCATTCTCTCTCTCGCACACTCATTCTCTCTCTCCCACACGCATTCTCTGTCTCTCGCACACACTCCTATCTCTCATACATGCATTGTCTCTCTCTCACACTCACGCATGCTCTCTCTCTCACACACAAGCATTCTTTCACTCATGCACTTGTGCTCTCTCACACTCAATATCTCTCTCCCTGACGCATTCTCTCTCTTGCACACACACATTCTCTCTCTCACACACATGCATTCTCTCTCACACACACACGCATTCTCTCTCTCACACACACATTCGCTCCCTCACACACATGCATTCTCTCTCTCACACACACACATTCTCTCTCTCTCTCTTGCACACATGCATTCTCTCTCTCTCGCACACATTCATTCTGTCTTTCACGCACACGTGCATTTTCTCTCTCACGCACATGTTCTCTCTCACTCACACGCATTCTCTTCTTGCACACACGCATTCTGTCTCTCTAGCACACATGCATTCTCTCTCTCACATGCATTCTCTCTCTCGCACACACTCATTCTCTCTCACACGCATTCGCTCTCTCTCACACACACGCATTTACTCTCTCTCACACACGAATTCCCTCTCTCACGCACACTCATTCTCTCTCTCGCATACTCGCATTCTCGCTCTCTTGCACACACACATTCTCTCTCTCACACGCATTCTCTTCCTCTCGCACGAATTCTCTCTCACTCGCACACGCATTTTCTCTATCTCATGGACAAGCATTCACTCTCTCTCACACACGCGCATTCCCTCTCTCACACACACGCATGCTCTCACACACATGCATTCTCTCTCTCACACGCACATGCATTCTTTCACACGTGCATGCATCCGCGCTTTCACACACTCATTCTCTCTCTCCTCGACGCATTCTCTCTCTCTCGCACACACTCATTCTCTCTCACACACACTCGCATTCTCTCTTATACATATGCATTCTCTCTCTCGCATGCACAAATTCTCTCTTTCGCACATGCAATCTCTCTCTCACACACAGGCATTTACTTTCTCTTTCGCGCATGTATTCCCTCTCTCACACACACTCATTCCCTCTCTCGCACACACGCATTCTCTGTATCTCTCACACACACATTCTCTCTCTCTCACATGCATTCTCTCTCACGCACACATTCATTCTCTCTCTCACACGCATTCTCTCTCTCACGCACACGCACTCTCTGACACACACACACATACGCATTCTCTCTCACACACACACATTCCCTCTCTCACACATGCATTCGCTCTGTCACACACGCATTCTCTTTCTCACACACACGCAGTCTCTCTCTCTCGCATACTCTCATTCTCTCTCTCACACACATTCTCTCTCTCACGCATTCTCTTCCTCTCTCACACGAATTCTCTCTCACTCACACACGCACTTTCTCTATCTCACGGACAAGCATTCACTCTCTCTCTCACACACGCATTCTCTCTACCTTTCACATGCTCATTCTATCACATTCACGCAGTCTCTTTTGCACACGCGTTCTCTTCCTCTCACAAACGCATTCTCTCTCACAAACACACACGAATTCTCACTCTCACAAGCATTCACGTTCGCACAGATGCATTTGCTCTCTCTCCTGCACACTCATTCACTCTCTCACAAACACACGCATTCTCTTCCTCTCATACACGTTTTCACTCGCTCTCTCTCACACACGCATTCTCTTGCTCTCACGGACGTGCATTCTCTCACTCTCACTTACACATTCTCTCTCTCACACGCATTCACGCTCTCGCACACGTATTCACTCTCTCTTGCACACACATTCACTCCCTCTCGTGCATACTCATTCTCACAATCTCAAGCACGCATTCACTCTCTCTTGTATGCAAGCATTCTCTCTCTTTCTCACACACGTTTTCTCTCTCTCTCTCACGCATTCTCTCTCTCTCACGCACATGCATTCTGTCTCTTACACATGCATTCACTCTCTCACGAACACACGGATTCTCTCTCCTCTCACACTCATTCTCTCTCTCATACACGCATTCTCTCTCTAACACGCATTCTCTCTCTCATACATGCATTCTTTCTCTCTCACATGCATTCTCTCTCTCTCATACACATATGCATTCTCTCTCTTACACATGCATTCACTCTCTCACGAACACACGGATTCTCCCTCCTTCTCACACGCATTCTCTCTCTCTTTCAAACACGCATTCTCTCTCTCAAACACGCAATCTCTCTCTAACGCACACGCATTCTCTCTCTCAAACACGCATTCTCTCTCTCTTGCGGACATGCATTCTCTCTCTCACAGGCATTCTCTCTCTCATGCACACACGAATTCTCTCTCTCTCAGACATGCATTCTCTCCCTCATATGCACACGCATTCTTTCACACGTGCATGCATCCGCGCTCTCACACACTCATTCTCTCTCTCCTCGACGCATTCTCTCTTTCTCGCACACACATTATCTCGTTCACACACACATCCTTTCTCTGCCTCACACACACATTCTCTCCCTCACATACATGCGTTTTTGCTCTCTCACACACATGCATTCTCTCTCACACACACATGCATTCTCTTTCTCACACACACATTCTCTCTCTCGCACACGCATTCTCTCTCACGTGCACACACATTCTCTGTCTCTCTCGCACACACTCATTCTCACTCTCACACACACGCATTCTCTGTTTCTCACGTACACACATTCTCTCTCTCTTACATGCATTCTTTCTCTTGTGCACGCATTCGCGCTCTCGCACACTCAATCTCTCCCTCCCATATACATTCTCTATCTCTGGTGCACATTCCTTCTGTCTCTCACGCATGCGTTCTCTCTCCCTCACACACACGCATGCACTCTCTCACACATACATGCATTCTCTCTCTCACACACACACTCATTCTTTCACTCACGCACTCGTGCTATCTCACACTCACTCTCTCTCTCTCTCCCTGACGCATTCTCTCTCTCACGCACACACATTCTCTCACTCACACACGCGTTCTCTCTCTCATACACATGCATTCTCTCTCTCACACACAGTTGCTCCCTCACACACATGCATTCTCTCTCTCACACACACACGCATTCTCTCTCTCGCACACACTCATTCTCTCTCTCACAAACGCATTCTCTCCCTCATACTCTCATTCTCTCTCACACACACACGCATTCTCTCTCTGACATGCATGCATTCTTTCTCTCGTGCACACATTCATGCTCTCGCACACTCATGCTCTCTCTCCCACACGCATTCTCTCTCTCCCACACACGCATTCTCTCTCAAACACACACGCATTCTCCCTCTCACACACACGCATTTTCTATCTCTCACACACACATTCTCTCTCACACACATTCTCTCTCTCGAACACGCATTTGCGCTCTCGCACAAGCATTAGTTCCCTTTCACACACACTCATTCTATCTCTCATGCACACACTCATTCTCTCTCTAGCACACGCATTCTTTCTCTCACACACACACTCTCTCACACACTCACGAATTCTCTCTCACACACATGCATTCTCTCTCTCACACATGCATTCACTTTCTCACACACGCATTCTCTCTCTCTCGCCCACACATTCCCTCACGCACACATTCTATCTCTCTCACACGCATTATCACTCACGCACATATTCTCTAGCACACGCATTTCCGCTCTCGCACAAGCATTAGTTCTCTCTTGCACACACTCATTCTCTATCTCTCGCACATGCATTCTCTCACACACACATGCATTCTCTCTCACACACAAACGCATTCTCTCTCACACACACACATTCTCTCACACACACACATTCTCACTCTGGCACACGCATTTACGCTCTCGCACAAGCATTAGTTCTCTCTTGCACATACTCATTCTCTCTCTCTCACACACGCATTCTCTCTCATACACGCATTCTCTCTCACACACGTATTCTCTATCTCTGGCACACACACATTCTCTCTCACACACACGTTCTCTCTTTCGCACACACGTTTGTGCACTCGCACAAGCGTTAGTTTTCTCTCGCACACACTCATTCTCTCTCTCTTGCATACGCACATCTCTCTCACACACACAATCTCTCTCTCTCACACGCATTCTCTCACACATACAATCTCTCTCTCACACGCATTCTCTCTCATACACACGCATTCTTCCTCTCTCACACACGTATTTTCTCTTTCACACACGCATTCCCTATCTCTCGCACACACATTCTCTCTTACACGCACCTTGTCTCTCTCGCAAATGCATTTGTGCTCTCGCACAAGCATTAGTTCTCTCTCCCGCACACTCATTCTCTCTCTCTTGCACATGCATTCTCTCAGACACACACGCATTCTCTCTCACACACACACGCATTCTCACACACGCACACATGCATTCTCCCTCTCGCACACATACATTCTCTCTCTCAAACATGAATTATCTCCCTCACACACGTATTCTATCTCACACACGCACACGCATTCTCTCTTTCACTCTCACACGCATTCTTTCTCTTGTCCACACATTCACGCTCTCGCACAATCATTCTCCCTCTCCCACACGCATTCTCTCCCTCTTGCACTCACTCATTCTCGCACACACACGCATTCTCTCTCACACACACGCACTCTCTTCCTCTCACATACGCAGTCTCTCTCTCTTGCACACACTTATTCTCTCTCTCACACAGGCACGCATTCACTCTGTCTCACATGCGCATTCTGTCTTGCGCACGCACTCGCGCTCTCCCACATGCATTCACTCTCTCTCGCACACTCTCATTCTCTAACTCACTCACGCATTCTCTCTCACACACATGCATTCTCTCTCTCCCACACACGCATTCTCTTCCTCTCACACACGCATTCTCTCTCTTACACACACATATTCTCTCTCTCTCACAGACATGCATTCTCTCTCTCCCACACACTCATTCTCTTCCTCTCACACATGCATTCTCTCTCACACACACACACACTCTCTCTCTCACAGACATGCATTCTCTCTCTCTCACACAGGCACATTATCTCCCTCACACACACATTCACGCTCTCACACAGGCATTCTCTCTCTCTCACTCACAGTCATTCTCTCTCACTGACAGGCATTCTCTCTCTGACACACATGCATTTTATCTCTCTCACAGACACTCATTCACTCTCTCCCTCAAACACGCTTTCTCTCTATCACACACGTGCATTCTCTCTCACACACACATACATTCTCTTCCTCTCACATACGCATTCTCTCTCACACACGCATTCTCACTCTCGCACACACTCATTCTCTCTCACAAACGCATTCTCTCTCACACACACGCATTTTTCTCTTGTGCACGCATTCACGCTCTCACACTCATTCTATCTCTCCCACATGTATTTTCTCCCTCTCGCACTCACTCATTCTCCCACACACATGCATCTCTCCCTTTCTCACACACACGCACGCTCTTCCTCTTGCACACTCATTTTTTTCTCACACTCACGCATTGTCTCTCTCTCACGCACACGCATTCTCTCTCGCTCGCAAACATGTATTCTCTCTCACATGCATTCACTCTCTCTCGCCCACACTCATTCTCTATCTCTCGCACACACTCATTCTCTCTTTCTGACCGACATGCATTCAAACTCTCTCTCACATGCGCATTCACTCTCTCGCACACACATTTGCACTCTCGCACACACATTTGCACTCTCACACACACATTCGCTCTCTCTTGCACACACTCATTCTCTCTCGCACACACGCATTTTATCTCTCTCACAGACACACATTCACTCTCTCTCTCACACATCATTCTCTCTCAGACACACGCACATTCTCTCTCTCACACACGCATTCTCTCTCACGTGCACACACATTCTCTGTCTCTCTCGCACACACTCATTCTCACTCTCACACACACGCATTCTCTGTTTCTCACGTACACACATTCTCTCTCTCTTACATGCATTCTTTCTCTTGTGCATGCATTCGCGCTCTCGCACACTCAATCTCTCCCTCCCATATACATTCTCTATCTCTGGTGCACATTCCTTCTGTCTCTCACGCATGCGTTATCTCTCCCTCACACACACGCATGCACTCTCTCACACATACATGCATTCTCTCTCTCACACACACACTCATTCTTTCACTCACGCACTCGTGCTATCTCACACTCACTCTCTCTCTCTCCCTGACGCATTCTCTCTCTCATACACATGCATTCTCTCTCTCACACACAGTTGCTCCCTCACACACATGCATTCTCTCTCTCACACACACACGCATTCTCTCTCTCGCACACACTCATTCTCTCTCACACAAACGCATTCTCTCCCTCATACTCTCATTCTCTCTCACACACACACGCATTCTCTCTCTGACATGCATGCATTCTTTCTCTCGTGCACACATTCATGCTCTCGCACACTCATGCTCTGTCTCCCACACGCATTCTCTCTCTCCCACACACGCATTCTCTCTCAAACACACACGCATTCTCCCTCTCACACACACGCATTTTCTATCTCTCACACACACATTCTCTCTCACACACATTCTCTCTCTCGAACACGCATTTGCGCTCTCGCACAAGCATTAGTTCCCTTTCACACACACTCATTCTATCTCTCATGCACACACTCATTCTCTCTCTAGCACACGCATTCTTTCTCTCACACACTCACGAATTCTCTCTCACACACATGCATTCTCTCTCTCACACATGCATTCACTTTCTCACACACGCATTCTCTCTCTCTCGCCCACACATTCCCTCACGCACACATTCTATCTCTCTCACACGCATTATCACTCACGCACATATTCTCTAGCACACGCATTTCCGCTCTCGCACAAGCATTAGTTCTCTCTTGCACACACTCATTCTCTATCTCTCGCACATGCATTCTCTCACACACACATGCATTCTCTCTCACACACAAACGCATTCTCTCTCACACACACACATTCTCTCACACACACACATTCTCACTCTGGCACACGCATTTACGCTCTCGCACAAGCATTAGTTCTCTCTTGCACATACTCATTCTCTCTCTCTCACACACGCATTCTCTCTCATACACGCATTCTCTCTCACACACACGTATTCTCTATCTCTGGCACACACACATTCTCTCTCACACACACGTTCTCTCTTTCGCACACACGTTTGTGCTCTCGCACAAACATTAGTTTTCTCTCGCACACACTCATTCTCTCTCTCTTGCATACGCACATCTCTCTCACACACACAATCTCTCTCTCTCACACGCATTCTCTCACACATACAATCTCTCTCTCACACGCATTCTCTCTCATACACACGCATTCTTCCTCTCTCACACACGTATTTTCTCTTTCACACACGCATTCCTTATCTCTCGCACACACATTCTCTCTTACACGCACCTTGTCTCTCTCGCAAATGCATTTGTGCTCTCGCACAAGCATTAGTTCTCTCTCCCGCACACTCATTCTCTCTCTCTTGCACATGCATTCTCTCAGACACACACGCATTCTCTCTCACACACACACGCATTCTCACACACGCACACATGCATTCTCCCTCTCGCACACATACATTCTCTCTCTCAAACATGAATTATCTCCCTCACACACGTATTCTATCTCACACACGCACACGCATTCTCTCTTTCACTCTCACACGCATTCTTTCTCTTGTCCACACATTCACGCTCTCGCACAATCATTCTCCCTCTCCCACACGCATTCTCTCCCTCTTGCACTCACTCATTCTCGCACACACACGCATTCTCTCTCACACACACGCACTCTCTTCCTCTCACATACGCAGTCTCTCTCTCTTGCACACACTTATTCTCTCTCTCACACAGGCACGCATTCACTCTGTCTCACATGCGCATTCTGTCTTGCGCACGCACTCGCGCTCTCCCACATGCATTCACTCTCTCTCGCACACTCTCATTCTCTAACTCACTCACGCATTCTCTCTCACACACATGCATTCTCTCTCCCCCACACACGCATTCTCTTCCTCTCACACACGCATTCTCTCTCTTACACACACATATTCTCTCTCTCTCACAGACATGCATTCTCTCTCTCCCACACACTCATTCTCTTCCTCTCACACATGCATTCTCTCTCACACACACACACACACTCTCTCTCACAGACATGCATTCTCTCTCTCTCACACAGGCACATTATCTCCCTCACACACACATTCACGCTCTCACACAGGCATTCTCTCTCTCTCACTCACAGTCATTCTCTCTCACTGACAGGCATTCTCTCTCTGACACACATGCATTTTATCTCTCTCACAGACACTCATTCACTCTCTCCCTCAAACACGCTTTCTCTCTATCACACACGTGCATTCTTCTCACACACACATACATTCTCTTCCTCTCACATACGCATTCTCTCTCACACACGCATTCTCACTCTCGCACACACTCATTCTCTCTCACAAACGCATTCTCTCTCACACACACGCATTTTTCTCTTGTGCACGCATTCACGCTCTCACACTCATTCTATCTCTCCCACATGTATTTTCTCCCTCTCGCACTCACTCATTCTCCCACACACACGCATCTCTCCCTTTCTCACACACACGCACGCTCTTCCTCTTGCACACTCATTTTTTTCTCACACTCACGCATTCTCTCTCTCTCACGCACACGCATTCTCTCTCGCTCGCAAACATGTATTCTCTCTCACATGCATTCACTCTCTCTCGCCCACACTCATTCTCTATCTCTCGCACACACTCATTCTGTTTCTGACCGACATGCATTCAAACTCTCTCTCACATGCGCATTCACTCTCTCGCACACACATTTGCACTCTCGCACACACATTTGCACTCTCACACACACATTCGCTCTCTCTTGCACACACTCATTCTCTCTCGCACACACGCATTTTATCTCTCTCACAGACACACATTCACTCTCTCTCTCACACATGCATTCTCTCTCAGACACACGCACATTCTCTCTCTCACACACACACGCATTCTCTCTCTCATACACACGCATTCTCTCTCTCTCATAGACACTTTTTCACTCTCTGTCTCAAACATGCATTCTCTCTCACACACGCATTCTCTCTCGCACACATGCATTCTCTCTCACACACGCATTCTCTCTCTCTCACCCACACTCATTCTCTATCTCTCGCACACACTCATTCGCTCTCTCTCACATGCATCCTCTCTCTCTCTCAGACACACTCATTATTTCTCTCACGCACACATGCACTGTCTCTGATGCACACACACAATCTCTCCCTCACAGACACATTCTCTCTTTCTCACACATGCGGTCTCTCTTTCTCACATGCAATCATTCACTCTCTCACACATGCATTCTCTCTCACGCACACTCACTTTCTCTCTCTCGTACACGTATTCAGTCTCTCTCACACACATTTTTTTCTCTCTCGCACACATTCGCTCTTTCACACAGACGCATTCTCTCTCTCTCGCACATGCATTCTTTCTCTCTCTCACACACACATTCTCTCTCTCACACACACGCATTCTCTCGCTCACACACGCATTCTTTCTCTTTCGTACACGCATTCTCTCTCAAACACACATTGTCTCTCTCACGCATGCATTCTCTTCCTCTCACGCATGCATTCTCTCTCTCACATGCATTCTCTCTCTCCCAGACACGCATTCACTCTTTGTCACGCACGCATTCTCGATCTCTCGCGCACACATTCTCTCTCACACGCGCATTCTCACTCTCGCACACGCATTTACGATCTGACAGAAGCATTAGTTCTCTCTCGCACACACTCTCTCTCACAAACGCAATCTGTCTCTCACACACATATAATCTCACTCTCTCACACGCATTCTCTCTCTCACACACGCTTTCTCTCTCTCACACACACTCATTCTCTCTCACACATTGGTATTTTCTCTCTCACACACGCATTCTTTCTGTTGTGCACACATTCGTTCTCCCGCATGTTCCTGCTCTCTCTCCCACACACATTCTCTGTCTCTTGCACGCACTCATTCTCTCTCACACACACGCATTCTCTCTAACACACGCACACATTCTCTCTCTCGCACACACTCATTCTCTCTCTCATACATGCATTCTTGCCCTACACATGCATGTGTGTGAAAGTAAGAATGTGTGTGTGAGAGTGAAAATGTTTGTGAGAGAGAGAATGCGTGTGTGAGAGAGAGAATGTGTGTGTGCGAGAGAGATAATGCATTTGAGAGAGAGTGAGAAAGCATGTGTCAGTGAGAGAGAGAATGCGTGTGTGCGAGAGATAGTGAATGCGTGTGTGAAAGAGTGGCAATGAGTGTGTGCGAGAGCGAATGCGTATGCGAGAGCGAGAATGCGTGTGCGAGAGAATGTGTGTGTGAGAGAGAATGTGTGTGCAAGAGATAGAGAATGCATGTGTGAAAGGGAGGGAATGCGTGTGTGAGAGAGAGAATGCGTGTGTGAGAGAGAATGTGTGTGTGTGAGAGAGAGAATGTCTGTGTGCGTGAGAGCGGGAATGCATGTGTGTGTGACGGAGAGACTGCGAGTGGGCGAGTGAGAGACAATGCGTGTGAAAGAGAGAATGCATGTATGTGAGAGACCGAAAGCATGTCTGTGAGAGAGAATGAGTGCATGAGAGCGAGAATGCGTGTGTGTGTGAGAGAGAGAATACGAGTGTGTGACAGAGAGTGAATGCGTGTGCGAGAGAGAAAGAATGCGTGTGTGATAGAGAGAGAATTTGTGCGTATGTGAGACAGAATGTGTATGTGAGAGGAAGAGAATGCACGTGTGTGAGAGAGAGAATGTGTTTGTTAGAGATTATGTTTGCGTGAGAGAGAGAATACGTGTGTGTGAGAGAGAGTGTTTGTGTGTGAGAGAAAGAATGCATGTGCGAGAGAGAGAATGAGTGTTTATAGAAAGAGAGAGAATGCATGTGTGAGAGAGAATGCGTGTGTGAGAGGGAGAAAAAGCATGCATGTGAGAGAAAGAATATGTGTGCGAGAGATAGAGAAAGCGAGTGTTCGTGATAGAAAGAATGCATGTGTGACAGTGTGAACAAGAGCATGCGAGAGAGAGAGAGAGACCGCATGTGTGAGAGAGAGAGAAACTATGTGTGAGGGAAAGATTGCGTGTGTGCGTCAGAGAGAATGCATTTTTACGAGAGAGAGTGAATGAGTGTGTGCGCGAGATAGAGAATTCGACTGTGAGAGAGAGAATGTGTGTGTGAGAGAGAATGCCTGTGTGATAGAGAGAATGCGTGTGTTCGAGAGTGCTAATGCATGTGTGAGAGAAAGAATTCATGTGTGAGAGAGAGAGAATGCATGTGTGTGTGTGAGAGAGCATGCATGTCTGAGAGAGAGCGTGAGTGTGTGAGAGAGAATGAGTGTGTGGGAGAGAGAGAATGCATGTGGGAGAGAGAGAAGGAGTGTGCAAGAACACGAACGTGTGCGCAAGAGAAAGAATGCGTGTGTGTGGGAGAGAGAGAAATTAGTGTGCATGAAAGAGGGAATGCGTGCGTGCCAGAGTGAAAATGCGTGTGTGAGAGAGAGAGAATGTGTGTGGGAGAGAGAGAATGTGTGTGCGTGAGAGAGAATGCAAATGTGCGAGAGAGAGAATGAGTGTGTGTATGAGAGAGAATGCATGCCTGATAGAGAGAATGTGCGTGAGAGAGTGAATGCGTGTGATAGAGAGAGAGAATAAGTGTGTGCGTCAGAGAGACAATGCGTGGGTGAGAGAGAGAATGCACATGTGCAAGAGAGATGGAATGCGTGTATGAGAGAGAATGCGTGTGTGTGTGTGAGAGAGAATGCGTGTGTGCTTCAGAGAGCGAATGCATGTGAGAGAGAGGGAATTCGTGTGTGCTTGAGAGAGACATTTTTGGGTGAGACAGAGAATACGCATGTAGGAGAGAGAGATTGTGTGTATTAGAGAGAATGCGTGCGTGAGAAAGAGAGAATGCGTGAGTACGAGAGAGAGAATGCGTGTGTGCATGAGAGGCAGAATGCACAAGTGTGAGAGAGAGAATGCATGTGTGCGTGAGAGAGAGAATGTTTATGTGCGTGTGAGAGTGAATGTGTGTGTGTGAGAGAGAGAATGCGTGTGTGCGTAAGAGAGACAATGCGTGGGTGAGAGAAAGTTTGCATGTGCGAGAAAGAGAGTCAATGTCTGTGTGAGAGAGAATGTGTGTGAGAGAGAGAGCGAATGCATTCGTGTGAGAGAGAATGCGTGTATACGTGAGAGAGACAATGTGTGGGTCAGTGAGAGAATGCGCACGTGTGAGAGAGAGAGAATGCATGAGTAAAAGGGAGAATGCATGTGTTCGTTAGAGAGAGAGAATGTACATGCGCGCGAGAGAGAGAATGTGTGTGTGAGAGAGAATGCGTGAGTGGAAGAGAGAAAATGCTTGTGTGCTTGAGAGAGAGAAGGCGTGCGAGAGAGAGGGAATTCGTGTGTGCGTGTGAGAGAGAATGTGCATGTGTGAGAGAGAGAATGCGTGTTAGAGAGAGAATGTGTGTGTGTGTCAGAGAGAGAGAATGCATGAGTGTGAGATAGAGAGAATGGGTGAGTGCAAGAGATAGAATGTGTGTGTGCTTGAGAGAGAATGCGTGTGAGTGAGAGAGAGGGAATGAGTGTGTTTGAGAGAGAGAGAATGCGTGTGTGTGACAGAGAAAATGAGTGTGTAATAGAGAGATAATGCGCTGGTGAGAGAGAGGGAGAATGCGTGTTCGCTTGAGAGTGAGAATAAGTATGTGCGTGAGGGAGAGAATGCATGTGAGAGAGAGATTCTATGTGTGCTTGAGAGAATGTGTGTGAGAGAGAGGGAATTAGTGTGTACGAGAGTGTGATTGTGCGGGTGTGTGAGAGTGAGAATGCGTGTGCACGAGAGAGAGAATATTTTTGTGTGATAGAGAAAATGAGTGAGTGCAAGAGAGCGAGAATACGTGTACACGAGAGAAAGAATGCGTGTGTGCGAGAGAAAATGCGTGTGTGCGAGAGACAGAGTATGTGTTTGTGAGAGAGACAATGCGTGTGTGTGAGAGAGAATGGGCATGTGCGAGAGAGAGAGAGACTGTGTGTGTGAGAGAGAATGTGTGTGTGTGAGGGAAAAATGCGTGTGTGTGAGAGAGAGAATGAGTGTGTGTGAGAGACAATGCATGGGTGAGACAGAGTATGGGCACGTGCAAAAGTGAGAGAGAATATCTGTGTGAGAGAGACAATGCGTGTGTGTGTGTGAGAGAGAGAATGCGTGTGTGCATGAGAGAGAGAATGAGTGTGACAGAGAGAGAATGCATGTGCGCAAGAGGGAAGATGTGTGTGTGTGAGATGGAATACGTGCATGAGCGAGAGAGAATGCATTGGCGTGAGAGAGACAATGCGTGTGTAAGACAGAGAATACACATGTACGAGAAAGACAGAATGCATGTGTGAGAGAGAATGCGTTTGTTAGAGAGATAGAATGTGTGTGTGCTTGAGGGAGAGAATGCAGGTGAGAGAGAGGGAATTCGTGTGTGCTTGAGAGAGACAATGCGTGGGTGAGACAGAGAAGATGCATGTACAAGAGAGAGAATGCCTGTGTGAGAGAGAATGCGTTCGTGAGAGAGAAAATGTGTATGGGAGAGAGAGAATGTGTTTGTGAGAGAGCGAATGCGTGAGTGCGCGAGAGAGAATGCGTGTGTTTGAGAGAGAGAATGCGTGTGTGAGAGAGTGAGAATGTGTGTGAGACAGAGAGAATGCTTGTATGCTTGAGAGAGAGAATGCGTTTGAGAGAGAGGGAATTCATCTGTGCGAGACAGAGATTGTGAGTGCGAGAGAGAGAGAATGCGTGTGTGCGTGAGAGAATGTGTATGTGCGTGTGAGAGTGAATGCGTGTGTGAGAGGGAGAAAAAGCATGCATGTGAGAGAAAGAATATGTGTGCGAGAGATAGAGAAAGCGAGTGTTCGTGATAGAAAGAATGCATGTGTGACAGTGTGAACAAGAGCATGCGAGAGAGAGAGAGAGACCGCATGTGTGAGAGAGAGAGAAACTATGTGTGAGGGAAAGATTGCGTGTGTGCGTCAGAGAGAATGCATTTTTACGAGAGAGAGTGAATGAGTGTGTGCGCGAGATAGAGAATTCGACTGTGAGAGAGAGAATGTGTGTGTGAGAGAGAATGCCTGTGTGATAGAGAGAATGCGTGTGTTCGAGAGTGCTAATGCATGTGTGAGAGAAAGAATTCATGTGTGAGAGAGAGAGAATGCATGTGTGTGTGTGAGAGAGCATGCATGTCTGAGAGAGAGCGTGAGTGTGTGAGAGAGAATGAGTGTGTGGGAGAGAGAGAATGCATGTGGGAGAGAGAGAAGGAGTGTGCAAGAACACGAACGTGTGCGCAAGAGAAAGAATGCGTGTGTGTGGGAGAGAGAGAAATTAGTGTGCATGAAAGAGGGAATGCGTGCGTGCCAGAGTGAAAATGCGTGTGTGAGAGAGAGAGAATGTGTGTGGGAGAGAGAGAATGTGTGTGCGTGAGAGAGAATGCAAATGTGCGAGAGAGAGAATGAGTGTGTGTATGAGAGAGAATGCATGCCTGATAGAGAGAATGTGCGTGAGAGAGTGAATGCGTGTGATAGAGAGAGAGAATAAGTGTGTGCGTCAGAGAGACAATGCGTGGGTGAGAGAGAGAATGCACATGTGCAAGAGAGATGGAATGCGTGTATGAGAGAGAATGCGTGTGTGTGTGTGAGAGAGAATGCGTGTGTGCTTCAGAGAGCGAATGCATGTGAGAGAGAGGGAATTCGTGTGTGCTTGAGAGAGACATTTTTGGGTGAGACAGAGAATACGCATGTAGGAGAGAGAGATTGTGTGTATTAGAGAGAATGCGTGCGTGAGAAAGAGAGAATGCGTGAGTACGAGAGAGAGAAAATGCGTGTGTGCATGAGAGGCAGAATGCACAAGTGTGAGAGAGAGAATGCATGTGTGCGTGAGAGAGAGAATGTTTATGTGCGTGTGAGAGTGAATGTGTGTGTGTGAGAGAGAGAATGCGTGTGTGCGTAAGAGAGACAATGCGTGGGTGAGAGAAAGTTTGCATGTGCGAGAAAGAGAGTCAATGTCTGTGTGAGAGAGAATGTGTGTGAGAGAGAGAGCGAATGCATTCGTGTGAGAGAGAATGCGTGTATACGTGAGAGAGACAATGTGTGGGTCAGTGAGAGAATGCGCACGTGTGAGAGAGAGAGAATGCATGAGTAAAAGGGAGAATGCATGTGTTCGTTAGAGAGAGAGAATGTACATGCGCGCGAGAGAGAGAATGTGTGTGTGAGAGAGAATGCGTGAGTGGAAGAGAGAAAATGCTTGTGTGCTTGAGAGAGAGAAGGCGTGCGAGAGAGAGGGAATTCGTGTGTGCGTGTGAGAGAGAATGTGCATGTGTGAGAGAGAGAATGCGTGTTAGAGAGAGAATGTGTGTGTGTGTCAGAGAGAGAGAATGCATGAGTGTGAGATAGAGAGAATGGGTGAGTGCAAGAGATAGAATGTGTGTGTGCTTGAGAGAGAATGCGTGTGAGTGAGAGAGAGGGAATGAGTGTGTTTGAGAGAGAGAGAATGCGTGTGTGTGACAGAGAAAATGAGTGTGTAATAGAGAGATAATGCGCTGGTGAGAGAGAGGGAGAATGCGTGTTCGCTTGAGAGTGAGAATAAGTATGTGCGTGAGGGAGAGAATGCATGTGAGAGAGAGATTCTATGTGTGCTTGAGAGAATGTGTGTGAGAGAGAGGGAATTAGTGTGTACGAGAGTGTGATTGTGCGGGTGTGTGAGAGTGAGAATGCGTGTGCACGAGAGAGAGAATATTTTTGTGTGATAGAGAAAATGAGTGAGTGCAAGAGAGCGAGAATACGTGTACACGAGAGAAAGAATGCGTGTGTGCGAGAGAAAATGCGTGTGTGCGAGAGACAGAGTATGTGTTTGTGAGAGAGACAATGCGTGTGTGTGAGAGAGAATGGGCATGTGCGAGAGAGAGAGAGACTGTGTGTGTGAGAGAGAATGTGTGTGTGTGAGGGAAAAATGCGTGTGTGTGAGAGAGAGAATGAGTGTGTGTGAGAGACAATGCATGGGTGAGACAGAGTATGGGCACGTGCAAAAGTGAGAGAGAATATCTGTGTGAGAGAGACAATGCGTGTGTGTGTGTGAGAGAGAGAATGCGTGTGTGCATGAGAGAGAGAATGAGTGTGACAGAGAGAGAATGCATGTGCGCAAGAGGGAAGATGTGTGTGTGTGAGATGGAATACGTGCATGAGCGAGAGAGAATGCATTGGCGTGAGAGAGACAATGCGTGTGTAAGACAGAGAATACACATGTACGAGAAAGACAGAATGCATGTGTGAGAGAGAATGCGTTTGTTAGAGAGATAGAATGTGTGTGTGCTTGAGGGAGAGAATGCAGGTGAGAGAGAGGGAATTCGTGTGTGCTTGAGAGAGACAATGCGTGGGTGAGACAGAGAAGATGCATGTACAAGAGAGAGAATGCCTGTGTGAGAGAGAATGCGTTCGTGAGAGAGAAAATGTGTATGGGAGAGAGAGAATGTGTTTGTGAGAGAGCGAATGCGTGAGTGCGCGAGAGAGAATGCGTGTGTTTGAGAGAGAGAATGCGTGTGTGAGAGAGTGAGAATGTGTGTGAGACAGAGAGAATGCTTGTATGCTTGAGAGAGAGAATGCGTTTGAGAGAGAGGGAATTCATCTGTGCGAGACAGAGATTGTGAGTGCGAGAGAGAGAGAATGCGTGTGTGCGTGAGAGAATGTGTATGTGCGTGTGAGAGTGAATGCGTGTGTGAGAGAGAGAATGCGTGTGTGCGTGAGATAGAGAATGGGCATGTGCAAGAGAGAGAGAGAATGCCTGCGTGAGAGAAAATGCATTTGTGTCAGAGGAAGAATGCGTGTGTGAGAGAGAAAGAATGCGTGTGTATGTGAGAGAGTCAATGCGTGGGTCAGTGAGAGAAAACCCATGTGCGAGAGAGAGAGAATGCATGTGTGAGAGAGAGAAAGCATGTGTCCATGTGAGAGAGAGAATGCATATGTGTGACAGAGAGAGAATGCGTATGTGAGAGAGAGAATGCGTGCGTATGTGTGAGAGCGAATGCATCTGTGTGAGAGAGAGAGAGAATATGTATGTGCATGTGAGAGAGAATGCATGTGTCAGAGAGAGAATGCGTGAGTGCAAGAGAGAGAATGCGCGTGTGCTTGAGAGAGAAAATGCATGTGAGAGAGAGGGAATTCGTGTGTGCGTGAGAGAGAGAATGCGCATGTGCGAGAGAGAATGTGTGTTCGAGTGAGAATGCGTGTGTGAGAGAGAGAGAGAATGCGTGTGTGCATGATAGAAAATGTGTGCGTGAGACAGAGAATACGCATGTACGAGAGAGTGAGAGAATGCGAGTGTGAGAGAGAATGCATGTGAGAGAGAGAATGCGTTGTGAGAGACAGAGAATACATGAGTGTGAGAGAGAGAATGCGTGAGTAAAAGAGAGAGAATGTGTGTGTGCGTGAGAGAGAGAATGCGTGTGAGAGAGAGGGCATGCGTGTGTGAGAGAGAATGTGTGTGAGAGAATGCGCGTGTGAGAGAGAGAATGCATGAGTGCAAGAGAGAGAATGTGCGTGTGCTTGAGAGAGAAAATGCATGTGAGAGAGAGGGAATTCGTGTGTGCGTGAGAGAGAGAATGCGCATGTGCGAGAAAGAATGTGTGTGTTAGAGTGAGAATGCACGTGTGAGAGAGAGAGAATGTGTGTGTGCGTGAGAGAAAATGCGTGCATGAGGCAGGGAATACACATGTACGAGAGAGTGAGAGAATGCGTGTGTGGGAGAGAATGCGTGTGAGAGAGAGAATGCGTTGTGAGAGACAGAGAATACATGAGTGCGTGAGTGCAAGAGAGAGAATGTGTGTGTGCTTGAGAGAGAGAATGCGTGTGAGAGAGAGGGAATGCGTGTGTGAGTGAGAGAGAGGGAATGCGTGTGTGTGAAAGA
Source organism: Chiloscyllium plagiosum (assembly GCF_037043375.1). Classification (NCBI taxonomy): domain Eukaryota; kingdom Metazoa; phylum Chordata; class Chondrichthyes; order Orectolobiformes; family Hemiscylliidae; genus Chiloscyllium; species Chiloscyllium plagiosum. The sequence continues at coordinate 99,598,528 of NW_028270152.1, forward strand.
GAGAATGCATGTGTGTGAGAAAGAGAGAATGCGTGTGTGAGAGAGAGAATGCATGTGTACATGAGAAAGACAATGCGTGGGTCAGTGGGAGAATGCGCATGTGTGAGAGAGAGAATGCGTGTGTTCGTGTTAGAGAGAGAATGCGCATGTGCAAGAGAGAGAGCGAGAATGCGTGTGTGTGTGTGAGAGAGAATGTGTATGTACGTGTGAGAGTGAATGCTTGTGTGAGACAGAGAATACGCATGTAAGAGAGAGAGGAAATTCATGTGTGCATAAGTGAGTGAATGCGTGTGCACGTGTGTGTGATAGAGAAAATGAGTGTGTGTGTGAGAGAGATAATGCACTGGCGAGAGAAAGGGAGAATGCGTGTGTGCATGAGAGAGAATGCCTGTGTGCTTGAGAGCGAGAATGCGTGTGAGAGAGAGGGAATTCGTGTGTACGTGAGAGCAAGAGAATGCACATGTTCAAGAGAGAGCGCGAGAATGCGTGTGTGTGAGAGAGAAAGCGTGTGTGTGTGTGAGAGAGAATGTGCATGTACGTGTGAGAGTGAATGCTTGTGTGAGACAGAGAATACGCATGTACGAGAGAGAGGAAATGCATGTGTGCATAAGAGAGAGAATGCGTGTGCACGAGTGTGTGGTAGAGAAAATGAGAATGTGTGAGAGAGAGATAATGCGCTCGCGAGAGAAAGGGAGAATGTGTATGTGCATGAGAGAGAGAATACGTGTGTGCGTGAGAGAGAGAATGCATGTGAGAGAGACAAACCCTGTGTGCTTGAGAGAGAGAGAGAAAGCATGTGAGAGAGAGAAAATGCATGTATGCTTGAGAGAGAGAATGCGTGTGAGAGAGAGGGAATTCGTGTGCGAGAGCGAGAATGTGCGGTTGCGTGAGAGAGAGAATGCGTGTGCTTGAGAGAGAGAATACATGTGTGTGAGAGAGAAAATGACTGTGTTTGAGAGAGAGAATGCTTGTGTGCGACAAAGAGAGAATGCGTGTGCATGAGAGACACATTGCGTGTGTGTGAGGGAGAAAATGAGTGTGTGCAAGTGAGAGAATGCGTGTGTGCGAGAGGGAGAGAATGCATATGTGCGTGTGAGAGTCAATGCGTGTGTGAGAGAGAGAATGCGTGTGTGCGTGAGAGAGACAATGCGAGGGTGAGAGAGAATGCATGTGTGAGTGAGAATGTGTGTGTGTGAGAGAGACAATGCGTGTGGGAGAAGAGAGAATGCGTGTGTGAGAGAGAATGAGTGTGTGTGAGAGAGAGAATGTGTGTGTGAGAGAGAATGCGTGCATGTGAGAGAGAGAGAATGCGTGTGTGAGAGAGAGAGAGAATGCGTGTGTGCGTGAGAGAAAATGCATGCGTGAGACAGACAATACGCATGTCCGAGAGTGTGAGAGAATGCGTGTGTGAGAGAGAGAATGCGTGTGAGAGAGAGAATGCGTTGTGAGAGACAGAGAATACATGAGTGTGAGAGAGCGAGAATGCGTGTGTGCATGAGAGAGACAATGCGAGGGTGAGATAGAATGCGTGTGTGAGAGAGAATGAGTGTGTGTGAGAGAGACAATGCGTGTGGGAGAAGAGAGAATGCGTGTGTGAGAGAGAATGAGTGTGTGTGAGAGAGAGAATGTGTGTGTGAGAGAGAATGCGTGCATGTGTGAGAGAGAGAATGCGTGTGTGTGTGAGAGAGAGAGAGAATGCGTGTGTGCGTGAGAGAAAATGCGTGCCTGAGACAGAAAATACGCATGTACGAGAGAGTGAGAGAATGCGTGTGTGTGAGAGAGAATGCGTATGAGAGAGAGAATGCGTTGTGAGAGACGGAGAATACATGAGTGTGACAGAGAGAGAATGCGTGAGTGCAAGAGCGAGAATGTGTGTGTGCTTGAGAGAGAGAATGCTTGTGAGAGAGAGAATGCGTGTGTGAGAGAGAATGTGTGTGTGTGAGAGAATGCGCGTGTGAGAGAGCGAGAATGCGTGTGTGTGAGTGAGAGACAATGCGTGGGTGAGAGCGAAAATGCGCATGTGTGTGTGTGTGAGAGAGAGAATGCGTGTGTGAGAATGTTGTGTAAATAGCTCTGTGAGTTACCCTGTAAATGTTTAGTTATTGACAATCGCGCTGTACCTTACTGTAATGTAAATAGCTCTCTACGTTGCCCAGTAAAGTTTAGATATTGACATCAGCGGTATACCTTACTATGGTAAAAATATCTATCTGAGTTACCCTGCAAATGTTTAGATATTACATGATTGGTATACCTTATAGTAGTGTAAATAGCTCTCTGACTTAACCATTAAATGTTTAGAAATTGAGATGAGCAGTATATCTTACTGTAGAGTACATATCTATCTGAGTTACACTGTAAATGTTTAGTTATGACATGATTGGTATACGCTTCTGTAGTGTAAATAGATCCCTGAGAGACACTGTAAATGTTTAGTTATTACATGAACAGTATACCTTACTGTAGTGTAAATAGCTACCTGAGTTTCCCTTATATGTTTAGATATAAGCATGAGTGGTATATATATTGTAGTGCATATAGTCCTCTGAGTTATTCTGAAAATGTTTAGATATTGACATGAGCCGTATATCTTACTGTAGTGTAAATCTCTATCTCTATCTAACACTGTAAATGTTTAGTTATTACATGAGCGGTATACCTTACTGTAAGTATATATCTGTTTCAGTTTCCTTGTAAATGTTTAGTTATTGACATGTGCGTTTTACCTATCTATCTCAGTTACCCTGTAAATATTTAGTTATTCACATGAGCGGTATACCTGACTGTAGTATAAATATCTGTCTGAGTTACCTTGTAAATATTTAGTTATTACACGAGCGGTATACCTTACTGTCGAGAAAATAGCTCTCTGAGGTACACTGTGAATGTTTAGAGATTGACATGAGAGGTCTACTTCACTGTGGTGAAAATAGCTCTCTGACTCATCCTGTAAATGTTTAGATATTGACATAAGAGATATGCCTTACTGTAGTGTAAATCGCTCTTTGAGTTACACTGTAAATGTTTAGTTATTACATGAGCGGTATACCTTACTGTACCGTAAATATCTATCTGAGTTCCCCTGTAATGTTTAGTTATTAACATGAGTGGTATAACTTACTGTACTGTAAATAGCTCTCTGACCTACCCTGTAAATGTTTAGTTATTAACATGAGGGGGATACATTACTGTAGTTTAAATATTTATCTGAGTTACCCTGTAAATGTTTGGTGAATGACATGAGCGGGATAACTCACTGCAGTGTAAATATCAATCTCAATTAATCTATTAAGGTTTAGATATTGACATGAACGTTATAACTAACTGAAGTGAAAATAGGTGTCTGAGTTACCCTGCATCTATTTAGTTATTGACATGCGTGTGATCCCTTACTGCAGTGTAAATAGCTCGCTGAATTACGCTGCACATGTTTAGGTATTGACTTGAGTGGAAAACTTTACTGTAGTGTAAACAGCTCTCTGGGTTCCCTGTAAATATTTAGTTACTGACATGAGCATTACAGCTTACTGTATTGCATAAAAGCTATCAAAGTTGCAAGGTCAGTGTTTGGATATTGACATGAGCGTTATGACTTCCTGTGGTGTAAACATCTTTCTGAGATACCCTGTAAATGTTAAGTTATTGACATGAGCAGTATACCATACTGTAGTGTAAATAGCTCTCTGAGTTACCCTGTAAATATTTAGATCGTGACATGAGCGGTATACCTTACTGAAGTGTAAATATCTATCTGAGTTACCCTGTAAAGTTTTAGTTATTGACATGTGCGTTATAACTTACCGTAGTGCAAATAGCTATCTCAGTAACCCTGAAAATTTTTAGATATTGACATGAGCGGTATATCTTACTGAAGTGTAAATAGCTCCCTGAGATACCCTGTAACGGTTCAGATATTGACATGAGCAGTATACCGTACTGTAGTGTAATTATCTATCTGAGTTACCCTATAAATGTTTAGTTATTGACACGAGCGGTTTACCTTACTGTAGTGAAAATCTCAATTTGAGTTACCCTGTAAATGTTTAGTTATTTCATGAGCGCTGCACCTCACTGTAGTGTAAATAGCTTACCGAGTTACCCTGGAAAGGCTTAGTTATTGACATGAGCGGTACACATTACCATATTGTAAATAGCTCTCTGAGTTACCCTGTAAATGTTTACTTATTGACTTGAGCGGTACATCTTACTTTGGTGTAAGTATTTATCTGAGTTACCCTGCCATGTTTTGTTTTGACATGTGCGTTATAACTTACTGTATTGTCAATATCTATCACAGTTACCCTGTAATGCACAGATATTGACATGAGAGTTATACCTTACTGAAGTATAAATAGCTCTCTGAGATACCATATAAATGTTAAGTTATTAAAATGAGCGGAATACCTTACTGCAATGTACATTTCTATCTGCGTTATCCTGTGAATGTTTAGAGATTGACATGAGCGGGATATCTTAATGTGGTGTAAATTGTTTTCTTAGTTACCCTCTAAATCTTTAGATATTGACATGAGCGGTATACATTACTCTAGTATAAATATGTCCCTGAATTACCTGTAAATGTTTAGTTATTGACATGAGTAGTATAACTTACTGTACTGTAAATAGCTATCTGAGTTACCCTGTAAATGTTTAGTTATTGACATGTGTGTTATACCTTACTGTAGTGTAATTATCTATCTCAGTAACACTGTAAATATTTAGTTTTTGACATGAGCGGTATACCTGACTGTAGTGAAAATAGCTGTCCGAGTTACCCTGTAAATGTTTAGGTATTGACATGAGCGGTATACCTTACGCTAGTGTAAATAGCTCTCTGAGTTACGCTGTACATGTTTAGTCATTGACAGGAGCGGTATACCTTACTGTAGTGTAACTCGCTCTCTGACTTACCACGTATATGCTTAGTTATTGACATGAGCAGTATACCTTAATGTACTGTAAATAGCTATCTGAGTTGCAATGTAAATGTTCAGATATTGACATGAGCGGTATACCTTACTGTGGTGAAAATATCTTTCTGAGTTACCCTGTAAATGTTTAGTTATTACACAAGTGGGATACCTCACTGTTGTGTAAAAACCTCTTTGAGTTACCCTATTAATGACTAGCTATTACATGATTGGTATACCTTAATGCAGTGTAAATAGCTCTCTGAGGTACTTTGTAAATGTTAAGTTATTGAAATGAGTGGCACACCTTACCGTACTGTAAATATCTCTCTGAGTAACCCTGTAAATGTTTAGTTCTTGACATGAGCGGTATATCTTACTGAAGTGTAAACATCTATCTGAGCACCCTGTATATGTTTAATTATTGACATGTGAGTATTACATTATTGTAGTGTAAATATCTGTCTCAGTTACCCTGTAAATGTTTAGATATTGACATATGTGGTATACCTTACTGGAGGGTAAATAGCTCTCTGAGTTACCCTGTAACTGTTTAGTTATTGACATATGTGGTATACCTTCCTGCAGTGTAAATCTCTATCTGAGTTACCCTGTAAATGTTTAGTTATTAACATGAACGGTATACCTTACTCTACTGTAAATAGCTCTCTGAGTTACCCTGTAAATGTTTAGTTATTGACATAGTGGTATCCCTTTCCGTAATGTAAATACCTCTCTGATTTACCCTGTAAATGTTTTGTTCTTGACATGTGCGGTATATCTTACTGTAGTGTAAATACTTATCTGAATACTCTGTAAATGTTTAATTATTGATATGTGCGTATTACCTTACTGTAGTGCAAATATCTGTCTCAGTTACCCTGCAAATATTGAGATATTGACATGAGAGGTATACCTTATGGTTGTATAATTCGCCCTCCGAGTAACCCTGTAAATGTTAAATTATTTAACATGAGTGGTATACCTTACTGTCGTGTAAATATCTATCTGAGTTCCCCTGTAAATGTTTAGTTGTTGACATGAGTGGTATACCTTAATGTAGCGTACATAGCTCTCTGAGTTACCCTGTAAAATGTTTAGTTATTAATATGAGCTTTATACCTTTTCTGTACTGTAAATAGTGATCTGAGTTACCCAGTAAATGTTTCTTTATTGACATGAGCTTTATACCTTTTCTGTACTGTAAATAGCTATTCGAGTTACCCAGTAAATGTTTCTTTATTGACATGTGCGTTATACCTTACTGTAGTGAAACTATCTGTCACAGTTACCCTGTAAATGCTTAGTTTTTGACCATCATGCAGCGTAAATAGCTCTCTGAGTAACCCTGTAAAATGTTTAGTTATTAACATGAGCTTTATACCTTTTCTGTACTGTAAATAGCTATCTGAGTTACCCACTAAATGTTTCATTATTGAGATGTGCGTATACCTTACTGCAGTGAAATTATCTGCCTCAGTTACCCTGTAAATGCTTAGTTTTTGACATGAGCGGTATACCTTACTGCAGTGAAATTTGCTGTCTGAGTTACCCTGTATATGTTCAGATATTGACATGAGTGGTATACCTTACTGCAGTGTAAAGATTCTCTGAGTTACCCTGGAAATGTTTAGTTATTACATGAGTGGTATACCTCACTGTAGTGCAAATAGCTTTTGAGTTACACTGTACACGTTTAGTTATTACATGAGTGGAATAATTACTGCAGTGTAAATAGCTCTCCGAGTTACACTGTAAATGTTTAGTTATTAACATGAGCAGTATACCTTACTGTACTTTAAATAGCTGTCTGAGTTACCCTGTAAATATTTAGTTCTCGACATGAGCGGTATACCTGACGGTCGTGAAAATAGCAGTCTGAGTTACCCTGTAAATGTTTAGGTATGAGCGGTATACCTTCCTGTAGTGTAAAGAGCTCTCTGAGTTACGCTGTACATGTTTAGTTATTGACATGAGCGGTATACCTTACTGTAGTGTAAATAGCTCTCTGAGTTACGCTGTACATGTTTAGTTATTGAAATGAGCGTTATACCTTACTGTAGTGTAAATAGCTCTCTGACTTACCACGTTATAAATGTTTAGATATTAACATGAGCGGTATACCTTACTGTAGTGTAAATATCTATCTGAGTTCCCCTGTCATGCCTAGTTATTGACATGAGCGGTATACCTTACTGTAGTGTAAGCAGCTCACTGATTTACCCAGTAATTTTTTAGATATTGAAATGAGCGGTATCCCTTACTGTAGTGCAAATATCTATCTGAGTTACCCTGTAAAGGTTTAGTTATTGACATGTGTGTTATAAGTTACCGTAGCGCAAATAGCTATCTCAGTAACCCTGAAAATGTATAGGTATTGTCAGGAGCGGTATATATTACTGTAGTGTAAATATCTATCTGAGTTACCTTTGAAATGTTTAGATATTGACATGAGCGTTATACCTTCCTGTAGTGTAAATAGCTCTATGAGATACCCTGTAAAGGTTCAGATATTGACATGTGCAGTATACCGTACTATAGTGTGAATATCTATCTGAGCTACCCTATAAATGTTTAGTTATTGACATTAGCGGTTCACCTTACTGGAGTGGAAATCTCAATTTGAGTTACCCTGTAAATGTTCAGTTATTTCATGAGCGTTCTACATCACTGTAGTGTGAATAGCTCTCTGAGTTATCCTGAAAATGTTTAGTGATTAACACGAGCAGTATACCTTACTGTACTGTAAATAGCTTTCTGAGTTACCCTGTAAATGTTTAGTTATTAACATGAGCGATCTACATTACCATACTGTAAATAGCTCTCTGAGTTACCCTGTAAATGTTTACTTATTGACATGAGCGGTATATCTTACTTTGTGTAAATATCTATCTGAGTTACCCTGCAACTGTTTAATTATTGACATGTGCGTTATAACTTAGTGTATTGTACATATCTATCACAGTTACCCTGAAATGTTTAGATATTGACATGAGAGGTATACCTTACTGAAGAATAAATAGCCCTCTGAGTTACCCTATAAATGTTAAGTTATTCAGGTGAGCGGAATACCTTACTGCAGTGTAAATATCTATATGAGTTACCCTGTAAATGTTTAGTTATTGACATGAGCGGTATACCATACTGTAATGTAAATAACTCTCTGAGTTACCCTGTAAATGTTTAGATATTGACATGAACAGTATATCTTATTGTAGTGTAAATAGCTCTCTGAGGTACCGTGGAAATGTTTAGTTTTTACATAAGTGGTATACCTTACCGTACTGTAAATATCTCTCTGAGTAACCATGTAAATGTTTAGTTCTTGACATGAGCGGTATATCTTACTGTAGTGTAAATATCTATCTGAGCACCCTGTAAATGTTTAATTATTGACATGTGCGTATTCCATTATTATAGTGTAAATATCTGTCTCAGTTACCCTGTAAATGTTAAGTTATTTAACAACAGCGGTATACCTTACTGTCGTGTAAATATCTATCTGAGTTACCCTATAAATGTTTAGTTATTGACATGAGTGGCATACCTTACTGTAGTGTAAGTAGCTCTCTGAGTTACCCTGTAAATATTTAGATAGTGACATGAGCGAATAACCTTCCTGAAGCGTAAATATGTATCTGAGTTACCCTGTAAAGGTTTAGTTATTGACATGTGCGTTATAGGTTACCATAGTGCAAATAGCTATCCCAGTAACCCTGAAAATGTTTAGATATTGTCAGGAGCGGTATATCTTACTGTAGTGTAAATAGCTATCTGAGTTACCTTTAAAATGTTTAGATTTTGACATTAGCGGCATAGCTTCCTGTAGTATAAATAGCCCTCTGAGATACCCTGGAAAGGTTCAGATATTGACATGTGCAGTATACCGTACTATAGTGTAAATATCTACCTGAGTTACCCTGCAAATGTTTAGTTATTGACATGAGCGGCTTACCTTACTGGAGTGTAAATCTCAATTTGAGTTACCCTGTAAATGTTTAATTATTTCATGAGCGTTATACCTCACTGTAGTGTAAGTAGCTCTCTGAATTATCCTGAAAATGTTTAGTTATTAACATGAGCGGGAAACATTACCATACTGTAAATAGCTCTCTGACGTACCCTGTAAATATTTACTTATTGACATGAGCAGTATATCTTACTTTGGTGTAAATATCTATCTGAGTTACCCTGCAAATGTTTAATTATTGACATGTGCGTTATAACTTAGTGTATTGTAAATATCTATCACAGTTACCCTGTAATGTATAGATATTGACATGAGAGGTATACCTTACACAAGTATAAATAGCTCTCTGAGTTACCATATAAATGTTAAGTTATTGGGATGAGCGGAATACCTTACTGCAGTGTAAATATCTATCTGAGTTACCCAGGAAATGTTCCGTTATTGGCATGAGAGGTATACTTTACTGTAGTGAAAATTGCTATCTGAGTTACCCTATACACGTTTAGTTATTACATGAGTGGTATAGCTTACTGCAGTGTAAATAGCTCTCCGAGTTACCCTGCAAATGTTTAGTTATTAACATGAGCGGTACACCTTACAGTACTTTAAATATCTATCTGAGTTACCCTGTAAATGTTTCGTTATTGACATGAGCGGTATCCCTGACTGTAGTGTAAATATCTATCTGAGTTACCCTGTAAATGTTTAGATATTGACATGAGCAGTATACCTTACTGTAGTGTAAATCTCTATCTGTGTTGTACTGCAAATTTTTAGTTATTGCATGAACCGGTTCACCACACTGTATAATAAATAGCTCTCTGAGTTACCCTGCAAATGTTTAGTTATCAACATGAGTGTTATACCTTACTGTACTGTAAATAGCTATCTGAGGTACCCTGTAAATGTTTAGTTATTGACGTGTGTGTTATACCTTACTGTAGTGTAATTATCTATCTCAGCTACCTTGTAAATATTTAGTTTTTGACATGAGCGGTACACCTGACTGTACAGAAAATAGCTGTCTGAGTTACCCTGTAAATGTTTAGTTATTGACATGAGCGTTATATCTAACTGTAGTGTAAATATCTATCTGAGCTCCCTGTAAATGTTTAATTATTGACATCTGCGTATTACATTATTGTAGTGTATATATCTGTTTCAGTTACCCTGTAAATATTTAGATATTGACATGAGAGGTATACCTTACTGAAGAATAAATAGCTCTCTGAGTTACCCTAGAAATGGTAAGTTATTGAGATGTGCGGAATACCTTACTGCAGTGTAAATACCTCTCTGAGTTGCCCTGTAAATGTTTAGATATTGACATTAGCGGTATATCTTACTGTAGTGTAAATAGCTATCTGAGTTACCCTGTAAAAGTTTAGATTTTTGACATTAGCGGTATACCTGACTGGAGGGTAAATAGCTCTCTGACTTATAAGGTAATCTTTTAGTTATTACATGAGCAGTGCATCTCACTATGGTATAAATAGCTCTCTGAGTTACCCAGTAAATGTTTAGTTCATGACATGAGCGGAATACCTCACTGTGGTGTTTTATCTTACTGTAATCAAATTATCTATCTGAATTACATTATAGATGTTTAGTTTTTGACATGAGCGGTATACCTTACTGTAGCGACAATAGCTGTCTCAGTTACCCTGAAAATGTTTAGTTATTGACATGAGCGCTATGCCTTCCTGTAGTGTAAATCGCTCTCTGAATTACCCTGTAAATGTTTAGATATTGACATAAGCGGTATACCTTCCTGTAATGTAAATAGCTCTCTGGGTTACCCTGTAAATGTTTAATTATTGACATGAGCAGTGTACCTTGCTGTACTGTAAATAGCTATCAAAGTTGCAATGTAAATGCTTAGATATTGACAGGAGCGGTATACCTTACTGTGGTGTCAATATCTTTCTGAGTTACCCTGTAAATGTTTAGTTACTGACATGAGCGATATACCATACTGTAGTGTTAATAGCTCTCTGAGTTACCCTGTAATTGTTTCGATGTTGACATGAGCGGTGTACCTTACTGCAGTGTAAATAGCTCTCTGAGTTACCCTGTAAATGTTCAGATATTGACATGAGAGGTATATCTTACTCTAGTGTAAATATCTATCTGAGATACCCTGTAAATGTTTAGTTATTGAAATGTGCGTTATAACTTACTGTAGTGTAAATATCTATCTCAGTTACCCTGTAATGTTTAGATATTGACATGAGAGTTATACCTTACTGAAGAATAAATAGCACTCTGAGTTACTCTGGAAATGTTAAGTTATTGACATGAGCGGAATACCTTACTGCAGTGTAAATTTCTATCTGCGGTAGCCTGTGAATATTTAGAGATTGACATGAGCGGGATATCTTACTGTGGTGTAAATTGTTTTCTGAGTTAGCCTCTAAATCTTTAGATATTGACATGAGCAGTATACCTTACTCTAGTGTAAATAGTTCTCTGAGATACCCTGTAAATGTTAAGTTATTAACATGAGCGGAATACCTTACTGCAGTGTAAATTTCTATCTGCGTTACCCTGTGAATGTTTCGAGATTGACATGAGTGGGATATCTTACTGTGGTGTAAATTGTTTTCTGAGTTACCCTCTAAATCTTTAGATATTGACGTGAGCAGTATACCTTACTCGAGTGTAAATAGGTCTCTGAGTTACCCTGTAAATAATTAGATATTGACATGAGAGGTATATCTTACTCTAGTGAAAATTTATCTCTGATTTACCCTGCAAATGTTTGGATAGTGACATGAGTGGTATAACTTACTGTAGTGTAAATACGTCTCTGAGTTTCCCTGTAAATGTTTAGATATTGTCATGAGCAGTCTACTTTACTGTAGTGTAAACATCTATCTGAGTTACCCTGTAAATGTTTAGTTATTGACATAAGTGGTATACCTTCCTGCAGTGTAAATCTCTATCTGAGTTACCCTGGAAATGTTTAGTTATTACATGAGCGTTATAACTCACTGTCGTGTAAATAGCTCTCTGAGTTACCCTGTAAATGTTTAGTTATTAACATGAGCGGTATACCTTACTCTACAGTAAATAGCTCTCTGAGTTACACTGTAAATGTGTAGTTATTGACATAGTGGTATCCCTTGCCGTTCTGTAAATAGCTCTCTGATTTACCCTGTAAATGTTTCGTTCTTGACATGTGCGGTTTCTCTTACTGTAGTGTAAATATCTATCTGAATACCCTGTAAATGTTTAATTATTGACATGTGCGTATTACCTTACTGTCGTGTAAATATCTATCTGAGTTACACTGTAAATGTTTAGTTGTTGACATGAGTGGTATACCTTAATGTAGCTTAAATAGCTCTCTGAGTTACCCTGTAAAATGTTTAGATATTACCATGAGCTTTATACCTTTTCTGTACTGTAAATAGCTATCTGAGTTACCCAGTAAATGGTTTGTTATTGACATACGCGTTATACCTTATTGTAGTGAAACTATCTGTCTCAGTTACCCTGTAAATGCTTCGTTTTGATCTTAATGTAGCGTAAATAGCTCTCTGAGTAATCCTGCAAAATGATTAGTTATTAACATGAGCTTTATACCTTGTCTGTACTGTAAATAGCTATCTGAGTTACCCAGCAAATGTTCCGTTATTGATATGAGCGGTATACCTTACTGTAGTGAAAATTGCTGTCTGAGTTACCCTATACACGTTGAATTATTACATGAGTGGTATACCTTACTGCAGTGTAAATAGCTCTCCGAGTTACCCTGTAAATGTTTAGTTATTAACATGAGTGGTGTAACTTACTCTACTTTAAATACCTATCTGAGTGACCATGTAAATGTTTACTTATTGACATGACCAGTCTACCTTACTGTAGTGTAAATATCTATCTGAGTTACCCTGTAATGTTTAGTTACTGACATGAACGGTATACCTTACTGTCGTGTAAATAGCTCTCTGAGTTACCCTGTAAATGTTTAGATATTGACATGAGCGGTATACCTTCTTGTTGTGTAAATATCTATCAGAGTTTCCCTATAATGTTTAGTTATTGACATGAGCGGTATCCCTTACTGTGGTGTAAATATCTATCTGAGTTACCCTTAAATGTTTAGTTATTGACATGAGCAGTATACGTTACTGTAGTGTCAATCTCTATCTGAGTTATACTGCAAATTTTTAGTTATTGCATGAACCGATATACCACACTGTATTATAAACAGCTCTCTGAGTTACCCTGCAAATGTTTAGTTATCAATATGAGCGTTACACCTTACTGTACTGTAAATTGCTATCTGAGTTACCTTGTAAATGTTTAGTTATTGACATGTGTGTTATACCTTACTGTAGTGTAATTATCTATCTCAGTTACCCTGTAAATATTTAGTTTTTTACATGAGCGGTATACCTGACTGTAGTGAAAATAGCTCTGTGAGTTACCCTGTAAATGCTAAGGTATTGACATGAGCGGTGTAGATTACTGCAGTGTAAATAGCTCTCTGAGCTACGCTGTACATGTAAAAGCTATTGACATGAGCAGTATACCTTAATGTACTGTAAAAAGCTATCTGAGTTGCAATGTAAATGTTTAGATATTGACATGAGCGGTATATCTTACTGTGGTGTAAATATCTTTCTGAGTTGCCCTGTAAATGTTTAGTTATTACACAAGTGGGATACCTCACTGTTGTGTAAATACCTCTTTGAGTTACCCTATTAATGCTTAGTTATTACATGAGTGGTATACCTTAATGCAGTATAAATAGCTGTCTGAGTTACCTTGTAAATGTTTAGTTATTGACATGAGTGGTATATCTTACCGTACTGTAAATATCTCTCAGTAACCCTGTAAATGTTTAATTCTTGACATGAGCGGTATATCTAACTGTAGTGTAAATATCTATCTGAGCACCCTGTAAATGTTTAATTATTGACATGTGCACATTACATTATTGTAGTGTAAATATCTGTTCCTGTTCCCTGTAATTGTTTAGATATTGACATGCGAGGTATACCTTATTGTAGTATAAATAGCTCTCTGAGGTACCTTGTAAATGTTAAATTATTTAACATGAGCGGTATACCTTACTGTCGTGTAAATATCTACCTGAGTTACCCTGTAAATGTTTATTTATTGACATGAGTGGTATACCTTAACGTAGTATAAATAGCTCTCTTAGTTACCCTGTAAATGTATAGTTATTGACATCAGAGATGTACCTTACTGTAGTGTTAATAGCTCTCTGAGATACCCTGTAAATGTTCAGATATTGACATGAGCGGTATACCTTACTGTAGTGTAAATCTGTGTCTGTGTTATACTGTAAATGTTTAGTTATTACATAAGAGGTACACCTCACTGTAGTGTAAATAGCTCTCTGAGTTACCCTGTAAAATGTTTTGTTATTAACATGAGCTTTATACCTTTTCTGTACTGTAAAGAGCTTCTGAGTTAACCTGTAAATGTTTAGTTATTGACATGAGCTTATACCTCACTGTAGCGTAAATATCTATGAGTTACGCAGTAAATGTTTCGTTATTGACCCGTGCGTCATACCTTACTGTAGTTAGATTATCTGTCTCAGTTACCCTGTAAATGCTTAGTTTTTGACATGAGCGGTATACTTTACTGTAGTGAAAATTGCTGTCTGAGTTACCCTGTAAATGTTTAGATATTGACATGAGCGGTATACCTTACTGTAGTGTAAATAGCTCTCTGAGTTACCCTGTAAATGTTTAGTTATTACATGAGTGGTACACCTCATTGTAGTGTAAATAGCTTCTGAGTTACCCTATACATGTTTAGTTCTTACATGAGTGGTATAACGTACTGCAGTGTAAATAGCTCTCCGAGTTACCCTGCAAAATATTCAGTTATTAACATGAGCGGTATACCTTACTGTACTTTAAATAGCTATCTGAGTTACCCTGTAAATGTTTAGTTATTCACATGAGCGGTATACCTTACTGTAGTGGAAATATCTATCTGAGTTCCGCTATGAATGTTTAGCTATTGACATGAGTGGCATACGTGACTGCAGTGTAAATAGCTCTCTGAGTTACCCTGTAAATGTTTAGATGTTGACATGAGCGGTATATCTTACTGTAGTGCAAAAATCTATCTGAGTTACCCTTAAATGTTTAGTTATTGACATGAGCGGTATACCTTTCTGTAGTGTGCATCTGTATCTGAGCTATACTGTAAATGTTTAGTTACTGCATGACCGGCATATCTCATGTATTATAAATAGCTCTCTGAGTTACCCAGTAATTGTTTAATTATTAACATGAGCGTTATAGCTAACTGTACTGTAAATCGCTGTCTGAGTTACCCTGTAAATGTTTAGTTATTGACATGTGTGTTATACCTAACTGTAGTGTCATTATCTATATCAATTACCTTGTAAATGTTTAGTTTTTGACATGAGCGGTATATCTGACTCTAGTGAAAATAGCTGTCTGAGTTACCCTGTAAACGTTCAGATATTGACATGAGCGGTATAGCTTACTGTTGTGTAAATAGCTCTCTGAGTTACGCTGTACATGTTTAGTTATTGGCATGAGTGGTATACCTTACTGCAGTGTAAATAGCTCTCCGACTTAGCCCGTATATGTTTAGTTCTTGACATGAGCAGTATACCTTAATGCACTGTAAATAGCTATCTGAGTTGCAATGTAAATGTTGAGATATTGACAAGAGTGGTGTACCTTACTGTGGTGAAAATATCTTTCGGAGTTGCACTTTAAATGTTTAGTTATTGACATTAGCGGTATACCTTACTGTAGTGAAAGTATCTATCTGAGTTACACAGTAAGTATTTAGATATTGACACGAGCCGTATACTTTCCTGTAGCATAAATAGCTCTCTGGGTTACACTGCAAATATTTAGTTATTAAACGAGCGATATACCTTACTGTAGTGTAAATAGCTTTCTGAGTTTCCCTGTAAATGTTTAGATATTGACATGAGCGGTATACCTTACTATCCTGTAAATAGCTCTCTGAGTTGCCCTGTAAATGTTAATATATTGACATGAGCGGGACACCATACTGTACTATAAATAGCGCTCTATTTTACCCTGTAAATGCTAAGTTATTACATGAGTGGTATACCTTACTGCAGTGTAAATAGCTACCTGATTTACACTGTAAAAGTTTTGATATTGACATGAGCAGTATACCTTACTGTTGTGTAAATATCTCTCTGAGTTACCCTGTAAAAGTTCAGATATTGACATGAGCACTATAAATACTGCAGTGTAAATAGCTATCTGTGTTACCCTGCAAATGTTTAGATGTTGACATGAGCAGTATATCTTACTGTAGTGCAAATAGCTATCTGAGTTCCCCTGTAAATGTTTAGACGTTGACATGAGCGGTACACCTTATTGTCGTGCAAATAGCTTTCTGAGTTGCCCTGTAAATGCTTAGATATTGAAATGAGCAGTTTACCATACTGTACTGTAAGTAGCTCTCTGAGTTACCCTGTAAATGTTTAGATATTACATGCGTGGTGAACCTTATTGCGGTGTAAATCTCCATCTGAGGAACACTTTAAATGTTTAGTTATTGCATGAGCACTGTGCCGTACTGTGGTGCAAATAGCTATCTAAGTTACCCTGTAAATGTTTAGATATTGACATGAGTCGCATACTTTCCTGCAATGTACATAGCTCTTTGAGGTGCTCTGTAAATGTTTAGACATTACACGACTGGTATACCTTACTGCAGTGGAAATAGCTCTCTGAGTTGACCTCTAAATGTTTACAAATTTACATGAGCACTTTCTCTTGCAGTCGTGTAAATAACTATCCGAGTTATCTTTTAAATGTTTAGATATTGAAATGAACGGTGTACATTACTGTAGTGTAAATTGCTACCTGAGTTTCTATGTAAATGTTTAGAAATTGTCATGAGTGGTATACCTTTCTGAGTTGTAAATAGCTCTCTGAGTTACCCTGTAAATGTTTAGATATTGACATGAGCTGTATACCTTCCTGCAGTGTAAATAGCTCTCTGAGTTACCCTGTAAATGCTTAGTTATAACATGAGTAATATACCGTCCTGCAGTGTAAATAGCTATCTGAGTTACCCTATAAATGTTTAGGTATTACATGAGCACTATATCTTACTGTAAAGTAAATAGCTCTCTGAGTTACACAGTAAATGTTTAGTTATTGACATGTGCGTTATACCTTACTGTAGTGTAATTCTCTATCTCAGTTACCCTGTAAATGTTTAGTTATTGACATGTGTGTTATACCTAACTGTAGTGTCATTATCTATATCAATTACCTTGTAAATGTTTAGTTTTTGACATGAGCGGTATATCTGACTCTAGTGAAAATAGCTGTCTGAGTTACCCTGTAAACGTTCAGATATTGACATGAGCGGTATAGCTTACTGTTGTGTAAATAGCTCTCTGAGTTACGCTGTACATGTTTAGTTATTGGCATGAGTGGTATACCTTACTGCAGTGTAAATAGCTCTCCGACTTACCCCGTATATGTTTAGTTCTTGACATGAGCAGTATACCTTAATGCACTGTAAATAGCTATCTGAGTTGCAATGTAAATGTTGAGATATTGACAAGAGTGGTGTACCTTACTGTGGTGAAAATATCTTTCGGAGTTGCACTTTGAATGTTTAGTTATTGACATTAGCGGTATACCTTACTGTAGTGAAAGTATCTATCTGAGTTACACAGTAAGTATTTAGATATTGACACGAGCCGTATACTTTCCTGTAGCATAAATAGCTCTCTGGGTTACACTGCAAATATTTAGTTATTAAACGAGCGATATACCTTACTGTAGTGTAAATAGCTTTCTGAGTTTCCCTGTAAATGTTTAGATATTGACATGAGCGGTATACCTTACTATCCTGTAAATAGCTCTCTGAGTTGCCCTGTAAATGTTAATATATTGACATGAGCGGGACACCATACTGTACTATAAATAGCGCTCTATTTTACCCTGTAAATGCTAAGTTATTACATGAGTGGTATACCTTACTGCAGTGTAAATAGCTACCTGATTTACACTGTAAAAGTTTTGATATTGACATGAGCAGTATACCTTACTGTTGTGTAAATATCTCTCTGAGTTACCCTGTAAAAGTTCAGATATTGACATGAGCACTATAAATACTGCAGTGTAAATAGCTATCTGTGTTACCCTGCAAATGTTTAGATGTTGACATGAGCGGTATATCTTACTGTAGTGCAAATAGCTATCTGAGTTCCCCTGTAAATGTTTAGACGTTGACATGAGCGGTACACCTTATTGTCGTGCAAATAGCTTTCTGAGTTGCCCTGTAAATGCTTAGATATTGAAATGAGCAGTTTACCATACTGTACTGTAAGTAGCTCTCTGAGTTACCCTGTAAATGTTTAGATATTACATGCGTGGTGAACCTTATTGCGGTGTAAATCTCCATCTGAGGAACACTTTAAATGTTTAGTTATTGCATGAGCACTGTGCCGTACTGTAGTGTAAATAGCTATCTAAGTTACCCTGTAAATGTTTAGATATTGACATGAGTCGCATACTTTCCTGCAATGTACATAGCTCTTTGAGGTGCTCTGTAAATGTTTAGACATTACACGACTGGTATACCTTACTGCAGTGGAAATAGCTCTCTGAGTTGACCTCTAAATGTTTACAAATTTACATGAGCACTTTCTCTTGCAGTCGTGTAAATAACTATCCGAGTTATCTTTTAAATGTTTAGATATTGAAATGAACGGTGTACATTACTGTAGTGTAAATTGCTACCTGAGTTTCTATGTAAATGTTTAGAAATTGTCATGAGTGGTATACCTTTCTGAGTTGTAAATAGCTCTCTGAGTTACCCTGTAAATGTTTAGATATTGACATGAGCTGTATACCTTCCTGCAGTGTAAATAGCTCTCTGAGTTACCCTGTAAATGCTTAGTTATTACATGAGTAATATACCGTCCTGCAGTGTAAATAGCTATCTGAGTTACCCTATAAATGTTTAGGTATTACATGAGCACTATATCTTACTGTAAAGTAAATAGCTCTCTGAGTTACACAGTAAATGTTTAGTTATTGACATGTGCGTTATACCTTACTGTAGTGTAATTCTCTATCTCAGTTACCCTGTAAATGTTTAGTTATTGACATGAGCGGTATATCTTACTGTAGTGAAAATATTTATCGGAGTGACCCTGTAAATGTACAGTTATTTACATGAGTAGTATACATTACTGTAGTGTAAATAGCTCTCTGACTTATCCAGTAAATGTTTAGATGTTGACATGAGTGGTATACCTTACTGTAGTATAAATAGCTACCTGAGTTACTCTGTAAATATTGAGATATTGACATGAGCGGTATACTTTACTGTAGTGTAAATAGCTCTCTGAATTACCCTGTAAATGTTTAGATATTGACATGAGCACTATATCTTACTGTAGTGTAAATATCTATCTGAGATACCTTTTAAATGTTTAGATATTGACATGAGCTGTGAACATTGCTATAGTGTAAAGAGCTATCTGAGTTTCCCTGTAAATATTTAGTTATTGACATGTGCGTTATACCTTACTGTAGTGTAGATATCTATCTCAGTTACCCTGAAAACATTTAGATATTGACATTAGCAGTATACTTTATTGTCGTGTAAATAGCTCTCTGAGTTACCCTGAAAATGTTTAGATATTGCCATGAGTGGTATACCTTACTGTAGTGTAAATATCTCTCTGAGTTATCCTGTAAATATTTATTTATTGACATGAGCGGTATACCTTACTTTAGTGTAAATATCTATCAGAGATATCCGGTGCATGTTAACTTATGACATGAGCACTACACGTTACTGTTTTTTGAATTACTCTCTGAGTTACACTGAAAATGTTCCGTTATTGACATGAGCATTATACCTTACTGTAGTGTAATTATCTATCTGAGTTACCCTGATAAAATTTTGAATATTGACATGAGTGGTATAATTTACTGTAGTGTAAATAGATCTCTGAGTTACCCTGTAAATGTTTAGATATTGACATGAGCAGTATAACATATTGTAGTTTAAATAGGTATCTGAGATACCCAGAATAAGTTCAGATATTGACATAAGCGGTATAACATTCTGTAGTGTAAATAGCACTCTGAGTTACATTGTAAATGTTTAGTTAATACACGAGTGTGTAACTTACTGCAGTGTAAATATCTATCTGAGTTACACTGTAAATGTTTAGATCTTTACATGAGCAGCATACCTTACTGTCGTGTAAATAGCTCTCTGAATTACCCTGTAAATGTTTAGACATTGATATGAGCGGTAAACCTTACTGTAGTGTAAATAGCTATCTGCGGTACTCTTTAAATGTTTAGTTATTACATGAGCAGTATACCGTACTGTAGTGTCAACAGCTGTCTATGGTAACCTGTAACTGTTTAGATATTGACGTGAGTCGCATACTTTCCTGTAGTGTGTTAAGACGGACCCGCGGGGTCCTGTCTTTGCGTGTTCTTTCGGAAGGAGAGACTCACACTGGCAACTATGGTTAGACGCAGACAGCCGTTTATTCACAGAATCTTAACTGGTACAACGAATCTACAAGCATGCATTCGTTGGAGAAGGCGTTCTGTCTTCTCGTTCAAACATGACACAATGAGACTTCGAGCTGTCTGGAGTCCCCGGTCAGTTCGCCTTCCCCATTGGTCCATTCATCTGCGCGCGCTGGGGATCCGTCCTCCTATTGGCCGCATCGAAGTGCCTGTCCAGCTCCTGCTGTGCTTGACAATGGCTCAGCCATCCCCGGGAGCGTTTCCGATCCCGTATTCAATAGTTCATTGTTTCAAGGAATTACTATGCGTCTGACAGTCTAGCCATTTTCAATAGTTTCAGTTTAACTAAATTGACAATTACACTTATCAACTTTAGACTTAAATAGAGCCATTCACACTTAACAGTTACAGGTTCCGATAGAGCAATTCACACTTGTCTGACAGTTAAGATTCCGATCGGTTTCTTTATTAATCCCGAGCTTCAATGGGGCAATTGATACTGGCTGGTATTTACAGGCTCCAAGATTTAATTAATATTATGCATATCCCTTACAAGCCCCAGCCAGGTAGTCATGCAGTCGCCAGCAGCAGCTCGCTTGGCTGTTGTTAACCATTTCAGGGCTGGAACTAGAAGTGTCTGTTGCAGAACTAGTGTCACCCTCCCTAGCCCTACATTAAACACCCCAGTGAAATCTCCCCAACATTCCCTCTCTTGGCCTCTTCTGAGGCCACACCAACCCATATAAACATTAACGATCGTAAGAGGTCCGGAAGGGGGGAAAGTAAACTACATCGGGTGCCACGTCTGCTGTCCAAAAAAAGTCCCAAGTGTAAATGCCCATTCGCTACGGTGGTGTGTGTTTTGTCCTGTGTTTTTTTTTAAAACAAACGAGAAAATGTAAGGGCATACTGCCCGCAGTCAAGTACACGCCAGCGATCGGAAAACCATTGGAACAGTGTACTGTGCCCCGGCCTTCCCGCCGGCCAGAATGGTTCACAGGCCTGCAGGCCCGTCCAGGCGTCTGATGCATGTACTGCAGGCCATGTGGTCGGAGGCAATCTCCTCCGAGTGCACAGCGCAATTGCACCTGTGCCAGGCTGATCCGTGCCCGAGGAGACTCTTCTGCCACTGGATAACCTCCAGTCAGTAACAGACAGCAACCTCCATCTAGTTGCCGCTGAGGACAGAGCCGGGCAGTGGCAATCCGATCAAAACCCACGTAGAACCTCCGATTGCAGTGTAGTAGTCACTGGTGTGATCAGCAGTTGAATCCCGGGGCATATAGTACTTCTCGGCCTCTGACTGCAGCGTACAGTATAAGTCAAAGTGCTGCCAATGTAGGTGGGCAAAACTAACATGGAAGGGGTTTATTTTTTTGAACAGCAGATGTTACACTGAGGGAGAAGGGATAGTATTGGGTAGTAGTCGGGGAAAAAAGAAGCATAAGCACACACCTATTGGAACCCCGTACCCTACGCAAATAGACGAACCTGAAATAGACCTGCCACCGTGAGCAGTGTGAATTGCCGTACATTAATGATAGTCCCCCGTCTACCGGGAACGGACATGCACGCAAACTGCAGCATCTGTATCTATCCAGGAGAAAAAAAACATTGTAACCCGCAAACATTTGTTCCCAGTTGAGAAAAAATCATTATAAACCGCAAGCACCTGCTCCCACTTGAGAAAAAATCATTATAAACCGCAAGCACCTGAACACAAGCAATTACCCCCACGCAGAGGCAATCCGGCTGTCAGCTGAGTAAGCTTTCTAGGATTGAAGTACTCAAATCAGCAGGAGTTCCCCCGCAGCCCGCCAGCTGTGTAAACATATTAGAGGCACTTGAAAAGTGATTACCTAGAACTCTAGCAAATTCACCACAGGCCGTCGGCTGTGTAGACAGCAAGGGCCCTTGAGGTAAAAGCCGAGTGAGTTCCCGATTTAAACGGACAGATGACACAGCCCGGGGTCTGTGGAATACAGTACCCACACTCGGGTGAAAGTGAGGGAATCGGGCACGAGGGTTACAGGGGAAAGTCGTAGATAGTCTTGCGATTCATTCCCCGTGATGTCGCATGTAAAGTGTGCGGGTTTTGGAGCGTACCCTCTCGCTGGGCAGTTTCAGCTGGAGGCCGGTCCAGCATCACCGCCTGGTATGCGGGCGAGGAGGCATCTGTTCCTGATAGGGCACGATCAATAGTGCGTGTTACCAGTGTCCTGACACACGGAATGCAGCAACACCCGCAAGTGACAAGAATAGCTACCGAGATGCACACCCCCATGGCCAGCTGCCCGAGCAGAGTCCCCCATCTCCCAAATGTGGCGTTCAGCCAGTCGACGACAGGATTTTTGACCCCCGATTGGTGCTTCAGCTCAGCAGCCAGGGTTCGGAGCTTCACCAGGGTCTTAGTGAGTTTGCCGTCTGGGCCTGTGTTGTTTGATATGCATGTACAGCACATGGTCCCAAACAGTGCACAAACACCTCCTTTTTCGGCAAGTAACATGTCCAAAGCCATCCTATTTTGTAAGGTCATGAGAGAGGATTGTTGCAAGCTGTTCATGGATGGCGTCAACTGCATCCCGGGTTAGGTTGGCAAGCCTCTGCATATTGTAGTGGAGGAGGTTGATTCTGTTAACGTTTTTATTAACCGTGATCGGGAAAATGGCAGAAAAAAGAGGAAAACTTTCAAAACCCACAGCAATCTCATCCACCAGCTTGTATTCGTCGGGGATATTTCTGGCCTGCCCAATGGCATCAACCCTAGCCGCCTCCCCAGGGGAATCACTGCTACCCTCTCCCGGCCCCGGACTCGTGAAGAAGTTAACTCGGTGTCCCTCACTCAGTTATAATGCCCTTGTCAGGGCTGTAATCTCTGCTAGCTGTGCAGATGCAGGCGTGGGATTTCCCCAGACTCGATGGTGTCTTATTTCCCCCTGAATCTCTGACCACGGCATACGAGGCTCGTACGCCGCCTGCTTCCCGACGGCTGCTGCCATCGGTGTACATGTCCCAGTCTGCCTCGGCCAGGGGTTCTGTGTGCAACCCCTTACGTATCCTCCTCTCCTCAGCCACTCTGGCCACACAGTCGTGGGGCTTCAAGGATCCCCCATTCACTCCCACCATCATATTCCTAGTACTCCCCCTATCGGATGCAAACGTAATGTGCGGTGATAGAAGGGCATTCTCAATTCTAACCTGCCGCCCAGCTGAAAAGCTGAATGAGTTGGAGGCCAGAAAGGCTCCGATGCTGTGATCTGTGTGAATAGTCAAGGGATGGCAGAGTACTAGATGGTCAGTGTTGTTGACGGCTTTCGTTCCTGCTGCCACAAATCTGGCACAGCCTTTTCTCAATGGGCTCTAAACGGCAGCTGTAATACCCCAGCACTCTCCTGCAGCCTCGGTCCTTTTGGTACAGGACGGCGTTTACTATCCCCTCAGTCTCTGCCACGTCCAGGTGGAAACCTTTCTTATAGTCTGCACTCGCGTGGCCGCTGCTCCCAAAGCTTACTTCACCTCCTTGAATGATTTCTCTCTCTCCGCGTTCCATCGCAACTGACTGTTGAGCCTCTTTGCCCCAACCTCCGTGATCATTTCCCTGAGTGGGGATGTCATAGTCACAAAGTCAGGGACGAGAATACCCACATAACCCCAGGAAGGCCATCATGTCCTGTACTGTTATAGGGGTGCCATAGGAGAGGATCGCTTCCCTGTGCGCTCTTGAAAGTGTGGTGCACCCTTTTCCTTCTATCCGTCCCATAAAGGATACTGATTTTCTGGCTATCTGGCACTTTTCCCGTTTTACTTTAAAACCGGCTGTCACAAGGGTGTCCAGCAAGGTGTGGACCGCCTCCAAATTTTGGGTGTCAGTTTCATTGGCAATCAACAAATCATCGACATACTGTATGATTGTGGTGCTGGTGGGAAGCGATATCTGTTTAAGTATAGGGGTCAAAGCCGCACTAAACAGGCCTGGGGAGTCTTTGTACCCCTGTGGGAGGCAATTGTATGTGTACTGCTCTCCCTCGAAGGTGAAGGCAAACCACTCCTGACACTCTGGGTGTAGTGGAAGGCAGAAGAAAGCGTTAGCCAGGTCTATGACAGAGAAAAAGCGGCTGGCAGGCGTGAGCGCCTGCAGTGCAACGTAGGGGTCAGGGACCTTCAGGTTTAAAGTCTCCGTAGCTTCATTTATCCTTCGGAGGTCATGGACCATGCGCCACCCCTTGCCCATCCCATTGGAGACGGGAAGGATTGGCGTATTCCAGTGTCCCCCCTACATTTTCCTGAGGACCCCCACTTCTAGCAATCCCCTGATTGTTGGGCGAATCCCTTCCCTCTGTTCTAAGGTGAGAGGATATTGTGTCACCCAGCTGCAGCGTTTAACGGAAGGTTTCAGCTGCAGGTGGACTGCCCCGTCCAGTTGGCCAGTGTCCTGTGGGTGTACCGTCCAGAGGACGGGGTCTATATCACGCAGCAGTTGTGCCGCTTTCCAGTGGTCGACATTGTCCAAAAGGAGGGACCTGTCCACCGCCATTTTTCGTAAATCCCTTCTTCTAGCACATCGATGGGGCGTCTCTGGAAGCAGCCATCCAGTGACACCTCATCGAGGCCTTCTCCTATTTTTTGGTACTCGCATCGTAGTGCGGCAAGGACCATGTGTCCCAGGTTACGGGCCTTTGATCTGGGTGCTATTGCGAGTGTGAAATGCGGGGCAGCGTGTGCTCTGGCAAGTAAACGTCTTCATCCTCCCTTTTAGTGGAAGATTTGGCTAAATTAAAAACCCTTTCTTGGTATCCCCTTTCCTCTCCCGCAGGTAGGTTAGGATTTTAGCTTGGAAGGTATCAAATTCGCTTGTCGTAAAGAAAGGTTGGTCATCATTAGTGAACCAGTTCTTAACCCGCCACAGCTTGAGACTATTCTCGAGGTTACGGACCTTTCTTTCAGCTTCCATAGCAGTATTATTCTCCCTTAACTGGGTCCTGATCTCCCCCAATATCTCCCCTGTTGGTGGCCGCGATTCGGGGGTTTCCAGGACTTGGGTGGACTCGTTCGTGTATGCATCAGTGGGTAAAGTAACAGTCGCGGCTAAATCGTCTAGATCCCGGGTAAGACCGTCCGAAACAGTTGGGCCATTAGGGGAACAAACCAGTCTGTATCGCCACTGCGGCGTAAAGGTCACAACTATTTTTGTTTTCCATTCCCGGGAGCTATCAGTGCTCGGGGGTGCCCACCCAGCGGGGGGCTTGCCTAGCGCAATTGTTTGGAGAGCCGAATAATGTGGTGACCTGTAGAGACCGTCCAGAATCTTGATCATTAATGTGGGATTGTTAAATGTTTCCCTCAATCTTGTCAGGATAATTCCCTTTTGTTCTGGTGCTTGGGCAATCACCATGTCCAACTTTTCCTTATGCAGGGCTACGCTATCCAGCAGTAACTGACTATGAATAGGCATGTCCCCACCGTCCCTGCAGTGCCACCAGGGCACTCCGGGACGTGCTGTTCTGAGGTGAGTCAACTTAGGTGGTCCGAAATTCCGGTCCCCCATGTCGGATCTCCCCTGAAGGGAACCGCTTCAAGAACAGTACGTCTTTCAAAGCCTGACCTTCGCGTGGCAGATCTCTGCTCTTAACAACCGGTCTAAGGCAGACGTCTGTACGGTTAAACCCTCTTTAGGAGAAAAGTTCCGACCTCTGTCACCCCGGGTATGTTCGGTGGTCACAACGAATATGCAAACAAAAAATTCGTCAGTTTTAAGTGCTCAGTAATATGGATCCAGGAAGTCGAATATGGTCAGCGCGCAGGTAAGTAACCTTAGGTAATCGTCAGGCAGAACAATCTGCAAAATCGGGCTAAACAGATATGTGCTCCGGCTCTGAAAGCTGCGCAAGGGACTCAGGCAAACACAGTTAGGCGCTCTGGCTCCGAAAGCTGCGCAAGGGACTCAGGCAAAAACAGATATGCGCTCTGGCTCCGAAAGCTGCGCAAGGGACTAAGGCAAAAACAGATATGCGCTCCGGCTCCGAAAGCTGCGCAAGGGACTCAGGCAAAAACAGATATGCGCTCCGGCTCCGAAAGCTGCGCAAGGGACTCAGGCAAAAATAGATATGCGCTCCGCCTCCGAAAGCTGCGCAAGGGACTCAGGCAAAAACAGATATGCGCTCCGGCTCCGAAAGCTGCGCAAGGGACTCAGGCAAAAACAGTTAGGCGTTAGGGAAATACACACTCTAGGTAAGTTAAAAGGTTAGTAAAAGCTTACCAGTCAGAACTCTGCGATGCTGCTGTCAAATTGATCAGGTTTTTTGGGTTGGTGAGGTTCGGAGAGCAGACAAGAAACTTACTGAGAGAAAATCTAACTACTGGAAGCCTTATATTTAACAGGCGCTTCCTCACCTTTAGAAAACTTCGGCCGAAGGTTGTCTGCTCCCTGATCCGCCAACGTTGCCATCTTGCCGTTGTCTCTTTTCCTTCCCGCGTCAGGATCACCAAATGTTAAGACGGACCCGCGGAGTCCCGTCTCTGCGTGTTCTTTCCGAAGGAGAGACTCACACTGGCAACTATGGTTAGACGCAGACAGCCGTTTATTCACAGAATCTTAACTGGTACAACGAATCTACAAGCATGCATTCGTTGGAGAAGGCGTTCTCCCTTCTCGTTCAAACTTGACACAATTATACTTAGCGCTGCCTGGAATCCCCGGTCAGTTCGCCTTCCCCATTGGTCCATTCATCTGCGCGCGCTGGGGATCCGTCCTCCTATTGGCCGCATCGAAGTGCCTGTCCAGCTCCTGCTGTGCTTGACAATGGCTCAGCCATCCCCGGGAGCGGTTCCGATCCCGTATTCATTAGTTCATTGTTTCAAGGAATTACTATGCGTCTGACAGGCCAGCCATTTTCAATAGTTTCAGTTTAACTAAATTGACAATTGCACTTATCAACTTTAGACTTAAATAGAGCCATTCACACTTAACAGTTACAGGTTCTGATAGAGCAATTCACACTTGTCTAACAGTTACAGATTCCGATCGGTTTCTTTATTAATCCCGAGCTTCGATGGGGCAATTGATACTGGCTGGTATTTACAGGCTCCAAGATTTAATTAACATTATGCATATCCCTTACAAGCCCCAGCCAGGTAGTCATGCAGTCGCCAGCAGCAGCTCGCTTGGCTGTTGTTAACCATTTCAGAGCTGGAACTAGAAGTGTCTGTTGCAGAACTAGTGTCACCCTCCCTAGCCCTACATTAAACACCCCAGTGAAATCTCCCCAAAAAGTGTCAATAGCTCTATGAGGTACTCTTTAAATGTTTAGTTATTACACCACCAGAATATCTTACTGTAGTGTAAATAGCTCTCTGAATTGCCCTCTAAATGTTCAGATATTGATATGAGCAGTATATCTTGCTGTAGTGTAAATAGCTATCTGAGTTACCTTTTAAATGTTTAGATATTGACATGAGCGGTGTACATTACTGTAGTGTAAATAGCTCTTTGGGTTACCCTGTAAATGTTTAGTTATTACATGAGTGGTATAACTTTCTGCAGTGTAATTAGCTATCTGAGTTACCCTGTAAATGCTTAGTTATCGACATGAGCGGTATACCTTACTGCAGTGTAAATATCTATCTGCGTTACCCTGTAAATGTTTAGTTATTGACATGTGTGTTACACCTTACTGTAGTGTAAATATCTATCTGAGTTACCCTGTAAATGTTTAGTTATTGGCATGAGTGGTATACCTTACTGTAGTGTAAATATTTATCTGAGTTACCATCTAAATGTACAGTTATTTACATGAGTGTTATACATTACTGTAGTGGAAAAAGCTCTCTGAGTTATCCTGTAAACGTTTAGGTGTTGACATGAGTAGTATAACTTACTGTAGTGTAAATTTCTATCTGAGTATGCGGTAAATGTTTAGTAATTGACATGAGCGGTATAACTTACTGGAGTATAAATAGCTGTCTGAGTTACGCTGTAAATTTTTAGTTGTGGACATGAGCGGTATACCTTACTGTAGAGTAAATAGCTACCTGAGTTACCCTGCAAATGTTGAGATATTGACATGAACGGGACACTTTACTGTAGTGTAGATAGCTCTCCGAGTTACCCTGTAAATTTTTAATTATTGACATGCGCGGTATGCCTTACTGTACTGTCAATATCTATCTGTGTTGCCCTGTAAATGGTTAGATATTGTCATGAGCGGCATACCTTACTGTCGTGTAAATATGGAAATGAGTTACCCTGTTAATATTTAGATATTGACATGAGCGCTATACCTTACTATTGTTTAAATAGCCCTCTGACTTACCCGGTAAATGTTTAGATATTGACATGAGCGGTTTTCCTTACTGTAGTGTAAATAGTTTAGATTTTGAAATGAGCGGTATACCTTACTGTCGTGTAAATAGCTCTCTGAGTTACCCTGCAAATGTTTAGTTATTACATGAGCAGTATACCTTATTGTAGTGTAAATAGCTATCTGTGTTACCCTGTAAATGTTTAGATATTGACATGAGCGGTTTACCTTACTGCAGTGTAAATAGCTCTCTGAGTTACCCTGTAAATGTTTAGTTATTAACATAACTGGTATACCTTACCGTAGTGTCAATATCTATCTGTGTTTACCCTGTAAATGTTTAGACACTGACATGAGCGGTATACCGTACTGTAGCGTAAATATCTATCATAGGTACCCTGTATATGTTCAGTTATTGTAATGAGCGGTATACCTAATTGTAGAGTAAATATCTATCTCAGTTACCTTATAACTGTTCACTTATGGACATGAACTGTACACCTAAATGAAATGTAACTATCTATCTGAGTTACCCTGTTAATGGTTAGTTATTAACTTGAGTGGTATAACTTACTGTACTGTAAATAGCTCTCTCAGTTACCCTGTACATGTTTAGTTATTTATACCAGTGGTATACCTCAATGTAGTGTAAATATCTGAGTTACCCTGTAAATGTCTAGTTATTAACATGAACGGTGTAACTTACTGTAGTGTAATTATCTATCTCTGTTACCCTGTAAATGTTTAGTTATTGACATGAGCGGTATTACTTACTTTAGTTTAAATATCTATCAGAGATACCCTGTACATGTTTACTTATTACATGAGCACTACACGTTACTGTCGTTAAAATAGCTCCCTGAGTTACACTGTAAATGTTTAGTTATTGACATGAGCGGTATACCTTACTGTAGTGTAAGTATCTATCCGAGTTACCCTGTAAATATTTAGATATTGACATGAGCAGTATACCTTACTGTAGTGTAAATATCTATCGGTGTTACCCGCTAAATGTTTCGTTATTGACATAAGCCTGATACCTTACTGAGTGCAAATAGCTATCTGAGTTACCCTGTAAATGTTTTGATATTGACATGAGCGGTGTACATTACTGTCGTGTAAATAGCTCTCTGAGTTACCCTGTAAATGTTTAGTTATTGACATGAGCAGTCTCTCTTACTGTAGTGTAAATATTTATCGGAGTTACCCTGTAAATGTACAGTTATTTACATTAGCGGTATACATTACTGTAGTGTGAATAACTCTCTGAGTTACCGTGTAAATGTTTAGCTATTGACATGAGAGGTATACCTTACTGTATTGCAAATAGATGTCTATGTTACAATGTAAATGTTCAAATTTTGACATGACCGGTATACCTTACTGTAGTGTCGATATCTATCTTTGTTTACCCTGTAAATGTTTAGATATTGACATGAGCGGTATGTCTTACTGTAGTGGAAACGTCTCTCCGAGTTACCCTGTAAATGTTTAGTTATTGACATGAGTTTTATACCTTTCTCTAGTATAAATAGCTATCTGAGTTTACCCTGTAATGTTTTTGTTATTAACTAGAGCAGTAAACATTGCAATTAGAAGTTAACACTTGCCTTAGTTTACGCTGACGTTTATTGTTGTTGATATCAGCAGTATATCCTACGCTGAACTGCAAATAGCTCTCTCGGTTTACCATGTAATGTTTGGTTATTAACATGAGCAGCATAACCTGCACTGAACTATAAATTGCTCTCTGAGTTTACCTTGTAGTTTGAAGTTATTAAAACGAGCAATGCATCCTGCATTGAACTGTAAGTACCTGTCTGAGTTTACCCTGTAGCTGGTAGTTGTTGACATGAGCAGTGTAAGCTGCACTGAACAGTGAACAGCTGTCTGGGTTTACACTGTACTTTCTAATTGTTAACATGGACAGTATATCCTCCCATGAATTGTGAGTATCTGTGTGCATTTTCCCTGCAGTTTGTCATTATTGACATGAGCAGTATACGTACTGAACTGTAAAGATCTCTCTGATTTTGCTTTGTTGTTTGTAATTATTAACATTAGCGGTATGCCCTTCACTGAACTTAAATATCTGTCTGAGTTTACCCTCCAATATGTAGTTATTGACATGAGCAGTATACCCTGTACGGAAGTGTAATAGATATCTGATTTTACACTGCAGTTATTAGTTATTGAAATGAGTAATACACCCTGCACTGAACTGTAAATAGCTCTCTGAGTTTACCCTGCAATTTGGAGTTATTGACATGAGCAGTATAACCCGGACTGAATTGTAAATAGCTGTCTGCGTCAAAGAGTCAAAGAGATGTGCAGCATGGAATGCGACCCTTCCTTTCACTTCCATCCATCACATCCCTTTGCTTTTGTAAATTCCTCATTGCCTCCAACCGTCGCTCCAACCATTTAATTCGATCTGATAGGAATCACAACCACCAGCATTTATTGCAGATATAACCCTCACTAACATGTAAACTCTCTCTTAGCTCCCACATCCGACAGGAAGAACAGGTCATTCTACTGAGGGTCATTTTTGTTTCTTCCAATTTGGAGGCCTGGAAAGTAGCACAGTCTTATTCCTCTGCAAATCACTGCTCCAGGCTACCTTGATACTTATAGCATTTTTTTAAGTTTAATCAGGAGACATAGCTCAAAAAAGTCAAGAAAGAATCAACTCCATTCACTCTTACAAATTTACCGTAAGGCCCAAGGCCACACTTTCATCTTTTCACTTTTCTGTCCCTGTGTTGTGACCTCTCCGAAATAGGTTCCTCCAAGATCAGTTGTGAATTTCACTCTTTGCTAATTTTCCCAAATGCACTCCGATGTTCAGCGATACATGAAGTCAAACAGCAAAGGCAGTAACTGCGCAGATTCAATGCTGTGTCACTCAGCAGCGTGGATTTCTATCTCTCTCTCTCTGTCCCGCACTGACCTCACCATGTGCTGCCTTTGTCTCTTCCTCTCCCTTTTAAAAATGCTGTTGTTTGACGCATTTTTTCCCCAAGTTCCAAGACAATGCAACAGCATATAAAACAGTAATTGCTGCTCCTGGAATTGGCGGACATCACCCCCAAAACCTCAAATACCTCAAAAAAGGAGCAGCCTGTTACAACCAATTTTTATTCCCGTCCTCAATCTTTGATTACCCAGAATCCTTCACGGTTTATTTTTTAATTTGTAGTTATTAGCAATGAGCAGTATAACCTGCACTGATTTGTAAATAGCTCTCTAAGGTTTCAGTGTAGTATGTTTCATAACAGATAAACTTCAATTTGTCTCAATAAAGATGTAAGTTTGTTCACACAGTTCTGCTGCCAACTCTGCTCCAGCCAGTAAAGGAGTGTCTTCAATTATAATTTAATTAGACCATGTTGAATGTCAATCCAGGATGAGTGCGAAACTATTGTCCATCACCTCTGACTCCATCCTCTCCCTTAATCTAATTCAGCAGGTGCGTTGGAACCCAAATTGGAGTTCGAATATAAAGGAAGTTGAAAGTAGGGAGATCTGAAATAAGGTTTCCGCGTCACAAGAAGGCACCAACAAGCAAAAGTTTGTTTTGAAGTGTTCAGCATCCAGAATAAGTTGGGTGAACTTGCAGCATGGGTCGGTACCTGGGGTTTAGATTATGTGGCCATTTCGGAGACATGGGTAGAGCAGAGACATGAATATATGTTGCAGTTTTCACGATTTAGATGTTTCAGTAAGAACAGAGAAGATAGTAAAAGATGCGGATGGTGTGACACTGTTAGTCAAGAACAGTGTTCGGGCTGCACAGAAGAAATTTGAGGACTCGTCACCTTAGGTAGCATGGGATGAAGAAAGAAGCAGGAAGGGAGAGGTCACCCTGTTGGGCGTTATCGATTGGCTTCCAAATATTTCCAGAGATTTCGAGAAAAAGATAACAAATGTGATTCTCAGTAAGAGTGAGAATGCCAGTATAGCTGTTATGGGGGACATCAACATCCCGAATATTGACTGGGAGACGATAGTTCAGGTAATTTAGATGGATCAGTTTTTGTCCATTGTGTACGTGGACAGGTCAACAAGGGGCGAGATTACATTAGATTTGGTACTAGGTCATGAACTCAACCAGGAGTTACATTTGGAGGTAGGTGAGCACGTTGGTGATCGTGACCACAATTCAGTTGTGTTTAATTTAGCAATGCAAAGGGGAGACACACACCGGAGGGCAAGAGCTACAGCAAGGGGAAAATAAATTACGATGTAGTTAGACAAGATTTAGGATGTATAGGATGAGGAAGCAAAGGGCAGGAGATGGGCACAATTGAAATATAGAGCTTCAAGGAACGACTAATGCGTATACTTGATACGTATGCTCCTGCCAGACAGGGAGGAAGTTGACGAGCACAGGAGCCATTGTTTAGATGGAAGTTTAATCACATGACAAGGGGAAGAAGAAGGTTTCTATTAGGATGAGATGTGAAGGCTTAGTTAGGGTGAGTGAGAGTTACAAAGATGGACAGGAAATACCTAAAGAGGAAGCTAAGAGGAGCAAGGAGGGGATATGAGAAGATGTTGGTGGATAGGCTGAGATAAAAGCCTAAAGCTTTCTATAGGTATACAGAGGATAAAAGAATCTCTAGAGTAAGATTAGGGCCAATCAAGGATAGTAGTGGAGGTTGTGCATGGAGTTAGAGCAGATAAGGAGAAGCGTGAAATGAATATTTTTCATGAGTGTCCACTTTGGAAAAAGACGTTGTTATCGAGGAGAATACTGAGAAACAGGCCACTAGACTAGATGGAATTGAGGTTCACAAGAAAGAGGTGTTAGCAATTCTTAAAAGTGTGGGCTGGATGGGATTTATCCTAAGATTCTCTGGGAAGCTGGGGAGGAGATGACCAAGCCTTTGGCTTTCATCTTCATGTCGTCATTGTCTACGGGATTAGTACCAGAAGACCAAGAAGGGGAGTTGGGACAATCCTGGTAATTAACCAAGACCGAAGTAAGGCTCACTGGTCTATAACGTGTTGGAAAAGGTTATAACGGATTAGATTTAAAATCATCGAGAAATGAATAAGTTGATTAGGGATAGTCAACTCAGTTTTGTGAAGGGGAGGTTGATCGTCGCAAGCCTTATTAAGTTCTTTGATAAGGTGACCAATCAGGTGGATGAGGGTAAAGCAATTGATGTGGTATGTATCGATTTCATAAGACATTTGATAAGGTACCACATGGTAAGCTACTGCACAAAATATGGAGCCGTGGGATTAAGGACGATTTAATGTTTTGTTTAGAAATTGACGAGCTGAAAGAAGACAGAGCGTGGTGGTTGATGGACAATGTTCATCCTGGAACTCAGTTAATCGTGGTGTGCAGCAAAGATCTAGGTCGACTGCTGTTTGTCATTTTTATAAATGATTTGGATGTCATTTATAGCGGCATGCGTTAGTAAATTTTCGGATGACACTAACGGCAGTACAATTTTGGTTAGAGACGAAGACTGGTGTAGGTTACAAAGGGAACTAGATAATCTGTAGAGCTGGACAGAGATAAGGGAAATGGGGTTTAATGAGGAAAAGTGTGACGTGATTCACTTTGGAAGGACGAAACAGAATAAAGTATTGGGCAAATTGTATTTTTCTTGGTACTGTAGATGAGCAGAGAGATCTGGGTGTCCACGTACATAGATTTCTTAAAGTTGCCACCCTAGTTGATAGGGCTGTTAAGATGGCATATGGTATCTTAGCTTTTATTAGTGAAGGGTCGAGTTTCGGAACCATGAGGTCATGTTGTATCTGGATAGAGCTCTGATGCTGCCACACTTGGGCTATCGCATGCAGTTTTGTTTTCCGCATTCTTGGAAGGATTTGGAAGCTTTGGAAAGAGTTCAGAGGAAATTTACAAAAAGGTTGCCTGGTATGGAGGGAAAAACTGACAAAAAGGTTGAGGGACTTGAGGCTGATGTCGCTGGAGAGAAGAAGGTTGAGGGGTGATGTAATTGAGACATCTCAGCATATCAGAGGTTTAGATCAGGTGGACAGTGAGAGCCATGTTCCTCAGATGGTGAATGGCTCGTGTGAGGGGACATAGCTTTACACTGAGGGGTAATAGATTTGGGACAGTTGTCAGTGGTAGTTTGTTTTCTAAGAAAGTAGTAATGTCGTGGAAAGCACTGCCTGCAATATTAGTAGACTAGCCAACTTTATGAGATTAAATGCTCATTGCATAGACATATAAGCGAGAATGGAATATTATGAAACCAATCTGAAGCCTATCTAACCTATAAGTCAGCAGAACATCAAGGGCCTAATGCACTGTGATGTTTTGTGTTCTCTGTCCTATGTTTCTGGTGGAGGCTGAATCAGACTGTTCACAGCCATGGAGGAATATTTCAATCCACGGCGAGATTCTAAACACATACCCACCATCATCACAAAGATCTTATACATTTGAACCTCAGTAACATCTCAGTTCGTCTGCTTATTCAGTCTTTTGTTCCCTCTAGGCTTAACTCCACAAGCACACTCCCAGCTATCCTCCCACATGCCACTTCCCTGTAATAATAGATCACCCAATAGTCTGCTGCGTGTGTATGCTGTTCACCCTGTGCTCACTAATGCACACATTTCCGGGTGACACAGAACCAACATTCTAACATTCCTTTAATTTGAAATTTTGACAGCACACCTCCCTCTCTTGATAATCTCCACCAGACCAACAACCCTCTGAGATACATCTGAAGAAGGGACACCGGATTTGAAATGATAATTCTGCTTTCAGTCCACTGATGCTGACAAACCTACTGAGTCTCTCCTGCAATTCCTGTTTGTGTTTATAATTTCCAGCATCCATAGTTCTTTTGATTTTTACCTCCAAAATATTTGCTCAACCCTGAATTACAACTCCTGTGGATCTCCAATTTTAACTCTCCCATTTTTGCACCTTTTGCATGATTTTAGTTTCCAAAGCAATAAGATCGTTAATTTACTCCCTAAACCTCCCTATGTTTAGCATCTCTTTGATTGTTCAGGATACTCCTTAGAACTCTACCTCTTTGACACAGATTCTGGACAGTTGTCCTAATATCACCATGTGTGCTTGGTGTCAAATATTGTTCTGATACAAGGTCGTCAGATATTGTTGCATTGTATCAAATACATGAAACATATGACTTGTTGTTCATTTGGACAAGTGTCACTAGTCGTTCATGATAATTTGATAACTCCTTACCTAACAGCATTGCAGTTTCACTTTCACCACGCAGACCGCAGTAGCTCAGGAAGATCAGTCGTCAATTTCTTCAGAGCTAAGTGAGGATTGACAATATTTACTGAGCTCTATGGAGAGGAATCCATAGGTAATGTTTCAGGATATGCTGCATTAATGAGAGAGAGTAGACATGGTGCTGAGCCTTTTGGTTAATATAGGCACTAAGCAGAACAGTAAAGGGCTGTGGCACGAACAATTCCTGACCGTGAAACATACTGTTGGAAAGTAAAACTTCGAAATGTATAGCGTATGGTCAAAGTAATGCAGTAGAAACATCATACAGACACAATTTGATAAAGTGACGAGAAGGATTAAACAGACAGGTACTCACAATATTAAAGATGGATGGAAGGCAGAAGTGAAACAGAGCTATATATTGAAATGGATACAGATCCACATTAAAGGAGATACACCAGCTTTACAGCAACAGAACCTCTCACAGTGAACAGGCACAGCACTAAAAACTCCAAATTACTGAAGAATTATCACAAATACTAAACAACATCACTGTTGTCAACTTGAAATTCACTGAGAAGCCTGCAGCTGGATAGATATCAGAAGTACTGGACTTAGAGAAAAATCTCACAATTGAAGAAGTCCCCAGGGAGCAGATGATGTCACTGTGCTACTGTCACTGCATGACGCCATAGAGTCAAAGAGATGTATACAGCATGGGAACAGACCCTTCGATACAAGTTGTCCATGCCGACCAGACATCCCAACCCAATCTAGTCCCTCCTAATCATTTACCCATCCAGATGCCTTTTAAAGGTTGCAATCATTCTAGCCTCCACCGCTTCATCTGGCAGCTCATTCCATACACGTACCGCCCTCTGTGAGAAAACATTGTCCTTTTGGTCTATTTTATATCGTTCCTCTTTCACCCTAAACCTATGCCCTCCAGTTCTGGACTCCCCCACCACAGGGAAGATACTTTGTCTATTTATCTTATCCATGCCCCTCGTGATTTTGTAAACCTCTATAAGGTCACCCCCCCAGCCTCCGACACTCTAGGGAAAACACTCCCAGCCTGTTCAGCCTCTCCCGATATCTCGAATCCACCAACCCTGGCAACATCCTTGTAAATTTTCTGAACACTTTCACGTTTCACAGCATCCTTCCAATAGGAAGGAGAACAGATTTGCACACAATATTCCAAAACTGGCCAAACCAATGTCCTGTACAGCGACAGCTTGACCACCTATCCCTGTACTCAGTACTCTGAGCATTAAAGGAAAGCATTCCAAAAGCTTTGTTTACTGTCCTATCTACCTGTGACTCCACTTTCAAGGTGTTATGAAAAAGGTCTCTTTGTCCAGCAACACTTAACAGGACCTTGCCGTTAAGTGTATTAATCCTGCTAAAATTTGCTTTCCCAAAATGCAGCAGCTCACATTTATCTCAATTAAACTCCATCTGCCACTTCTCAGCGCATTGGCCCAGATGGTCAAGATCGTGTTGTACTCTGAGTAAACTTCTTCACTCTTTACTACATCTCCAACACATCACCCAGAGGAACAGAAAGCAGTTGGGATCTGGGCAAATCAGAGACCACACACACATTGGGAAGAAACGTAGGGTACCCGAGAGCGGGCATAACACCCACACATTGGGAAGGATGGCATGTTCTCTGAGAAGGGGCTTATCAACCACGCATTGTGAATAATGGCAGGATCCCTGAGACGAGGTAGTGCACCCATACATTCGGAAGGATGGCAGGGTCCCTGAGAAGAGACAGATAACCCACACATTGTGAAGGATGGCGGGGCCCGTGAGGCGGGCAGATTAACCACACATTGGGAAGAAGGGCAGGGTCCCTGAGAGGAGGACAGATCACCCACACATTGGGAAGGATGGCAGGGTCCTTCAGGAGAGGACAGATCACCCACACATTGGGAAAAATGGCAGGGTCCCTGAGAGGGGTCAGATCACTCGCACATTGCGAAGAATGGCAGGTTCCCTGAGATGCGGGCAGATCACCATACATTGGGAAGGATTGCAGGGTCCCTGAGAGTGGGCAGATTACCCACACATTGCAAAGAATGGCGGGGTCCGTGAGAGGGGGCAGATTACCCGCACATTGGGAAGAATGGCAGGTTCCCTGATATGCGGGCAGATTAACCGGATTTTGGGAAGGATGGCCGGGTCTGTGAGAGGAGGCAGATCACCCACACATTGGAAAGGGTGGCAGGGTCCCTGAGAGGGGGCGGATCACGCACACATTGGCAAAGAATGGCGGAGTCCGTGAGTGGGTTGCAGATCACCCACACATTGGGAAGGAAAGCAGGGTCCCTGAGAGGTGGCAGATCACCCACACATTGCGAAGAATGGCAGAGTGCCTGCGAGGTAGCAGATCAACAACACATTGGGAACGATGACAGGGTCCTTGAGAGTGGGACAGATCACACACACATTTGGAAGAATGGCAGGGTCCCTGAAAAAGGGGCAGATTACCCACACATTTGGAAGGATGTCAGTGTCCCTGAGGGGGGCAGATCACTCACACACTGGGAAGGATGGCAAGATCCCTGAGAGGGGGATAGATCACCCACACATTGGGAAGAATGGCAGGGTCCCTGAAAAAGGGGCCGATCACCCACACATTGCGAAGAATGGCAGAGTCCCTGCGAGGGAGCAGATCAACAACACATTGGGAACGATGACAGGGTCCCTGAGAGTGGGACAGATCACCCACACATTTGGAAGAATGGCAGGGTCCCTGAAAAAGGGGCAGATTACCCACACATTTGGAAGGATGTCAGTGTTCCTGAGGGGGGGGAGGGGCAGATTATCCACACATTGTGAAGAATGGCAGGACCCTGAGAGTGGGGCAGTTTACCCGCACATTGCAAAGAATGGCGTGGTCTGTGAGAGGGGGCAGATCACCCACACATTGGGAAGGATGGCAGGGTCCCTGAGAGGGGGCAGGTCACCCACACATTGGGAAGGATGGCAGGGTCCCTGTGAGGCACAGATCACCCACACATTGGGAAGGATGGCAGGGTCCTTGAGCGGGGGCAGATCACCCACGCATTGTGAAGGATGTTAGGGTCCATGAGAGGTGGAAAATCACCCACACAGTGGGAATGATGGCAGAATCCCTGACAGGAGGCAGATCAATCACATATTGAGAAGTATAACCGTGTCCCTGAGAGGGGACAGATCACCCACACATGGGAAAGGATGGCAGGGTCCCTGAGAGGGGGCAGATCACCCACACATCGGGAAGGATGGCAGGGTCCCTGAGAGGAGACAGACTGGTACCTTTCCCAAAATGTTTCAAATTGAGACACTCATAATGTGAAGGTTTCATTGAAGCTGAATGGTGATTTGACAGAGTGTCAAATTTACTGTTGGTTTAGGCAATGTAGATAAAAACAAGGTGTTCACATTAACTGAAACGAAATGGATCATGGGATGCAAATATAAGACTTTAGTTCAGATCATCAGGGAGGATATGATGGAGAAATTATATGCAGTGAGTGATAATTCAACACTTACTCAAAGGTCAATCATATTCAGTTTCACATGAATCGATCAATCGTGTCAGATTTTGATGAGATCTTTGTTTGGTGTTTCCTTTCTGCGAATCCTCTGTCAGTATTCAGGCAAGTTTACTAAAGATAGTGTCAGTCCAGGTGAGAAATCAGACTGAGAAATAATTCACTTTGATCGATGTTTTTGTCTGTATATCCATCCTTGCAAACCTCGGTGAGAGATGCTTCCAGAATCCATCGCTATCAGTGCAGAGAGAAAAGAGTAATAAAAAGAGAGTAAGAAACTATCTCTAAACATGAATATTATTTCTCTCTCCCAAAAGCTGACAGTCCTATTGGGTTCCTCCAGCACCCCCTCTATTATTTCCGAAACTCACATTAGCTCTCCTCCTGGCCGAGGAAGACCAGATATATTCACAACAGAGAGCATCACACATTGTTAAAGATGGGCGGGTCCTGAGAGGTGATAAGCTTATTCATTCCCCAGAGAATTTCAGGACTGAATGATTTATGATACGATGGAGCAACTGGAGTTGAACGGAGATGTGACTGAACTTATGGGCTTATGATTGGTGTAGATAAGGTAGATGAAAACAAAATGTTCACATTAGCTGGGGGGAATGGATGATGAATGCAAAGTTGAAGATTTGGCCAGATTGACAGGGAGGATTTGATGAAATGGTTTTATAGAAGAGATTCTGTACTGAGTGCATCTTAATGACAGATAGTTGGACCGAGCCCCTGACGCGCTGTATTTAAGTTTCAGTTTCTGACAAACTGTGGGTTTGAATTATCCCAGTACCAGAGCCACAAGTGATGTACTTCAGATAGACGCATCGTCGGGCCTGGGTAATTTCAAGTTTGTAATGGATCCTATTCCTCTGGGTGTTTGCAGACCCCTCAAGCTCTCTGACACTCTCGGTGCTGAAAGCAGGAAAATTGGTGACAGCCTCTGAAAACAGTGAGAACTCCAGCTGTTCCACAGCCCTATCATTGCTGCTGTCATTGAAAGGGATGGAGACATTGTGTGCGTGTGTGTGAGAGAGAGATTGATGTTAACTTGGAGAGCAGGGAAATCAGATCCTGTGCAGAAACCATTTATATAGTTAGTTGGAAACTGTTCTCAATTCGTCCTGCAATTTTACTGCAATAATGACAGAGATAAACTTGTTTTACAGCGAAAGGGTTCCCAGATGGGAAATTCAGACTTTAAATCGATCTGAGAGTCACCCAATTCTGCAGGTCCTGATTGTTTCAGGTAATATGGAAGGGGAAAACAACAATCCCAGTCCAGAGAAACCATTCTCATATTGTGCCTGTGGTCGAATATTTAACTGGTCATGTGATCTGGGAAGACAACGATATGACAGGACCAGGGTGAGGCTGTGTAAATGTTGGAATTGTGGGAAGGAATCAGTTACCCCTCCCAACGGGACACACACGGACACAGT
Source organism: Chiloscyllium plagiosum (assembly GCF_037043375.1). Classification (NCBI taxonomy): domain Eukaryota; kingdom Metazoa; phylum Chordata; class Chondrichthyes; order Orectolobiformes; family Hemiscylliidae; genus Chiloscyllium; species Chiloscyllium plagiosum. The sequence continues at coordinate 99,639,439 of NW_028270152.1, forward strand.
CACACTGGGGAGAGGCTGTTCACCTGCCCCACGTATGAGAAGGGATTTATTCAATCTTACAATCTACTGAGGCACTGGAGAGGTCACAGAGATATGAGACCCTTCACTTGCTCCATGTAAGAAAGGATTCGTTCAAATCTCCCAAATGTGGAGACAACAGTGCATTCCCACTGGGGAGTGGTCATTCACCTGCTCCGTGTATGGGAAAGTATTCACTCAGTCCTCTGATCGGCTGAAATACAAGCGAGCTCACTCTGGGGAAAGACATTCACTTGTTCCCAGTGTGGGGTGGGCTTCACTCAAATGCACCACCTGCTGAGACCCCCGCGAGCCCACACAGGGGAGAGGCCATTAAGATGGTCAGTGTGTGAGAAATGTTTCAGTTATTCATCCTGCCCACTGAGACCCCAGTGAGCGAGAAGGGACTTAGTGATTCATCCCACCCACTGAGATCCCAGCGTGTACACATTGGGTAGGAGCTGTTTAACATACTGTGTGGCAAGGTATTTGCTGAGTCTTCACCACGAGTGAGAGACCAGTGAGTGCATACAGGGAAGTGGTCATCCACCTGCTCCGTATGGTTTAGAGTTCACACATCACTGCAGGACTCTTATTCTGGAGTTACTTGTCATCAGAATCAGAACTGGACCTGGTAGATGATGGCACTGTTGGAGTATTGATGTTGGGGTTGTTAATCATATTAAGTGGGCTGGTGTTGACTAAATTTATAATCACTACTTTCTGAACCTCAGGATGTCTCTCTGAGCAATAAGTCTCCACAAACATCGACGTGACAATGAACAGGGATCATCTGTCTTGATTTAAATTATGATGGTAGCACTGCTGTTTCACAGCACGAGGTACAAGATTGGAGTCCAGCCTTGGTCAACGGCCTGTGTGGAGTTTGCAAATTCCCCTATGATAGTGTGGGCCCCCTCCAGATGCTCTGGCTTCCTCCCACAGTCCAAAGATGTGGTTACGTGGATCGGTCGTACTAAATTGTACAATATCCAGGAATGTAGAAACTAGGTGGATCAGCCATGGGAAATGCAGTGTCACAGGGTTGGAGTGCTTTGGGCGGGATATTCTTCAAGTAGTCGGTGAGATTTGATGGGCCAATGCTCTCCTGTCACATTGTCGGAATTCTATTCTATGATTGAAGATAAAGGATACACAGCAGGGTTTCCTGAGAGAAGGAACATGTGGTCTGTATCAATGCTATCGATGCTTTTAGATAGAGGTGGGCATCCGCAGGGGATGCAGTGCTTTATCTCCACCGCTGCCCCCTCATGCCCAACTCTACTTTGATTTAGTTCTTTCCCACTGTGTCACTTGTAATGGTTAGCTTTGCCCATAATGGGCTTTCTTTGGTTATACGGGTCGTTTACTGTTCGTGTTTATACATTAGCAAAAAGCAGAATGGCGTAATTATGATGTTGATGGTGGAAAGGTTGCTCAGCTGTGTGTGATAACACGTCTGAGTAGAAGAAAAGGGGAAAAAATAACGCGTCACAGCTCACAGAATGACAACTGAAAAGCAATTAAATCAAACCAAAGGGTCTGACAGGGAGGGAATATTTCCCTGGAGTTTGAGTAACTGAAAAGTGATGGTGTCCGGGAGTAGACAGGATTTTGCTTTACAGGGCGTTTGAAAGTTTTAAAACTATCAAAGTTATATTCAGATAGTTTCATTTATTTTCTTTTAAGTTTGATTTATTGTGGAATGAACAGCTGCAATATTTTAAAACCAAATTCACAAACCTTGTGTTAAAGACAAAAGTCAAATCAAATCCACCAAACGATCACTCATTGAAAACTGATGTGAAAGTGCATTCTCCTGAAGAGTCCCTGTCCTGCCTACTTCTTCCTACCCGGACTCCATGGCTATATACATACCTGGGAGATAGGAGAAGGAGGGGGGCATGCGGCCTTTCGATCCTGTGCCATCATTCAATGGGAAACAGCTGACCATACATTTCAGTCTCCTGTTCCTGCTGTGTTCCATTCTCCTTTGATGCCTTTACCGCTAAGAACTATATCTAAGTCCTCCTTTAACTTCACTGCCGTTAGTTCTCATGACGTTGCTGTGATACTGTGTGTGCAGGCAGGGGTAATATGGAGGATTCACTCAGCGACCCTCATCGTCTTGCAGGAGCATCAACTGGGATTCAGCAATTAGAGATAGAAACCATTTCCAGGATATGGGCATCACTGGCTCAGCATTTATTTCCCATCTCTAGTTACTCTTGAGCAGATGGCAGTGAGCTGCCGTCTTGAACCATTCGCAGTCCATTTGGCGCAGATAGACCGACAATGCTGGGAGGGAGAGAGTTGCAGGATTTTGGCCGATTGACTCTCTTTGGTTCGTCAAATGCTGGTTAACTTAATCATGATCTGCAAGTAATTGTGAGATTTCAGTCTGTGAATCTTCACCATCTAGTACCCTGTATAAAGGAATATGTACAGGTTAGAAATTCAGAACAGACAATTCTCGTTTCGCTGGCATATCTGTTTTCCGTTTTTTCCCCTAAAGCTGTAACCCTCCAGCCCACTTCCTCTCTCGTGCCATTCTCACTCTGCTACCCCTAATGTACACCTTCCCCATTCTCATGGAGTTGCTGATAAACAGATCCATGCCACCACTTCCCGTCCCTGGTTAGACTCTGCACCCTTTCTGGGTTCATTTCCTTTCTCTTCAGTTGTTGCAAGTCAATAATGTAACAACAGAATGAAACAAAATTAAACAGAAAGGAAGGTGGCAGATCCTCGACAGAAGATGAACCTTCAGGCTGGGAGAATGGGAGATGGAACTTGGTCCCACGTGGGTGTGGTGCTACCTTACCTCCCCGGCAGGTCAATAGTAAAAGCTAATATGCTACTTCTCCAGCCAATTCCAGTGTGAAATACTTTCCGTTAGTTACCCAAAAGCACATGCTCCAAAACCTGCCCACATTCTGCCCCATCTCTGGAAAGTGAATGATAATGTGGGCTGGAGGGTGTTGTTTATCAAATCCCCATACAGGAACACAGGAAATGTGGGCTGTCATTGGGTTTAACGGAGCCATCCGTTTCCATAACCTGATTTCTGATGTGTGCAATATAGAATCAGCCAATTAGGAGGTAGGGAGGTTAACAAGGAGCTACAGATTTTAAGCAGTGGTAGATGAGTGGTTAGCACTGCTGCCTCGCGACGTCAGGGACCCGTGTTTGATTCCAGCCTTCGGCGACTGTGTGGAGTTTACATGTTCTCCCCATATCTGCGTCGGTTTCCTCTGGGTGCTCCAGTTTCCACCCACAGTCCAAAGACGTGCAGGTTAGGTGGAAAATTGCCCACATGCTAAATTGCCCACTTTCCATGCATGTGCTAGTTTGGCAATTAGCCACGGGAAATGCAGGGTTACGGGGAATGGATGGGTCCGAACGGGATGCACCTTATCGGGTTATTGTGAACTCGATGGACGAATGCCCTCTTTCTGCACTATACGGAGTCTATTCTATTCTCATGAAGAAGAATGTACTTATGTTAATGTGTTGTGAATCTGAGGAATTCGCTATTCAAAATGTGGTGGATGCCAGGACAATGAGCAAATTTAATGAAAAGATACAGATTTTTACTTTGCAATGAGTTGAAGGGTGAGAGTGAGCAGGCGGGAAAATTCCAGCTGAGACCGAGGTGAGCTCAATCATCATCGTATTAAATGGTGGAGCTGGTTCGACGGGCGGCATTGCCTCTCCTGTGCCCAGTGATTATCTTCTTATGGTGATAACTGGAAAGCTGAATCCAAAACTCACCCCCTTCACCAAAAGAGATTTTTGGAAAAAGCAGGATAGTCAGGTGGATTAGCATTCCAAACTTACATAGTGAGGAATCTTATAGGAGATAATGATTTTGCAATTTTAAATCAGGGGAGACAGTGATTTAGACTTTTAGACTCTGTAGTACATTCACAGCGTCCAGAATAATCAGTTCAGAATATCTATCCTGTACTTTATTACAAAGCCAAGGTCACTGATAATGAAAACCAAAAGACCCAGAAAATATCACCTCATCTCATAATCTGACAAAAGGCATGTAATAAGTCTGGTTGAATTTAGAATACAGATGGAAAGCGGGAAGATTAAATCCAGTCCCAAGATCTTGTGCTTAAACAAAGGAGACTACAATAGGAAGAGGGAGAAGTTGGCTAATGTAGACAGGAAGCAACGGTGGGACAGTTGACGGACAGTGGGGGAATATCAAAGCAATTTTTCAAAGTGTTCAGAAAAAGCATGTATCCGTGAAAAAGAAGAATTGTAGGGAAAGGGGTAATCTGCCATGGGTGTCGAAGGAAATAAGGGAGTCTAACAAATTGAAAGAAAAGGCAAGCAAATTGGCAAAGATCAGCGAGAAACTCGGAGATTGGAAAAACGTAAAAAGATCAACAGAAAGCTGGATTGGACTGGGGGTAAAAAAAGTGATTAGTAGCTATCCACAGGGCCGGAATAGCAGTTTACACTGCTGGTGGGGAAACTATTGTATAGGGAACATATGGTTTATAATTGTTGAAGTACTCTACTGTTACAATAGAGATAATCCTGATAAAGCTAAAAATCACAACACAGTCCAAAAGCTTGTACTTCCAAACAAACTGGTGTTGTGTGGTTTTTAACTTTGTCCACCCCACTCCCACACCGGCCCCTCCACATCAGAAGCCTGATCGGCAACCCCACTGAAACTGAAGCATCTGTCAGGTACTTGAGTGAGCAACGAGGGCGTGGGGGAGCAGTGTGTGGTTTAACCACAAAGTGTTGAACTGAACTCCACTTTTTAACCGCTGTTGCCTTGGAGATAAAACTGATAGACAGCCTCCAATGAAAAGCACAAATCGCAAATGTATAAGAATGAGAGCCATACATCAGACAGGCAGACAGTTACATGATACTGCCTGGAGGTGTTTTGCATGTACACTATCCATGTAACTGGCATGTCTCATCAATAAAAGACTCAAAGAAGACCTCTCAGAGTTCTGTGCCCAGTTATTGCTATCCAGCAGGGTTCAGGAATATGAGTACACAGCAGTCAGTCTTCACAGTGAGGATACGAATAACATGCCAGCTATTGATAAGGAGACTGAAGAAGGTGAGGACCAAGAAGTAAACCATTATCACGACAGAGTTGGAGTTGGGCAAGCTAATGGAGCTAAATGTAGACAAGTGTCCTTGCCCAGATGGAATACATCACTGGGTACTGTCAGAGATAGCGGGAGAAATAGTGAATGCACTTAGAGTCACAGTCTCCGAGAGCAGACACAAGCCATTTGGCCCAAACTGGCCCATGCTGACCAAAATGTCCATCCATGCTAACCCCATTTACCTTTGTCCATATGCTTCTGACTCTTTGCTATCTATGTATTTGTCCAAATGCCTTTTTCATATTGTGAACGAGTTTGCGTCAACCACTCCCAATGGCAGCTTATTCCATACAGATAACACCCTTAGCTTCCCTTTTATGCTTTCTCCTCTAAACTTAAACTGATGACCTCCAGTCCTTGATTCCCTGGGAAAAAGACTGAATGCACTCACCTTACCCATGCCTGTTGTGATCTTATACACTTCGATAAAAGATTCCCCCCCTCCCTTGGTTTCCTCTGCTTTTACCAAAAAAAAGTCCTCGATTGTGGAACTTCTCCTTATCACTCCAAGTCTTTAACCCTGGGACCATCCTTGTACATTTCTTCTGCACTGTTTACAGTTTAGTAACCAAAACCTACATTGCATTCATTAAATTTCCAGCGCTGGAACGGACGTGACAACGCCAATGGAGTACAATACATGATCAAGAATTAACTTATTTACAACAATCCTATTTTCATCTCTTTTTTTCCATTATGCAGGTATTCTTTTGTCTTTCGGGTTGCATGGTAAATTAAAGACTTGTCCGCATACAAAATAAATCTGTGGCTTAATTGTTCCTGGGAAATGTGCCATGTTCTTCTAGACATTTAAAAACAAATGAAATCTCTCTCCGCAGTCATCACACTAACATGGACTTGGCTTTGTCTCAGTACTTTTTCCAGTCACACTGATATTTGAAATATTCACTCACGGATATAATGCACACCTTTCCTTCCACACGAAAAGACCAATGATATTTACTTGATCCATGCCGACCTGAAAATGAAGTTCCAATGCCCAACCGCAAATCCACCCTTTCAGTACCCTACAACAAGAAAACCAATCACCATTGTTAATACAAGATTCGTAAGACAATTATACGGGATCAGTGCAGCAGCATGAGGGGATCCTGGACAAACAGCAATGGGAGAGTCTGACAGGAGAGAACCTACAGGAAGATTCTGTCTGAAGGCTCAGGCGGGGACAGATGGGAGACAGTATGGCCTGGTGGCTTGGCCATGTTTTTTAATCAGCCTCTTCAAAGATGCTGTTACTCAACTCTGAACCCGATCTTCCTCGTCCAGAAGTAAGGACACTAGCACCATTTCTTGGTGGGCTAGTGCAAAGAAGGGAAGCTGTTCTCAATGTCACTCACATGGAAACCCCATGAACTTCTCCCACATACTGTCTACGGTGGGGATGGAGGAGACAGAGCAGGTGGGAGTGGGTTAGGGATATAGGAACTGCCTTACTAAAGGAACTCACCTGTGTTGATGTTATTATCAAGACTCAAAACACAGTCACCAACACAAACCTGGTGTACTTGAACTTTATCCAGAATATTAACACCTATTGCTGGGTGACACAGACCCCAATGTTCAGAGTTATGTCCTGGATATTAATAACAGCTTTGTGCGTGGGAGATCTTGTCTCATGAACTTAACTGAGGTTTCTTAAAAATTAACTGAGAGGATTGATGAGGGCAGAGCGGTGGACATGTTCTACATGAAGTTCAGTAAGGCGTTCGACAAGATTCCTCATGGGAGACTGGTTAGCATGGTTAGATCTCAGAATACAAGACAACTAGCCATTTGAAAACAGAATTGGCTCAAAGTTAGAATGTAGAGGGTGGTAGCAGAGGGATGCTTTTCAGATTGGAGGCCTGTGACCAGTGCAGTGTCACAAGGATCGGTGCTGGATCCACTCCCTTTCGTCATTTACATCAATGATTTGAATGTGAACATAAGAGGTATAGTTAGTAAGTTTGCACGCGACACCAAAATTGGAGGTGTAGTGGACAGTGAAAAAAGATTACCTCTGGATAAAACGGGATCTTGATCAGATGGGCGAATGGTCTGAGTGGCAGATAGAGTTTAATTTAGATAAATGTGAGGTACTGCGTTTTGGAAAAGCAAAATTTAGCAGGACTGATACACTTAATGGTAAGGTCCCAGGGAGTGTTGCCACACAAAGAGACCTTGGAGTGCAGATTAATAATTCCTTGAAAGTAGTGTCGCAGGTAGATAGGATAGTGAAGAAGGTAGTTAGTCTGCTTTTCTTTATTTGATGACATTCCAAAATTGGCCGACCCAATAAACTGAACAATCAAAACATGATCTCCCAACTGTAATACTCAGTGCGCTGCTCAATGACAGCTGGCATAACAAACACCACCTTCACTGACCTGTCTACTTTCAACCTACTTTCAAGGAAGTATCAATTCACACTCTAAGGTCTACTTGTTTGTCATTTGTCATTTGCCATTGTGAGGTTGAGTTCTACCCTGGTAACATCTTTCTGAAATCAGGAAGAATGCAATTGAATGCAGTATTTTAAAGTTGGCCTCACCAATGCCCTATACAGTTACAACATGACATCAGTAACAGAATCCCTATAGTGTTGAAAGAGGCCATTCGGCCCATGAGACCTTACCAACCATCGAACAGCTTCCATGTAACCGAGCAATTCTCACAGCTTATCCTCCTAACAAGCACATCTTTGGATTTTGGGAGGAAACCACACCATCCAGAGAAGCAGACGCAGATACACACAGGGAGAATGTGCAAACACCACACAAAGTGGAATCGAACCAGCGTCCCTTTACTGATCAGTGCCCTGACCAATAAAGGTCAGCGTCCCAAACGCCAGGTTCAACACCTGATCTCCACGAAACTCTACTTTGCAGAATCTATGCAGTTGTTATGAGCCCTTAAGAGGGATGCAGGGATCGAGGAGAAAACGTGAACAGGGTTGAGGCAAAGATCTATAAAATTATTCTCCATCCCGCCAATCCCGCTCTGTTGACCCCTGACTGACACCCCGTGTTTCCCATAGCCCCCCTCGCTGTCTGCCACCTCAGACACCACCTGCGCCCCTTTGTCCCCCCCTCCCTTTCTTTGTCCGCCCCGTCCAGCGCCTTTTTCTACCCCCACACCGTACTCCCCTGTCTCCCCCCTCAGCCACCTCACCCCCTCTGTCCCCGCCACCCTCCTTGACGCCTAGTTCTGGACTCCCCACCACAGGAAAAGACCTCATCTGTTTACCCTATCCACGTCCCTCCTGATTTTATAAATCTGTATAAGGTCACCCATCAGCCTCTGATGCTCCAGGGAAAACAGCCTACTCAGCCTCTTCCTGAAGCTCAAATCCTCAAACCCTGGTAACAGCTGCAGATGCTGTCAACCATAAAGAAAAAAAATCTGGAAAAGCTTAGCAGATGTGTAGCATCTGTGAAGCGAAATTAGAGTTAAATTTTCTGAGAAAGGGTGACCGGCCCCGAGACGTTAGTTGATTTTTCTTGACCGATGTTGCATGACCTGTTGAGCATTTCCAACATCTGTGAAAGTTTAAAGGGAGTTGTGTCAGGCAGGTTTGTTGTGCAGAAGGTGGTAGGTGACTACAACGTACTCTCCTCGGAGATGGTAAAAGCAGCAGCAATCACAACATTCAAGAGGCATTTGCGCAGACACATAAGCAGGCATGGGTTGGCAGGAATATGGATCATATACAGGCAGACGGAATCAGTTTGGAATAGTATTATGATCTGCAGAGACATGGTAGGCCAATTATTCGGGGGCTGTACTGTTCTGTTTTCCGGGATAGAATGTTTGTTTTGAAGTAGATTGGATTTTTTTTAGATTACATTACAGTGTGGAAACAGGCGCTTCGGCCCAACAAGTCCAAACCGACCCGCCGAAGCGTAACCCACCCATACCCCTACATTTACCCCTTACCAAACACGATGTGTAATTTAGCATGACCAATTCACCTGACCTGCACATCTTTGGACGGTGGAAGGAAACCGGAGCACCCGGAGGAAACCCACGCAGACACGGGGAGAACGTGCAAAGTCCACACAGTCAGTCGCCTGAGGCGGGAATTGAACTCGGGTCTCTGGCGCTGTGAGGCAGCAGTGCTAACCACTCTGCCACCATGCCGCCCACTTTGTCTGTGGTAGTAAGAAAAATGATGAGTGAGGGCAGAGCGCTGGGCGTGACCTACATGGACTTCAATAAGGCGTTCGGCAAGGTTCCCCAAGGGAGACTCATTAGCAAAGTTAGATCTCATGGAATACAGGGAGAACTAGCCAATTCGATACAGAACTGACTCAAAGGTAGAAGGCAGAGGGTGGTGATGGAAGGTTGCTTTCAGATTGCACGCCTGTGACCAGTGGAGTATCACAAGGATCGGTGCTTGGTCCACTCCTTTTCGTCATTTATATAAACGATTGGGATGTGAACAAAGGAGATGTTAATAATTTTACATGTGACACCAAAATGGGAAGTGTAGTGGACAGTGAAAAAGATGACCTCTGAAAACAACCGGACTTTAACCTGATGGACGAATGGTCTGGGGAGTGGTAGATGGAGTTTAATGTGAGGTGCTGCATTTACGAAACTCAAAACTTAGCAGGTCTCATACAGTTAATGGTAAGGTCCTCGGGAGCGTTGCTGAACAAAGTGTCCTTGGAGTGCATGTTCCAATCTCCTTGAAAACGGATTTACAGCTAGATAGGATAGTGAAGAAGGCTTTTAGTACGCTTTCCTTTAATGGTCAGGGTATTGTGTACAGGAGTTGGGAGATCATTTTGAGGCTACAAAGGACTTGGGTTAGACAACTTTTGGAATATTGCGTGCAATTCTGGTCTCCTTCCTATCAAAACAATATTGTGAAACTTGAAAGGCGCCAGAAAAGGATTACACGGATGTTACCAGGATTGGAGGATTTGAGATACAGGGAGAGGTTGAATAGGCTGTTTCCCTGGTTTGTCAGAGGCTGAGGGTTGACCTTATAGGAGGTTTTTAAAATCAGGAGGGGCAGGGATAGGGCAAACAGACAAGGTGTTTTCCCTCCAATGTTGGGGTGGCAGAAAGAGTAGGGAGGAGACATAGTTATTTTATAGATCTACAACTCAACCTTGCTGCTGTTTTTTCCCCATCCACTTCAATCCCTCTGAAGGACTAAGAAAAATTGCATAGTTCCTCAGAAGTAGAGTTTCAGGGAGATCAGATGCTGAATGTTGCATTTGGGACGCTGACCTGTCTTGGTCAGTGCACTGATCAAAAAAAGGACCCGGGTTCGATTTCACTCTCTATGTGGTGTTTGCACATTCTCCCTCTGTGTGTCTGCGTGGGCTTCCATTATCTGTGTGTTTCTATTCCAAACATTCTATGACTTTGTTTTGTTACACTTGAACGGTTTTAGAAAATATCTACAAGGCTTTTTTTATGACTGTGGAGTTAAAAGGAGAGGTTGAAGAGGCTGTGCTTTTTCCCTGAAGCGTCAGAGACTGAGGGTTTACTTTTGTAGAGGAGAACAGACAGGGTTAATAGTCAAAGTCTTTGTTTCCACCCAGTGTTGGGGAGTTCAAAACTACAGGGCATTGGGTTTAAGATGAGAGGGGAAAGACTTGAAAGTGACCTGACGGGCAAACATTTCACTCGGAGGTTGCTGTGTGTATGGAATGAGCTGCCAGAGGAGGAATGAATGCATGGAGGATTACAAAATTTAAAAGGCATCTGGAGGGGTACATGAATAGAAAGTGTTCAGAGTGATGTATTCCAACTCTCCCAAATGGGACTGATCAGTTTAGGATATCTGGTTGATATGGACGCGTTGGACTGAATGGTCTGTTTCCGTGATGTACAACTCTATGACTCTAAGTGCTTCAGCCAAATGGTGGAAATCTACAATAAAAACAATACGTGCTGGAGATCCTCAGCAGGTCTGGCAGCATCTGAAATGGTGACAGATGCAGGAAACGTTGCAGCCTTGAAGAAGTGTTTAGATGATCACACCAGGCATGTGTTTGATGACCAATATGGAGAAGATGGAGACAGTGTATTCATACAGTTTTACAACTGAGACTCTGACTCCATTTTATTCTGTATTTCTCTGTGATTCCCTCTTCTCAGAAGTAGGCAGGATTGGGAAGCAGTGGAGAATGTAAATGATGGCTGACCTTCCTAGTGAGAGGATAGAGGAGAGGAGCAGGGATCCCTTTCTGGAAGAGCCTTGGTGATTGTGAGAGAGTAAATGAGGGTCACCAGACTGACTCCTGAGATGCGGAGATAGTTAAGGACTGCAGATACTGGAAATCAGAGTCTATGCAATGTGGACTTGGGGAAGTGCAGCAGGTCAAGCAGCATCAAAGGAGCAGGAAAGTTGACGTATTGTGTCATGACACTTTGTCAGTCCTGATGAATAATCCTGACACGGAACATCAACTTTCCAGCCCTACCTTATTCATGCTGGTCATCAAGCACCTATTTATTCTAGTCCCACGTTCTGGGACACAGCGTGTAAATGATATTGCAGTGCTTGGTGTGATCATCTCAACACTTCTTCAAGGCTGCAATGTTTCCTGCATCGGTCACCATTTCAAATGCTGCCCGACCTGCTGAGGATCTCCAGCACGTTTTGTTTTTATTGCAGATTACCACCATTTTGCTGAAGCACTTGGAGACATAGAGCTGTACAGCACAACATTTTGTTCACTCTCATTCCTGGGATGTCAGGACTGATGTATGCAGAGGAACTCAATCCGCGTATAATAATCTTTTCGTTAAGCTTTCTTTTGACTCGATCACTAATATTCTACCTCCCATTCGCTGTCCTGATTCTGACCTATCGAAGTCAACACTTTCGTTCCCATCCCACTGCCAGACTAATTAAAACCTCACCAATGGAACTGGCAAAATGGGGAGAATTTGCAAACTCCATACAGTCGGTCGCCTGAGATGGGAACTGAACCCGGGTCTCTGGCGCTGTGAAGCAGCAGTGCCAACGTGTCGCCCACAATAGCTAGCCACCTTCCTTCCCTTTAAACATTTCTATTATAATCAAAAGCCCCGAACTTTAATTAAAATGATACGTTACATTTTAAAAACCTAACAAATCCTCCGCAGGTGTCACTCACAAATTCGCTGTTCCCATTGGGACCATGTGAATTTCAGCCCCTTGTAACCACAGACTCAACATCGACTTCAGCAGTTTCTGAATGAACAGACAGTTGTCAGAATCTGGAACATTCCACCTGAAAATGTGTTGAAATTTGAGTTCATAAGGGATTTTAATGAGAAGTTTGCAGGGAGTTGAAAATAGGGAGTTACAGGATAATATCATGAAGTGGGGCGATTGGGAATAAACCTAATAGGTCTTACAAATATACGAAGTATAATTTGGATAAAACTGTACTCTTTCTCAGGCCAAATCTCCCAAGGGTGGTCCAAACATAAAATTGAACATATTTCTCCTCTTTGCTTGCCAAAAATATTGGAGACATTTTCTCACAGAACAGTCAAACCTTTCTCTTTCCACAGTTAAATGCCAATGATATTCAGATCCTACTGACTCTGCTGACTGTAGAAACTTGCTTTTGAGGTCCCGGTGTCAATTATTCTCAAATAATATCCTGTAAAAAGAATTCACAAAACAAAACTCACAGTCAGTGCAGGATGAATAGTACATACAAATATTTCTCTGGTATGTGTTTGATGTGAATATGCTCCTCTTCAAATCGCCCCTCTCCCACCCAGGAAGAGGACACGAGCATGTGCCTTTCTGTTCCTTGCCCCAAACAAAGATGGTGGCCATAACCCATCACTGCCTGAGGCCCTCAGCCACTTTCCCATTTGCGGCAAACTTGGGACCAAGAGTATCTAATTCAGGACTAGCGACCTGTACAGAGTGTAATTAAACACTCCCAGTCTGAACTGAGGCATTTCATCCGGTTTCCGCTGCCACTCTCCCCCTTTCCCGTTTCCAGCTCCACACACCAAGGGTAATTCCGGGTCAAATGTCCCTTCCTCAGAACCGATGGAAGCTGGGAAAGTTCGAATCTCTACAGTGTGGAAAGAGGTCATTCGGACCAACAAATCCACACTGACCCTCCAAAGAGTAGCCCACCCAGACCCATTCCCCTACTCTATTATTCTACATTTCTCCTGACTAATGCACCTCACCTACACATCCCTGAACAGGACAGGAAATTAAGCCTGGCCAATTCACCTAATCTACACATCTTTGGACTACAGGAGATTGGGGTAAAAGAATAAATAAGTGGGGATGGAGCGACCCTTTAGCAACACGGCATCAAGGTTTCCTCATCTTCTCTCCCGACCTTATCCCAGATCCAACCCTCCAACTCATCACCGCCCTCCTGAACTGCCCCACCTGTCCATTGTCCTTCCCAATTTACCACTCCACACTCTCACTATTAGCCCCCCAACATGCATTGTCCTATCATCTTCCCAACTACCTTCCCACCACGCCCCACACCGACGCTATTATCTGTCAGCCCTCCACCCCAACCGTCACATTCCTGATGAAGGGCTCAGGTCCAATATGTCAATTCAGCTGCTCTTTGGATACTGTCTGAACTGCGGTACTTCTCCAGCGACACACTTTAACAGAAGCTGGAAGAACAACACCTCATTTTGTACCTGGGGACTCTTCAACCTTTCGGCCTCAATATTGGATTCCATAATTTTAGGCCCAAAGTCTTCCCCGTCCTCGTGTCCTAGCCCCCACTCATAGACCAGGCCTTGTTACTACACAGCCTGCCATTACATATTACCTATAGGTAGCCGCTAACAGTCCCCATAAATAGCTATTCATCCTGCCCCAGCCAGATCATTATCCACTCGTTTGTCCAACTGTTCCTATCTCTCTCTTTCGTCTCTGATCCCATCTATCATTTCCTCCTTAAACCCTGCCTTCTGCATGTAAACCGACATTTTTTCTCAGTAAATTCAGTTCTGAGGAAGGTTCATCAGATCCGAATTTTTAACTCTGATTTTTCTTCACAGATGCTGCCAGATCTGCTGAGCTTTTCCAGGATCTTCTGGTTGTTGTTTCTGATTTACAGCATCCACAGTTCTTTTGGTTTTCAATTAGCGGGAGCTTGCAATTCAGGTCTAGGAGCCAACATCGTGTGGTTATAAATTCTCCCAGTACGCAAACTCAATTTCTCTCCCAGTCTCTGCTGTCTCTCCCACTTCCTCCACACTCACTGGGGCACGACACCCCCGACCCCCTCCCCCTACCACCTCACATTGACACCGGACCTGCACAGCTCATGGTCACGTTTTGATCTACTGGCCCCACTCCTCATCCACTCCCATTGTATGTGGATCACACCAAATCTCCCATTGGTCTGAAGCTGCTGTCAATCGGCAAGGACCAATTGTGACACAGGTGGCGGGATCCTCCCAGGAGTGCAGGAGGCTGAGGGGTGGCCACATGGAGGTTTATAAAATCATGAGGGGCTTGGGTAGGATAAATCGACAAGGTATTTTCCCTGGGTTTGGGAATCTAGAACGAGAGAGCATAGGTTTAAGGTGGGAGGGAAAAGATTAAAAAAAGGGATCTAAGGAACAACGTTTTTCATGTAGAGAGTGGTGTGTGTATGGAATCTTCTGTCAGGGCAAGTGGTGGCAGTTGATACAGTTATACCATTTGAAAGGCATCTGGATGGCTATATGAATAGGAAGGGTGTAGAGGGATATGGACCAACTGCTGCCATATTGGACTACGTTATTTTGGGATATCTGGTTGGCATGGACGAGTTTGACCGAAGGGTCTGTTTCAGTGCTGTACATGTCTGTGGTTCTACCCTGGGATGAGCTTCATCACTCACAGTGAATGGGACAGTATCAAAGAGCAAAGGGGTTGGGCGCTATTCATCCCATTGGGGCTGTACTCTCTCCCTCTGGAGATGCTGCAAACCTGTCCAAACTCCCCTCACATTTACCCGTGGTCCTCCAAATTTATCCTCAAAAATTTAAATTCCAAATCTGTTTTGAAAGTAACTGATCAATCTGCAGCCAGCTGTGGCTCAAACTGTTCTAGATGCTCAGAACGTACTCAGTAAAATACTCTTCACATTTTTATCCTAAATTATTCGCCACTTACCTGAAAGTAGCAGAAAAGAGAAACCTACCTTAGTTTTATTTTATTAGTTTCATAGAGATGTACAGCACAAAAACAGACCCTTTGGTCCAACGCGTGCATGCCGCCCATATATCCTAAATTAATCTCGTCCCATTTGCCAACACTTGGCCCATATCCTTCTAAACCTTTGCTAATCACGTATCCAATCAAATGCCTTTTAGCTACTGTAATTGCACCAGCTTCCACACTTCCTCTGACAGCTCATTCCATACACGTATCACGTGCAACTTGAAAACATTGTCCCTCAGATCCCTTTTAAATCTTTTCCCTCACACCTTAAGCCTGTGCCCTCTAGTGTTGGATTCAGTTAACCATGGGAAAAGATCCTTGTTCTTCACCCTATCCATGCACTTCACGATTTTATCAATTTCTAAGATAATCTCTCAGCATCCGATGTTTCAGGGACAACAGACTATTCAGCATCTCCCTGTAGCTCCAAACCTCAACCCTGGCAACACCTTTCCACATATTTTCGGAATCCTTTCAAGTTTCACAATATCACTCCTACAGCTGGGAGACCAGGACTGAAGGCAGAATTCCAGAAGTGGCAGAATCAATGTCCTCTAGAGCCACAAAATAATGTTGCAACTCCTGTACTCAATGCACTGACCAATAAATGCAGGTATACTAAACACCTTCTTCACTACCCTGCTTATCTCTGGTTCTACTTTCAAGAAATTATGACCCTGCACTCCAAAATATCTTCGTTCAGCAACACTCACCAGGACCTTCCCATTGTTGAATAATTCCTGCCCTGATATGCTTTTCCAAAATGCAGCACCTCACATTTATTTCAACGGCACTCTATCTGCCACTCATCGGCCCATTTGATTGAAGTCCCATTGTACTCTGAGGTAACCTTCTTCCTTTTCCACTACACCTCCAATTTTGATGTCTACTGTAAACCTACTAACCATACCCCATATATTCACATAGGAATCATTTATATAAATGGTGAAAGCAGTGGACTCAGCACAGATCCTTCCAGCATATTGCTCGTCACAGGCCTCCAGTCCGAAAAACAACCCTCCACCAGAACCCTCTGTCTCCAACCTTCCAGCCAATTTTGTATCCAAATTGCTAGTTCTCTCTGTATCCCATGGTGTGTAATTTGTTAACCAGTCTGTTCTGTAGAACCTTGTTGAATGATTTTCTGAAGTGCAAGTCAGTGATTTCCATGCACAAAGCCATGCTGAATGTCCCTAATCATTTCTTGCCTTTCCAATTACATCTAAATCCTATCTCTGAGAAGCACTTCGAACAACTTACTTGACTTCAGGCTCACCGGTCTATTTGTATCTCTGACCTTTCCTCATCATGTTTCTCGAATAATGGCACCTGTCATGCAGCACCTTACCTGTGACCATCGGTGATGCAAATACCTCAGCAAGCAGCCAAGAAATCAGTTCCCTAGCTTCCCACAAGATTCTAAGATTCACCTGATCATGTACTAGGGATTTATCAATCTTGATGCATTATACAAGATCCAGTACCTCCTCCTAACTAAGGGCACATGTCAAGTGAACACTATTTATGCTTTCAAGTCCTCTCACTTCCATATCCGATTTCAGTAAAAGCTGACATGAAATCCTCGGGTATTATCTCTCCCATCTCCTGCACTTCCACAGCCAGCCTTGCTGATCATTGAGAGTCCCTATTCTCTGTCTGGTTCCTCTTTTGTCCTTGATGTATTTGTAGAATCTCTTTGGATTTTCCCTAAATCTATTTCCCAAAGCTATCTCATGTCCCGTTTTAGCCCTCCTAGTTTTCCACCAGTATGCTCCTACTGCCCCCGTACTCCTGCAGGGATTCACTCAAACCCAGCTGTCTATACCTGCCATATCACTCCTTCATTTTCTTGACTAGATCCTCAATTTCTCTCGACAGTCAGCATTCTCTACATTTATCAGCCTTGGCCTTAACAGGAATATACTCCCTGTGTGCTACAGACCTATGGAGGCAATGGCAGATGAGGACAGAGGTCAGAAAAGAGGTTGTGTCGGGAAAGTTAACAGCCTAAACGTAGATAGGTCTCCTGGCCGTGATGGAATGCATGCCGGGGGCGAGAAGAGATGGCAGAGTGTAAATAGCAACTGCACTCGTGATAGGTCACGAAACGTTGCTGGACTCTTGTTCTGAGAGACTGGAAAGCTGCAAATGTGATGCCAATATTTTAAAACTTACCTCTTATCTTAATTTCTGTAATGGAGAAAATGCCTGAATCTCTCAAGGAAAATTAGTGAGCTATCTGGATAGAAATTGTCTCATCGAGCAGACACAGCATGGATTCATGAAACGTAGCTCATGTTTAATTATTTACTCGAATAATTGTAGGATATTACGAGCGCGTTGGACAACGGAGATCCAGTGGTTGTGGTGTAGCTGGATTTCCAGAAGGCATTCAACAAGATGCCACAAAAAAGATTGTTGTATATGATGCACGGCATTCTGGCTCATGTATTTGCATGGATACAGGATTGATTAACTGACAAAAAGTAAAGAGTGGAGATAAATGGATGTTTGACGAGTGTTGGGACTACAATTGTTCACAATTCACACAGATGTTTTGGAGTTGAGGACCAGGTGTCAGAGTTCACATTTGACATTAAGGTGAGGAAGAGCAATGTGTGCAGAGGCAACTGTAAGTCTACACAGGGATAAGGATAGGTGAGGTGAGTGGGTAAGGATCTGGCAGATGGAGGACAATATTGGGAAAGGTGAGGTCATGCATTTTGGTCGGACTAACAGCAAAATGGATGATGAAATGGTGAAAACTTGCAGCATGCTGCTGTGCAGAAGGTGCTGGGTGTCCTTGTGCATGAATCACAGGAAGTTGGTTTGCAGGTGCAGCACGTAATTAAGGCAGCAAAGGGAATATTGTCCTTCATTGCTACAGGGATGGTTATGCTGCAGCTGTACAGGGTGCTGGAAGGGCCACACCTGGGGTACTGTGTACAGGTTAGGTCTCCTTACTTAAGGAAGGATCTATTGGCACTGGAGGGAGTGCATAGCAGAATCACTAGTTTGAGCCTGGAGTTGCGAGGGTTGCCTTATGACGAAAGATTAAATAGGCTGGGACGATACACATTGGAATTTCGAAGAATTGAAGGTTGTATCCGAAAGAAAAAATAAAATTATGAAGGGAGTAGATAAGATAGAAGCAGGGATGTTATTTCCACTGGGGACTGAGCAAACTAGGGAGCATAGCGTCAAATTCAGGGTGTATCAGTTTTAGGACTGAGTTGATGATGAACTTCTTCAATTAAAGGGTTGTGAATCTGTGGCATTCCCTGCTGAATGCAGCAGTTGAGGCTTTAATCTTGAATGTCTTTAGGTCAAAAGGTAGATTTACGAAAGGAAAGGAATTAAGGGTGATGATGAAAGAGAAGGAAAGTGGAGCTGAGGCCACGAAAATATCAGCCATGACCTTGCTGAATGGCAGAGCAGGCTTGAGGGGCCAGATAACCTACTCCTGCTCCTCTCCTTTCGTTTTGATGTTCCCACTTTCCAGCCGTCCCATTACCTGGGAATAGCAAATAAATAATAAAAGTTCTCGCCTTGTACCGTCAAAATTCGCGTTTGTCTAATTTAGAACACTACCTTTTCGATCTTTTAAAACGAGTGGAATTTTCAGAGTATTACAACAGTGGGGAAGTAGCCCATTCAGCCCATAACATCCACACTGACTCTCAGAGACTCCCACCCGAGCCATGTAATGCTGCATTTCCCATGGATAATCCAGCGAGCTTGCACATGCCTGAACACTGGGCAGTTTCGCCTTGATCATCCACCCAACCTGCATATATTTAGATAGTGGGAGGAAACCACAACCCTCGGACGAAACCTACGCAGATACTTCCAACAAGGTGGTCATCCCTTTCTTATTTCCCAGTTCCACTCAAATAACTTTACTGGACTCCCAAAAATATCCTCCCTAAGCACAAATGTCATGCTGTCCCTAATCAAAAAAGCCACTCCGCCTCCTCTCATGTCCCCGTTCCTATCCTTCCTTTTGCATCTATAACCTGCAACATTCCGATGTCAGTCCTATCCATCCCTCAGCCTCGTTTACATAACACTCATGATATCCCAGTGCCACATTCAAAACCATACCCTGAGTTCATCTGGCTTCCCTGTCAGGTCTCTAGCATTGAAATAAGTGCAGTTTAACTGGTCAGTCACATCTCGTTCTCTGTCTTTCCCTTGCCTGCCTTGACTGTTTGTCTTCTGAACTGCACCAGCCTCAGACTTACCTCTTTTCTCACGCTCTCTTTGGGTTTACCCCCGACTCCCTCACTGGTCTAATGCCTCCCGAATAGCACTAGCAATTCTCTATGCATGGATATTAGATTAGATTACTTACAGTGTGGAAACAGGCCCTTCGGCCCAACAAGTCCACACCGACCCACCGAAGCGCAACCCACCCATACCCCTACATTTACCCCTTACCTAACACTACAGGCAATTTAGCATGGCCAATTCACCTGACCTGCACATCTTTGGACTGTGGGAGGAAACCGGAGCACCCGGAGGAAACCCACACAGACACGGGGAGAACGTGCAAACTCCACACAGTCAGTCGCCTGAGGCGGGAATTGAACCCGGGTCTCTGACGCTGCGAGGCAGCAGTGCTAACCACTGTACCACCGTGCCGCCCACCAATTCCAAGACATCTTCCAATTCAGGTACAATCCATCTTTCTTGTGCACGTCAACTCTACTCCACAGGAGATTACAATGATCCAAAAATGTGAATCCTACACCAGCTCCTTCGCCACTCATTCATCTACTCCATCCTGCTATTTATCCTCTCACTAGCATGTAGCATCGGGAGTAATCCAGAACAACGAAGACCTACTTTTCCAGGCTAATTTGCTGTGTTCTCTCGGCAGGATCCCATGCCATCGCCATCCTATGTCATTGGTACCAATGTACAACGACCTCCCAGAGGTCATTCTCCCCTTTGAGAATAGTCTACTCCCTCTCTGAGACATCCTTGACCCTGGCACCAGGGAGGGACCACCTCATTCTGGTGTCTCACTATCAGCATTCTGTGCCCTATACCAGTCCCGAATCATCATTGATAACCTGGAACCTGATATACTTCTCCATACATTAGAGACAGTCTCAGTACCAGTAACTTAGCTGTCAGTGCTATATTCCCCCGAGAGTCTATGACCACCTACATTTTCCAGAACACTATACTTGTTTGAGATAGGAATACCCACAGGTGACTCCTGCTCTATCTACCTCCCTATCCTACCTTTCCGAGACATAACCCAGCTACCTGACTGGATCTGCAGTTTTCCAGCCTGGAACTGTCAGCTATCACATACGCTGACTCTTGTAATTCTTCATTAACATCAACCACCGCTGCATCTGATCCATGCGATCCAAGAGGATTTGCATCCTCACTTCCTGCAGACTATCAGCAGGATCATTAAAACTCTCCCTAATCTCTGATATCCAATAGGAAGAGCACGTCCCTGTACGAATGGCCATCTCTGCACCTTAATCTACAGACCCAGAAAAAGGCAGAGTCTCACAGCTTCACAAAAGACTAATCTCGAATACATTAGTACCTGTATTTTATATTTAAATCATTCAACCAAAACATCATAAGACAGTACTTAAACAAATAAACCCTTACCCTACTGAATGTTGCGGAATTCTAAAAATAAAACTGATTAAGACTTACCTTTTAAGAGACTGAAACCCACTGAGCTGATCCCCGGATGTGAGTCATCGACATACAGCACGGAAACAGACCCTTCGGTAAAACTTGTCCATGCCGACTAGATATCCGAAACTAATCTCGTCCCATTTTCCAGCACTTGGCCGATATCCCTCTAAACCCTTGCTATTCATACACCCACCTGGATGCCTATTAAATGTTGCAATTGTACCAGCCTTCACATCTTTATCTGCCAGCTCATTCCTTAAATTCACCACCTTCGCGTGAAACAGTTGGCCCTTAGGACCCTTTTATATCTTTCCCCTCTCACTTCCATCGAATACCCTCTAGTCTAGACTCCACCACCCCAGTGAAAATACATTGTCTATCTGTCTGATACATGCCTCTCATGATTTTATAAACGTCAAAGTTCACCCCTCAGCCTCCGACACTCCAGGGAAAACAGGTCCAGCCTATTCAGCGTCTCCATACAGCTCAAACCCTCTGACCATGGCAGCATCCTTGTAAATCTTTTTTGAACCTTTCAAGTCACACAACATCCTTCTGACAGGTGGAGAACAGAATTGCACACAATATTGCAAGCGTGGCCAAACCAATGTCCTGAACTGCCGCAACATGACCTCTTGTACTCAATGTTCTGATCAATAAAGGAAATCTTACCAAACACCTTCACCATCGTATCTACCTGCACCTCTAGTTTCATGGAATTATGAACCTGCACTGCGAGATCTATTTGTTCAGCAACACTCCCGAGGACCTGTCCATTAAGTGCATCAGTTCTTCTAAGCTTTGCTTTTCCAAAATGCAGCACCTCGCATTTATCTAAATTAAACACCATCAGCCAATCCTCAACCCATTCGCCCATCTGAACAAGATCCCATTTTAATCCGAGGTAGCCTTCTTCACTGTCCACGACACCTCCAATTTTTATGTCATCTGCAAACTTACTAAATATCCCTCCTATGTTCA
Organism: Chiloscyllium plagiosum; assembly: GCF_037043375.1. Taxonomy (NCBI): domain Eukaryota; kingdom Metazoa; phylum Chordata; class Chondrichthyes; order Orectolobiformes; family Hemiscylliidae; genus Chiloscyllium; species Chiloscyllium plagiosum. The sequence continues at coordinate 99,661,429 of NW_028270152.1, forward strand.
CATCCAGATCATTTATTTTAATGATGAGAAGTAGTGGACCCAGCACCGATCCTTGTGGCACTCAACCGGTCACAGGCCTCCAGTCTGAAAAACAATCTTCCACCACCATCCTCTGTCTTATACCTTTGAGCCAGTCTGTATCTAAATGGCTAGTTCTCCCTGAATTCCGTGAGACCTAACCTTGCTAACCAGTCTCCCATGGCGGCACCTTGTCAAACGCCTTCTGAAGTCCATACAGATCACATCTACCACTCTGCCTTCATCGATCCTCTTTGTTACATCTTCAAAACACAGCTCAATCAAGTACGTGGCACATGATTTCCCACACACAAAGCCATGCTGACTATTCCTGATTATTCCCGATGAAGGGATTTTGCCCGAAACGTCGATTTCGAAGCTCCTAGGATGCTGCCTGAATTGCTGTGCTCTTCCAGCACCACTGATCCAGAATCTGGTTTCCAGCATCTGCAGTCATTATTTTTCCCTCTTTTATCCCTAATCAGCCCTTGGTTTTCCAAATACATGCAAATCCTGTCCCTCAGGGTTTCTTTCCAACAACTTGTTTGGCTTTGACGTCAGGCTCATGCATCTTCAGTTCCCGAGCTTGTCCAAAACACCTACATTAAATAATACCACCATATTAACCAACCCCCATTATTCTGGCACCACAGCTATGACTATCAATTTTACAAACATCTCAGCAAGGGACCCAGCAATCACTTCACCAGCTTCCCACTGAGTTTTAGGCTACACTGGATGAGGTCCTGGGGTTTATCCACCTCTCTGTGTTTCAAGACATCCAGTACCACCTCCTCTGTAATACAGACATTTTTCAAGATTTCACCATTTGTGTCCCCACATTCTACATCATCCATTCCTTCTCCACAGTAAAACACTGAGTCCAAATACTCGGGGAACATCTCCCCCAACACTTGCAGCTCCACATATAGGCTGCCTTGCTGATCTTTGAGGAGCCCTATTCTCTCTCTGGTGACCCTTTTATTCTTAATATATTTATAAAAAACATTTGGATTATCCTTAACCCTATTTGCCAAAGTTGTGTCCTGTCCCCTTGTTGCCTTACTTATTTCCCTCTTAAGTATATTTCAACTGCCTTTATACTCAAAGTCTTTTTTTGATTTTTGGAATGGAATAAATGTCAAATATTACAGCTTGAAGAAATAAACGATGGCACGACTTACATCGATTAAAACTTGGGCCTTCAATAGTGATATCAAACAAAGAGACTGAGGGGTTTAGGTCTTTGAAGTGTGTGTCACATGTCGACAGGATGGTGAAGGTGGTGTTTAACACGCTTACTTTCAATGCTCAGACCTTTCAGTCTCGGAGTTCGGACGTCACGTTGAGGTTGTACAGGATGTTGTTAAGACCTCTTCTGGAATAATGTGTCTAGTTCTGTTTGTTCCATTCGAGGAAGGATATTATTAAACTGGACCAGGTTCAGAAGAGATTTGCAAGGACGTTGAGCGGAATAAATGATTTGAATTATAAGCAGAGGCTGGATAGGCTGGGACTTCTTTCACTGGAGCCCAGGAGGTTGAGGGGTGATCTTATTAGAGGTTTATAAAATTATGGGGGGGATGAAAGATAATGTGAACAGCAGGTGCGCATTCCAGGAGGTGCGCGATTCTAGTTTGGGTACATAATTTTTAAGGGGAGGAGAGGAAGGCTTTCAAAAGATGTGTGGGATTTTTTTTAACTTTTACACAGAGAGTGGTTCACGTGTGGAATGGGATTCCAGAGGAAGTGGTTGCCGTGAATATAATTACAATTTCAGGTTGGACTAGTGACTCAGTGGTTAGCAGATATTGGTAACCTTTGAAAATTTCAGAAAATAGCAGTATAGAGGAGATCACACTGTCCACTGTCTGCATTGGACAAGAAGTAACGTTGCTTTTTGAAGCCCTCGTTCTGTCTCCCCAGATACTATAGGACGTCGGGTGCACATACCGTCTCCTTTTTTTTATAATGGTTTGAGAGTTTCTGCTTCTACTCCGCTTCCATGTGTGACTCCAAGATTCCGACCATACTCTGGGAGAAGTAACAATTTTCCTCATCACTTCTCTAATATTTCAACGAATTACATTAAATATTCACCACTGGTAACTGAGCTCTGCAACAGGAACAAGGTATTCTCTCCCTTTCTACCCAAGCTCCTAACAATATGTGCACCCCAATCAAATCTCCTGTCAGCATCCTCCATTCCAATCTTTCCCCATAACTGCACTTCTACAGTCACAGGGTAACGGATCTCCTCTGTACCCTCTCCAGTCCAATTCCATCCTTCCATGTAATGGGGTGACCAGAGCTGCACCCAGTCCCCAGGCTGTGACTGAACTCATTATTTAGATAATTCCAACATCAGCTTCCTGCTCGTAAATTCTGCACTTTGGCTGATAGAGGTAATAGTGCCATTTGCTGCATTAACGAAGTTATTGATGTTTCCAGCTATCTTTATTTGTCAGCCCACACTGACCGCACTCTCATTTATTGTATATTTCCCACTATTGTTGATGTCCCCAAATGCCTTGCCTTGCACTTCTCTGGGTTGTTTGGTCCATTCACCTGGACGCCATAGTTTCTGTTTTCAAATTGACTTCCATGGGATCTCTCGTCAAATCCAAGTAAGTCACATGCATTTACAGGTTAGTGCCTCAAATCGACACAGTCAGATTAATTATATACGATCTTCCTTGAACAAATCCAGACCGACTGTCCTGGAATCCCTGGGAATTTCTCAGTGACCGTTTATCCACTCTCTCAGAATTCCAGCCTCCACCTATTCAGTCAGTCCCTTGCTTCACACTAAAGAAAATAACGGTGTTCGCCATTCTCCTGTCTTCTGGCACCATTCCTGCATCTATAAGAATTGGATAATGCAGATAAGTATAAGGATAGGGATTTTCCCTGGCTCTTTTTAACAGACTGGACCATTGTGTTACCCCTTTTGTCACGATTTGAATATCCTGTATAATTCCCTGCTCCAAGTTTGTTGCTCCCAATATATCACACTGCATCCCTATTTTGATTCAGACAGACTGAGGCCTACACTATCTTATGATTTGTCAAGTCTCATTTTATTCGAGTTTCATGGAGGGTTTCTCTCCACAAGATGAATTGCATTTTCTCATAATACCATCCCCAATCTGCCTCGTTAACTACCTTCCCTGCCCACATGGTCTTCCTCTCATCTAGCACTAACGTGATGATTTTTCCCTTGTCATAACAACTGCCCACTGTCTGGATATCTCAGAGTGCACCAGCCACCCTGTTCCAGGTGTCATCTTTAAAAAGTGATTATACTCTTAGATTGTCAAACCGAAACTGGCCAGGAGATAGCAGAGGGGGTAGAACTGGGGCCACACTTTGTGGACAAGCCCCTAAGGTTATATTGGATGGCATGGTGCAGGAGAGGGACATTACCTTCCTCCAGGACTGGCAGGGAGGCCACGACACCAGACACTGCCAGCTTGGTCCGAGGTTGACCCCTGTGTCAGTGAGGTGCCAGCCTTCTGGGTGAATGCCCAGCGGTTAGGAAGGAGGTCAGTGACTTTCTCCACTCCACCATGTTAAGTGCCACCATGTGCACTTTTTGACCTAACCCTCACTCTCTCTCTGCTACTGCACCCACCTCCCACAAAGGCTCATGTTCTCCCACTTTCACTGAATACAGCACCTTCTCTTGACATCTCTCTAAAGTCTTCTCTGTCCCTCTCCCCAACTCTGCCTGGTGTCTGTGCTGCCAACTCACTCACACAGGACACCTCGCTACCTTTCCCCCAGCTGTACTAGCTGTAACAAACAATTCCACCTCCCTTAATACCGCTTGGTAATTCTCACATTTCGAAAGAAACCACCCCACAAGAGAGCAGAAAGAGCCAAGAGGGATGGGGGCTGCCCAGCATTCAGCTCCTCACCCCCGCAAAGGGGAAGGATCCTGACCCTAACAACAACGAGAAGCTGTCTGACTGTGTCCAAACTCCCGGACTGGGATCTGAGACACCCCTTGACTGAGTGTGCTCGGCACTGTGACTGACTGTGGACAATGATATTCAGCTTTCTGGGTTTGTGTCTGTACTAAACACCAAGACAATAAGCAGGCGGATGACCCTGATAGCTGTGGCTGAGGGGAAACACTGCTTAGGGCAGGGCTAGGCAGGACAATAATTCTGTGAGCAATAAAGTCAGTTCAAAATGGGTGTGTACAAACACGGAGTGAGCAGCCCAGAGGGACAGGCCATGAGCTGGATGGGTCTCCCTGACCAGACTGTCATTGCAGCAGCATTGATTGTGTACAAACACGGACTGAGAAGCCTAGGGGGACAGTCCGTGAGCTGGGTGTGTGTCCCTGAGCACAGTGTCTTTATAGCAGCATTGAGTTTGCACAAACGCGGAGTGAGCAGCCCTGAGAGACAGGCTATGAGCTGGGTGTCTGTCCCTGAGCACAGTGTCATTGCAGCAGTTTTGACTGTGTACAAACACGGAGTGAGCAGACCAGTGGGACAGTCCATGAGCTAGGTATGTGTCCCTGAGCACAGTGTCCTTGCAGCAGCATTGCAATGAGAGTTGTCAGTGCACCCTAGTCTGCAGAATTGAAGTACAGAAGCGTACTGTCAGTGAGTTGGAGATGTGCTGCCTTGGCATGGTGAGGCTGGCATGTGACAGATGCCAACATTGGAGCATGTGGAGTACATGCAGCTTTCTGTCTGTGCAGTGTCCCGCGAGATGTTGTGTCCAAGATAGATGGCCGCAGGAGCGAGGGGCGAGATGGAGTCACCAGTTACCAGCTCGGACTTTCACGTCCAATTCTCTATATTAAGTTCGCCCACAGTCAGAGGGAGTATGTGAAGCTGCAAGTTGTTGAGGAGAGATCCACTGATTGTGGCTGTTGATCATCAGTAATCATTGAGTCAACATCTTGCCATTCCTGCACTCAAATCTTGTTTTAAAGAAAAGGCCAGCACAGGAATAGGCCCTTCATCGCAGCAATCCCGCACTGGCACGTGATGCCGTTCTAAAGTTAAAAAGAAAGTTTTTGCTCCGACACTCTCTATGTCATTCTGTTCCCTCCTAACTCATATTTGTGCCAAGATCCCTCTTAAACCTTGCTATATTAGCTTTTTCCCTTCTATCAGTGCATTCCAGGCACTTGCACATTCTGTCTGGAAAAGCAAGAAAAAAGAATTGCCGATTATATCTCCCGAACTTTCTCCCTTTCACCGAAAACCTATGGCCCTGAGTAATTGATATTCCTACTCTGGGACAAAAAAACGCTTCTAACTGTATTTATATCTATGCCTCTGAGAATTTTGTAAATATCTATCAGGTTGCCCCGTAGCCAATGATGCCCAGGTGCAAACAAACCATGCCTGTTCAATTTTTCATTCGGGCTCATACCCTTCCAACCAGACAACATCCTGGTAAAATTTTTCCATACCCTATCCAACACCTCCACATGGGTTCTGCTGATGTGGCAACCAGTACTGTACACAATATTCTAAATGTGCCCGAACTAAGTTTCTCTACAGCTGCAATATGACCTGCTAATTTTCATATTGTATGCTCTGATGCATATATGCAAGTTTACCATCAGGCTTCTTGATCACCCTATCAACCCATGTTACCACTTTCAGGAACCTGTGGAACTGTACACCTATATCCCTTCAGATGTTGATGTAGCCAGTAGTTTTTCCATCCACTTTATACTTGTCTCCTGCATTAGACCTTCTCAAACGCATCACCTCGCAACTGTCCAGATAAAGTTACATTGGTGTTTTCTCTGTCGAAGTCTGCAGCTGACCTATATCCGGCTGTATTCTCTGGCAATCATCCTCACAATCTACAACTCCGCCAAGCTATTTACAGATCTCCAGTCACAAAACCACTGTTCCACCACTACTCTGTCTTCAATGACCAAGCAATTCTCTATCCATCTTACTAATTGACCGCTGATCCCATTTCACTGCACCGTCTGTATGAACCTGCCATAAGGATCCATATCAAAGGCCTTGCTAAGGTCCAGACGGCCAACAACCAGCCCCGGGCCCCATCAATCAATTCATTTACTTCCTCAAAATATTCAATCAAGTTTGTGTGACATGATCTTCTGGACACAACTGTGTTGCCGGTTGCTCGTAAGTCCATACTAGAATACTGTTGGAGCTGCACTCATTCAGACAATTGATTATTCCATCATATTCCTGACTTGAACCTTGGAGAGTAGATTAGATTCCTTGCAGTGTGGAAACAGGCCCTTCGGCCCAACCAGTCCACACCAACCCTCCGAAGCCACAGGATCCAGCATCAATGCTGAGCACTGTATTGTCTATTTACCAAGGAGCTGTCCACCTCTGCCTGGCTGTGTCCTGGGATGTTCCCTGGGATGTAGTCCTGTTCACAGAATCATGCGTCACAGACAATATCTGACTGTTGCTTGATTAGTCCGTTGGAAATATATAACAGGTCACTTTTACATATTGTATAATGAAGAGTTAATATCACTTTGTTTCTTCCATATCTTAAAAAAACGCAAACATCATTGTTTTTCAGTTGAAAATAATTGAAGTGAATATTAATTCAATTACCAGAGTACGCAGCTAACTATTACACAAATCAGTGACTGTAGTAAGCACCCGTTTCATGTTTAGATCATTTTATAGGCAAAAAAAAACTATTGGAAATGACTTTGAGAAAAGTCACAGTGTTAATGGACCTCATCACGACCTCCAATACACTGGCCATCTTCACAATCTGTGCCGAGAGTTTCCAAACTGGAGCTGCGCATTTACTAACACAATCCCTCACAATAGACTGCTTAGAGACATACCTGAACAACGGGGATATGTGTGTGGGGCAGACTGGTCAATGGAATAGCACATGGCGCTGGTCCAGGCGCAGTTCAATATTTATAACAACGACCTGTAAACAACCATGTCTTGCAAGTATATCTGTTCTTGTGTGCCACCTAAACTCTGTAATTCTGCACCTTGAACCCGATCCTGAATGAATGTGTTGTAAAGGTGATGGACTCCTGTAGCACATGGCATCTTACATTGATTCCCGCATAAATCATATCCATTGTATGTTAGCCCCACAATGTCAGTATCCAAACAGAATTGTGCAACTCAATTGATGGCCAGCATCATCGCAGCCCAACGACTTGTGTGTGACTTGAGCTGGAAACCTCTGTGTAACTGTTTGCAGCATTGTTCTAAGTATTAACTGCAAAGTCTCCTTATTGAAGCTCTGACATCCTTACATAATACCAAAATTTAGATTGTCCAATGAGCTCAAAATCCATCCATTTACTCAGCTCACATTTATAACAACAATATGATGAAAACAGTGCACAACTCAAAGTAAGGAGCATCGAAATGATGAATGTCATTACCACATCCAAGACTACATTATTATTAATAGCAATAACTTTCAAAATATACATTTATTTTCCATTATATTAATATTGTGAACTCATTGTCGACTCTCTTACTCCTCAGATGCTGCCTGAACGGCTGTGTTTTTTTTTCAGAATCACACTTTTTGACTCTGATCTCCAGCATCTGCAGTCCTCACTTTCTCCCTGCTAATACTCACTCATAATCATTTTCACGGCAGGAATATCACTGTCTGTTTAAACATGTTGCAGTCAGATATGAGTACATTTTGAATTGCTTCTAACTATCTCAGAGCTCAGTATTATAGGATGTGAATGGCAGTGTCTGTGTGGTGCTCGGTATGTCGGCCATGCCTCTGAGAGTCTGACAGGTTATACCTTCAGCTGTTTACAACAAACCAGTGACTGCATGGACCCAACCAGCCTGAGCTCACGACACCCAAAGCACAGTGTCCAACATTGGGCAGGTATGGGGACAATTCTTTCATTTTCATTTATTCATGGAATATGATTGGGCCAGTATTTATTGTTCATCCCTTGTTGCCCTTGAGAAGCTGGGAGTGAGCTGCCGCATTGACCCACTGCAGTCCATGAGTGGGTGAAACATCCAATACCATTGGGGAGTGAGCTTGAAACAGTGACACTGAAGACATGGCAATATACTTCCCAATCAAGATGGTTGGTGGCTTGGAACGGAAAGCGAACATGATGATGATCCCAAGTATTTGCTTCCCTTGTCCTTCTTGACGGCCATGGTTTCAGAGGTACGTTGTACGACGCCTTGAATAAACTTCTGCAGAGCACCGTGTAGATGGCAGGTATTGCTGCTCCTGTGTGTCAGTGGATGAGGGGTGAAGCTGCATGCACACAGGTAAATGGGGAGGGAGCGGGTATTTCATCGCACACACATTCAATTTGTGTCTTATAGATGGTGTGCAGGTTTTTTGATATCATGAGTGACGTTATTCATGGAGGATTCCTAGCCCTTGGGATATTCTTGCAGCCAATTAACTTATATGCGTCGAAGTGTGGTGCTGGAAAAGTACAACAGGTCAGGTAGCATCTGAAGTACAGGAGAATCGACGTTATAGCATAAGCCCTTTACAGGAATGGCTAATGAAATTATATGCTCTGTCCAGTTCTGGTTAATAGTAATCCCTGTGATATTGGTCGTGGCGAGTTCAGTGCTGGTAGTGGCATTGAATGTTAGAGCATATTGTTTTATTTTCCATTGTTAGAGATAATCGTTGTCTGGCATGTGTGCAACGGAAATTGTACTTGTCACTGTTAAGCTCACACCTTCATATTCCCAGGTCCTTGTTACATTTGGACAAGGACTGCTTCAGTATCTGAGTAAATCACAAATCGTGTTGAACATTATCCAGTCATTGGCAAACATTCTCAGTTGTTCCTTCACTTGAGTAGAGATGGTCATTTATGAAGCAGCTGAAAATTATTGGGCCTAGGGCAGAGAGAACTCTTATAGCTCACTGATGCTGTCCCTCTCTCTGAGCTAGGAAACGTGATTCTAGTTCCACCTGCTCCAGAGGTGTCTAACAACATATCTGAATGGGATAATATTACAATTTCTACCACAAGGAGCTGAGCAAGTACTTGGGTAGCTCAATCAGTTGGACGGCTGGATTGTAATGCAGATTAATGCCAACAGTTTGGGTTCAATGCATGCACTGACTGAGGTGCCTGAAAAGGGCTGTCCTACTCAAGCTCTCCCTCACTTGAGGCATGATGACCGTCCAGTAAAACTACCACCAGTCGTTTCTTCTAACGAGAGAACAACCCTATCACCCTGTCGGGGTATGGTGCCCTACATTTCCATTTCTAATCTACAGGCTTGCCCAGAAACCCCGCCCCTGGGGAACGGCGGCGGAGCTGAGATGGCTGTTCTGCACCAACCCCAGCCACGTTCCTTTGTACCAGCTGTAACTTATGCCACTGCAGACGATTCGCATTTGCTCCAGGTTTGCCATTAATCCTGGCTACGACATTTGGTCAAATGCAGTTATGATCAAGTTAAAAGTGCAGTCACTGTCACCCCACCTTTAGATTTCAGCTATGTTCTCTTGTACATCGTTAAACCAAGGCTTCAATGAGCCCAGGAGATGAGATCCCAAACTGAGCTTTAGCGAGCAGGTTACTGCTGAGGAAGTGCTGTTTGATCCCACTGTATGTGACATCTGCCATCCCTTTATTAATTACAGGGATTAGAGCAAAGGCGCAGTCATTGATCGTCTTATGTTTTGTCTGTGTGTGTACAGGACACACCCTGATAGTTTTCCACATTGTCAGGGAGATACCAGTGCTGTATCCCAGCAGGAACAGCCTGAATGGAATGTTACCGGGGCCCACAGACTTTGCATTCTCCAGATGATTGTAAATGCCACACACAGTGAATCGGCTTAGCTGAAGACTGCATCTGGAGGAGATTAAAATAGATCATCCCATCGATATTTCTGTCTGAACATTGTTGTGAAAGTTTTAGCCTGAGCTTTTCTATTATTGTGCTGGACTATTCAATCTTTGAGGAAGGTGGTATTTGTGGATTCTCCTCTTCTGGTGAGTTGTGTGATTGTCCACCACCATTCACCCGGATTGTAGAGATTAGGTCTGATTCTTTGGTTAGATCTGTGTATCATTTGCTATTTATACCATGTGGTGAGTAAGTGGACCAATTTAGTAACATCATCTCATTCTGAGATGTATTTTGTGCTACTATAGGCAGGCATTCCTGTTTTCTCTATTTAACAAGACTGTAGCCCTGGCTTGACTCCCCTCCCTCAGCCTCACGGTGTCAGATCAAACACTGACACGGAAACTTCCTGCTGACTCCCCTCCCTCAGCCTCACGGTGTCAGATCAAATACTGACACGGAAACCTCCTGCTGACTCCCCTCCCTCAGTCTCACGGTGTCAGATCAAATACTGACACGGAAACCTCCTGCTGACTCCCCTCCCTCAGTCTCACGGTGTCAGATCAAACACTGACACGGAAACCTCCTGCTGACTCCCCTCCCCCTGCCTCACGGTGTCAGATCAAACACTTACACGGAAACCTCCTGCTGACTCCCCTCACTCAGTCTCACGGTGTCAGATCAAACAATGACACAGAAACATTCTTTTGACTCCCTTCCCTCAGCCTCACGGTGTCAGATCAAACACTGACACAGAAACCTCCTACACCCGTCCCTATCTCTCTGCAAACTTCCAAACCCTACACCCCTCTCTATCTCTCTCACCCCCATAACACTCCCTATCTCTGCAATCTCCCGAAAACCCAGATCCTTCCTTATCTCTCTAACCTCCTCCAAACTCTGCATCTCTCCCTATCTCTCTAAACTCCTCCAAAACCTGCATCCCTCCCTATCTCTCGATATCCTCCAAATCCAACACCAATCCTTGTATCTCTAACCTCCTCCAAATCTGACATCCCTCCTTACCTCTTGAACCGACTCCAAACCCTACACCCCTCTCTAACTCTCTAAAATCTTCCAAACGTTAAGCAGTCCCTGTTTTTCTGACCTTCTCCAAACACTACGCACCTCCCTATCTCTCCAATATTCTCCACCTCCTTCACCCCTCCTTATCTCTGCGACTTCCTCGAAACCCAGATCCCTCCATATCTCTCTAATCACCGCCAAAACCAACACCCCTCCCTATCTCTCTAATCATCACCAAAACCTACACCACTCCCTACCTCTCTAACCTCCTTCAAATCCAATACCATTCTCTATCTCTCTAATATTTTCCAACGCTTTCACCTCTCCCTAACTCTGCAACCTCCTCCAAACTCAAATCTCTCCTTATCTCTCTCACCGACTCTAAAATTTGCACCCTCGTTATTCTTCTCACCACCTCCAAACCCTATATCCCTCCCTATCTCTATAATCTCCTTCATCATCTACATATCTCCCTTTATCTGTGACTTACTCCAGCCCCTACAAACCCTACATGTCTCTTTAAGCTGCTCTCCCATATACCCTGTCACTGTAACCTCGTCCAGCCACTCCCCGCTTCCGACGTTTGTAAACCTCATCCAACCACTAGACTCTCCTGATCTCTGTAACCTTATCCAGCCTCTCTATACCGCCCCATTTTTTCTGGCGTTCTCTAGCAACTCTACGTTTTCTTATGTATATAACCTCCATGAACACGTTTAGTTTAGTGATTGAAAGGGATAGGTATATGCCATAGGGCACGAGTTATCAATGGGGGAAGGGCACCTGTAATACGATTAGGCAGGACTTAGGATGCATAGAATGGGGTAGCAAAATGCAGGGGATGGTGAAAATCGAAATGTGAAGCTCGTTTGGAGAACATACATCGCGTGTCCTTGAATAGCATGCCCCTATCAGGCAAGGAGGAAGTGATAATTTAAGGGAACCGTGGTTTACTACAGAAATCACATCGATTGTTAAGCAGAAGAAGGAGGCTGATATGACGATGTGACGATGAGACGATGGAGAATTACAGATTAACTCGGAAGGATTTAAAGAGATAGTTAAGAAGAGCAAAGAGAAGACATTTGTAGTCTTTAGCATGTCGAATAAAAGAGAATCCTAAAGCTTTGTATAGGTACGTTAGGAAGAAAAGGATAACTAGGGTAGGAATAGAGCCAGTCAAAGACACAAGTGGGAATTTGAGTGTGGATTCTGTGGAGATTGGAGAGGTGCTAAACGAACATTTCTCATTGGTTTTCTCTCAGGAAAAGGTAAATATTATAGAGAAGGTGAATGAGATACGAGATATTTAATTGAAAGAATCTAGGTTAATAAGGAAGATGTTTTATCAATTCTCGAAGGGTTGAAAGTGAAAACGTCACCTGAGTCGGATGGGATTTATTCGAGCATTCTCTGGTGCGCTAGGGAGGAGTTGTTGGAGCTTTTGGCTTTGATATTTGAGTCTTTATTGTCTACAGGTTTAGTACCAGAGGACTGGAGGATTGCAAATGGTGTCCCTTTGTTCAAGAAAGGCAGAACAGATGACCCAGGCAATTATAGACCAGTGAGTCTATTGTCTGTGTAGGAAAAGATTTGGAAAGGATTATAAGAGATAGGATTTATGATCATCTAGCAAGCAACAATTTGACTGCAAATTGTCAACATGGTTTCCTCAATGGCAGGTCGTATCTCACAAACCTCATTGAGGGATTTGAGAAAGTAACCACGCATGTAGATGAGGGTAGGACAGTTGACGTGGTTTACATGGACTTCGGTATAACCTTTGATAAGGTTCCACATATTAAGCTGTTGGAGAAAATGCAGAGGCATGGAAACGAGTGTGAGTTAGCAGTTTGGATTAGAAACTGGCTTTCTGTAAGAAGGCAGCGCGTGGTGATTGATGGAAAATATTCGGTTTCTAGTGGTATGCCACAAGGATCTGTTTGGGAGCACTGTTGTTTGTCATTTTTATACATGACTTAGATGCAGGCATACATGGATGGCTTAGTAAGTCTGCAGATGATACTAAAGTCGGAGGAGTAGTGAACAGTATGGAAATAATTTGCGGGTTGCAGGGGGTCTTGGATAAACTGCAGAATTGGGCTGAGAGGTGGCAAATAGAGTTCAATGGATAAACACGAGGTGATTCACTTTGGGAAGAATACCAGGAAGGCAGAATACTGGATCAATGGAAAGATTCCTGGTGGTGTGGATGTGCAGAGGGATCTTAGTGTCCATGTACATAGATCCCTGAAAGTTGCCACCCAGGTTGTAATGCTGTTAAGAAGGCAAACGGTGTGTTAGGTCTTATTGGCAGAGGGATTGATTTCCGGAGCCGAAATGTCACGCTGCAAATATACAAACCGCTAGTGCGGCCTCACTTGGGAATATTGTGTACAGATCTGGTCGCCCCATTACAGGAATGATGTGGAAGCATTGGAAAAGGTGCAGAGGAGATTTACCAGGATGTTGCCTGCTCTTGAGGGAAGGTCTTTATGTGGAGAAGCTGAGAGACCTGGGTCTGTTTCACTTGGAGATAAGAAGGCTAAAGGGCATTTTATAGAGACATAAAAGATGATCAAAAGATTTGCTAGAGTAGACAGTTAAAGCCTTTTCCCTCAGATGATGATAACAGGTTGTACGAGGGGACATAGGATTAAGATTGATGTCAGAGGCAGGTTCTTTAATCAGAAAGTGGTAAGAGCGTGTAATGCCTTGCCTGCCAATGTACTTAACTCAGCCACATTAGGCGGATTTAAACAATCCTTGGATATGCCTATGGATGATGATGAGATTGTGTAGGATGAGTTTCCTAGATTGGTTCGCAGGTCGGTATAACATCGAGGAGCAAAGGGCCTGTTCTGCGCTGTATTGTACTATGTTCTAGAAACACTTATATCTTTTCCCATTCAGTAACCACACCTAGACACTACAGCCCTCTTCATCTCTGTAACCTCCTCTACCCACTTCATCCTTCTCTATTTTTGTAAAACTCCTCCAGTCGCTCTACCCATCCATACCTCCATGAACGTCATCCATCATCGACTGTCTTCCTGACCTCTGTCACCTCCTCTAGCCTCTCCACACCTCCCTATATCGCTGACATCCTCCAATACCTAAACCTATTCTTATCTGCATAACCTCCACCAACGCATACATATTCCAGCCCTCCACCCCTATTGATCTATCTAATGTCCTGCAGCATCTTCAGTCCTTCATATCATCGTGACTTCCTTCATCACGTATATCCTTCTAAATCTCTGGAACCCACTCTGGCAATTACATAAAACCCTCTCGCTATAAACTCCACAAACTTCTCCGCTCCTCCTTCCCTTTGGAAACGCTTACAGCCCCTACAGCCTTCACGAAGTTTGTAAAGTCTTCTAGCACATACACCCGTCCGTATCTCGGGAATCTCCCTGTTCTGTTGCAGCTTCCCCACACCTGTGACACCCTCCTGAAACTATTGCTCCATTCACTGTAACCTCATTTAACCTGAAGCTCCTCCATATCTCTGTGAAGTTTTCGCTGAATTCATTGACAGTGCATCCACAATCTTTGGAATGACGAATACTGAAAACGCTGAGACCATTTTAGGGATTTGTTTTCACATTATCTTAGTCCCAGATAAGTTGCCCCTTATCGTGAGATCTTGTCATCATGTTTTGGATTCCCAAACCCACAGGCATAGTTTCTCAGCATCTGCCTTATCAATCTCTCTCCACTCAGAACCTTTTGCACCTCAATCAAATCACTTCTCCATTTCCTGAGACTCAAGAATATCGGCTAAATCTAGTCACAAACGCAGCAAGGGAAACTCAGATGCCAAACAGTGAATCATTATTGTATTATTTATTGATAGGTATCAGACATTGCTGGCTGGGCCATCATTTATTGCCCATACATTGTTGTTCTGGACATGGTGGCCGTGCACTGCCCATTTGAACTGTTGCAGTCACTTTGGTGCAAGGTCACCCACAATAATGTTAGGGAATGAAAGGCAGCATATTCATCGAGCATATTCATCGAGTGACACCCGTGAGACTGAGATATAGTTCCCAGTCGGAATGGTAACTTGCAGGGTTAGTGTTTCTGTAGATCTGTTGCCCTTGCTACTTCAGATGATCAAGGCTTGGAAGGTGCTGTCGAATGGACTTCGCTAAATATCTGCAATGTATCTTGTAACTGGAACACACTGTTTCCATTAATAGTTCATAGTGGAAGTAGTGAATGTTGTGGATGTCGTGGCAATCAAGCTGAACTACACATGTACCCTTTCTTATACATGGGCAGCATAGCTGTTTGAGTTATGGTCTTAGCTACTTTTTGGCAATACGACTTCAATTTGTTTCTTTCAGTGAATCCATGTAATTTAAATAAACAATTATCTGCTGAAATGAGTTTGTAATTGGCTGCATGGTCGCTGTGCCATTGCAATGTGGAACACAATATGATCAGGACAGGATGCGGTTGTTGAACCCCTTGCGCCTGTTCCACAATTTAAGGAGATTATAACTGATTTGTTACATAACTCATTTTGCCTGCTTTTGGCCCAAATCTGTCACGACCCTTCCTTCGCAAAAGGGTTTCTACCTCAGGTATTCAGGTGTAAACAAAGAACGAAACAATACCAACCAAAACAGGCAACAAGAAGGATATTGAGTGGATAACCAAAACGTGTCAACGCAGTGTTGACGACAGCAGGCTGTTGAGGGACAATTTGATGATGGAATAATATCCTTCACTTCTTGCTTTTGCTTCAGTTGAGAATATTTTCTTCAACAAAGATAATCATGCAGCTTTTCAAAGTAAGAAATAAAAGATTTAGATTGTGTTTGGCATGTGTCAAGGAGGTTGCAAAGGAAAAGTGGGAAATTGGGTGGAGGTAATAAAGCTCATTTCAAGAGCCAGTAACAACATTATGGCCTTCTTTACTCTAACAATACTATAATTATGAATGAACTTGTATGGTTTAATTATTTACGAAAAGACAGGAAACGGAGTGAAGAATTTACAGTTAATTTTTGTGTGGGAATGTGTGCGGTGGGGAAGCTGTAAATATTTATGAAAATTAAACGGGCCTCCACATGGGCAAGGTCATTAAAACTGACATATGGTGCAGAAACGTGAAGTTATCCACTTTTTTGAAGAAATTAATGGAAATGATATTTCGTTAATTGTGAAACGTTGAAAAGTATAGCTATAAATAAAACCGAAAGTTTCCTTGCCCATAAGCTGCTGATGTCTAACTTACAGGTGCAGCAAGCTATTTGGAACGACAGTGGAATGAGAACCTTCATTGTCAGAGTGTGTCAGCACAAGAGAAGAGATGTCTTGCTTCAATTGGAGAGGAACTTGGCCAGACTGCACCTGGAGGAATCTGTCCAGTTTTGGTTCTTTCTCTCTGTAAATATTTTATTGCCATAGAGAGAGGAAAGGGAAGGTTCAATAAGCTTCTACCAAGGACAATGCTATCAAAGAGGTCCATGATAAACTTGGCATGTGTTCCCTGGTGTTTCAAGAAATGAAAGTTATTTTCATTGGAAGTTACAGAATACTGATTAGATTCCTGATTCTAACTAATTTCTGGCTATTCGTGTACCATTTATAAATTCAGTTGTATTCTGAACTGTGTCTCACTCCAATGGGAGGCAGGTTGATGTTATCACAAACACAGGAACAGAAGCAGACTGGATACCATAAGGCATAGGAACAAAGTATGCCCAGCAGCTCACCGAGTATGTTCTGCTTTTCAGTTCAATGATGTTTGTTCTTATAATCCCCAACTCCACTTTCCTGCATTTTCCCCGTCACCTATGATTTACTGACTGAATAAAAATATGTCTCTACGCCTTGAACATATTTTCAAAGTCTTCGGTATTTGTTTCCCTCACTGATATGAGACTTGGTACTCTTTATTTGTCTTGTGTATTTCTAGCACACTTTGTTGAATTGAAATTAGAGGCCGACCTCTCTTATCGTACCTCCACGCTGTTCAAAAGCACAACAAATAAATAAAGCTCAGAGCCTGTTATTATCTCCCTCTTCTTTCATATCAGTTTAAGGTAAAGTTAATACAGACCTGGGGATTTGTCCACTCTTTACTCTGTAAAAACTTCCAGTTCTTCCTCCCAATCTCAAACAATCTGTTAAAGGGTCACACAGTCACTCTCCCTGAATGCAGGTACGCCTTCGCCCAAGTGAAGACGGATATGAAATACGTGTTTCACGTATTTTCTGGCTCTGTGCACAGGCTGACTCCTTGATCCATAATAATTGCCATTCTTTCCCATGTTATCCTCTTCCCCAGATATGTGGATAGAGTATCTTGTGCTTCTTACTAATCTTACCCGCAAATGTTTTATCACACCATCTTTATTCTCTTCTACTGATGTCCTTAACTTTAGCGCTGCACTTTCTACATTACTAAGGGAATCCATTGATCTGCTCACTTTATAGCTGATTAAAGCTACTCTTTACTTTGTTATTCAGCTCTGAATATTTGCAGACGTCAGCGTGTCTCTGGGATCGATTTCCTAAGCTTGATCTTAGATTGTAACATATTGGGCCCATACTCTCATCAATTCCATTTTGAGCATGTGCACTCGTCCCCACTCCACGCTGTTCGAAGACAGCTTTACCCAGAAGTAAATGTACCCAGACAACTTTGGCCAGATCCGAAATTCTAATCAACTCTGCCTACCCAATCCAAAACCTTATATTTTGAAGATTTTTTTTTTTTTGCCTTTTCTTTAAGGAACTTAAATATATGATGTTATGGTCATTGGTCCTAAAATTCTCTCCTAATCCTGCCTCGAACATATGACTGGCTTCTTTCTCCACAATAAGACCCAGCAATGCATTGTTGTATCTTCTACTTGTTGATATGAGAAGTTCTCAGCAATAAATTTCATCATACTTGTCTCCGTTTAAAAGCACATGACTACCCAATAAATGTTGGATATTGAAAAGCATAAATAGAATTACCTTCTTATTGTTTTATATACAACAGTAATTGGTGACACAATAGCTCCTGTACTTTCTTCTAATTGGGCGTCTTAATATGACCATAGCAATGTATCTGTCATCTTTAGATTAGATTAGATTACTTACAGTGTGGAAACAGGCCCTTCGGCCCAACAAG
Source organism: Chiloscyllium plagiosum (assembly GCF_037043375.1). Taxonomy (NCBI): domain Eukaryota; kingdom Metazoa; phylum Chordata; class Chondrichthyes; order Orectolobiformes; family Hemiscylliidae; genus Chiloscyllium; species Chiloscyllium plagiosum. The sequence continues at coordinate 99,679,441 of NW_028270152.1, forward strand.
TCCACACCGCCCCGCTGAAGCGCAACCCACCCATACCCCTACATGTACCCCTTACCTAACACTACGGGCAATTTAGAATGGCCAATTCACCTGACCTGCACATCTTTGGACTGTGGGAGCAAACCGGAGCACCCGGAGGAATCCCACGCAGGCACGGGGAGAACGTGCAAACTCCACACAGTCAGTCACCTGAGGCGGGAAATGAACCCGGGTCTCTGGCGGTGTGAGACAGCAGTGCTAACCACTGTGCCACCGTGCCGCCCACTTTGTATTCCAGTCTCTATCCACGAAGCCTCAATTGAAGACCCTTCCACAACATCATCCCTCTTTACTGCAGTAATTGAATCCTTACTTAGTAAAACCAAATTTTGTCCAGCCTACAGTTCCTGTACTACAGAATATTAAGTTGTCAATCCTGATCTCCTTCAACCATATCTCTGATGGCAAAAATGTCACTCCATCCAAAGTACACCTGCCTATCTCTGTACGCTCCTGCAGACCCTCCCAATTTCTGTATCCTAGTCAAAACTCGACACATTTCCCAATCTCTGTAACATTCAACAGCCCCCTACAAGTCTCCCGATCTCTGCAATCTCGTCCAGCCCCAACAACACTCCCCATCTCTGTAATCTCCTACAGTCACTACACACCTCCCTATTTCTGTAATATTTCCACTCATCCACCCCAACTGATCTCCAGCATCTCCAGCATCTCACGTCGATCCACAGGGCTGGAACTCACTCTCGGAATTACATACCTCGCTATCGCTATAAAAACCTCAAGCTCCTCCTGTCATCCCTATTGTTGTAAACTCTTCCAGCACCTACAGCCTTCTCTAACATCCAGCCCGTAAACCCGTCACTATCCAGGCAATCTCTCTGTTCTATTACAGCTTTCCTATATCTGTGACATCCCCCTGCTCTTATATCTCCCTATTTCTGTAAGCTCCTCTAACCTTGAGCTGCTCCTATGTCTGAGCTTTTCACTGTTTTCATTCACAATGCATCTACCATTCTTAAGATGGCGAATACTGAACACTCTAATATCCTTTGATTTCACATCCTCTCAGAGCCAAATAAATTGCCCGTTATCCCAAGACCCTGTTATCGTGTTTTGGACTCCCTGACCCACAGAAATAATATTTCAGCATCTGCCCAATCCAGCCCTTGCAATTCAAAATCTTTTATATTACAATCAAATCACGTATCCATTTCCTGAAACTCAAAAATATAGACCAAGTTTATTCCAACAGTGAAACCCAGATTGCAAGCTGTTGAAACATTAGTGCATTATTGATTGATAGGTATCAGCCACTGCTGTCTGGGCCATCATTAACTACACATAGACTGTTATTCTGGACAAGGTGGTGGTGCGCAGCCCACTTGAGCATTTGCAGTCAATTTGGGTGCAGGGACACCCACAATAATTTGAGGGAAAGAAAGCCTGGATATTCATCAAGTGAAACCCATGCAATAGAGATGTATTTCCGTGTCAGGACAGTCACGGACTTTATGTGTAACTTGCAGGGGGTGGTGTTTCCATGGATTTGTTGCCCTTGATGTTGCAGATCGTCATGGCTTGGAAAGTGTTTTCGAATGAACTTTGGTAAATATCCACAATGTATCTTGTTAGATTCACTGCTTCCATTGAGAGTTAATGGTGGAGGCAGTGAATGGTGTGGATGTGGTGGCAACCAAGTTAGACAGCAAATGCACCCTTCCTTATACATGGACAGCATTACGTTTCCGGGTATGTTTCTAGATTTTTTTTAGCAATATGAATTCATTTTGTCGCGATCAGCGACTCCATCTGATTTAATTCGTCATTTATCTGTTGAAATGAATTTGGAATTGGCAGTATGGTCACCATGTCATTTCAACATAGAACACAAGACCATAGGAACAGGAAGAGGTTGTTGAACCCTTTGTACCTGTTCCGCAATTTAAGGAGATTATAATTGATTTGTTGCCTAACTCTGGTTTACCTGCCTTTGGCTCAAATCTGTCACGACCTTTTCTTTGCAAAAAGGTTTCAATCTCAGTAAATAAGGTATAAACAAAGAACTAGACAACACCAACCAAAACAGGGAACAAGACAGATGTAGAGTGGGTAATCTGAAGGGTATCAAGTCAAACTTGACTATAGAAGCTGCAGAGGGTCAATTTGAATGCCGGGGTGATGTACTTAATCCATTGCCTTTTCTTCAGTTGAGAATATTTACTGAGAGGAGATTGTTCTTCAACAAAGATTGTTATATTGCTTTTCAGAGAAAGAAGTAAAATAAGTAGGTTGTATTAAAGATGAGTCAGGGAGGATACAGTGGAAAGGCATGATAATGGGTGGAGGTAATGATGCGCATGTGAAGAGCCTGTGAATGCACACTGGGCCTCCTGCGCCCTACCAATTCTAGCATTACGAATGTACTTGACGGATTAATTACTAGTGAAAAGACAGTAAACAGAGTGTAGGATTCTTGTGTGGGAACGAGTGCAGTAAGGAAGCTGTTAAGATTTATGAAGATTGAATAGGTGTCCACATGGGCAAGATCAGTGCAAATGTCTATCATGTGGAAACAGAATGTTATCCAACTTTTTGGCGAAATTGTTGTGCAGTATAATTCTTAAATCTTAAAATGTTGGAAAGTACAGTTTTAAATAAACCTAAGTTTTAAATAAACCTTGTCTATAAGTTGCTGGCGTCTAACATACAGCTGCAGCAAACTAGTTGGAATGTCAGTGGTATGTGAACTTCTGTTGTCAGAGGATTTCAGCACAGGATGAGTGACATCTTGCTTCATTTGAGCAGGAGCTTGGCCAGATTGTATATGAAGGACTATTTGCAGTTATGATTCTTTATCTCAGTAAATATATTATTGCCACAGAGGGATGGCAAGCAGGTTCAATAGACTACTTCCAAGGAAAATTCTCTCAAAGAGGGCCATGACAAACTCGGCCTGTGTTCCCTAGTGTTTCAAAAAATGAGACTACATTTCATTTAAAGTTATAAAATACTAATTGGCTTCCTGATTTAAACGTATTTATGGCTATCGGTATATTATTTATAAATTCCTTGAATTAGTCAGCTGCATTCTGAACTGTGTCTCAGAGAGCGGTTGTTCCTGCGAACACAGGGATAGTAGCAGACTGGATACCATAAGACATAGCAACAACAGTAGGCCCAGCAGCTCACCGAGTATGTCCTGCCTTTCAGTTCAATGATGTTTGTTCTGATAATCCTCAACTCCATTTTCCTGCATTGTCCTCATAACCTTTGATTCATTGATTAAACATATGCCTCTCAGCCTTGAAGATACTTAATGATCAGAATCTTGTATAATTGTTTCTCTCTCACTGATATGAGATTTGGTAGTTTCAATTCTCTCGTTTGTTTCTAGCACTCCTTGTTGAACCTACAATTGATTGCAATCCTGTTCTATCGCACATCCTCTGTGGCAAAGCACAGTGAAAAAAAGAGGGTCAGAGCCTGTAACTTCCACCTTCTTTTCCCATGTCAGTTAAGATACAGCTTATCCAGATCTGGGGATGAATCCACTTTTTATTCTGCTACTCTTCACTATTCCAAAAAGCCTTCCTCCAAACTCAAGACTGATATGAAGGACGTATTTAACATATTGTCTGGATCCGCGCACAAGTTGTTTCCTTGATCCCTAATACTCCTCCATTCTTTCCCGAGTTATCCACTTCCCCAGGTATAGCGATAGAACACCCACTGATGTTTTATCACGCCCCATTTTTGCTTTTCTATTGATCTCCTTAATTTCAGTGTTACACTTTCTACCTTCCTACAGGGATTCCATTCATCTGCTCACTTTATAGCTGCTTTAAGCTTCTCTTTACTTTGTTATTCAGCTCTGAATATTTGCAGATGTTTAAGGTTCGGTGGGCTGGTTTCCTTCATTGGATCTTAGATTGTAAAATATGGGCTGATATTCTCATCAAATCCATTTCGAGTACGTACACCCCTCCCCACTCCACGCTGTTCGACTACAGTTTTACCCAGAATTAGTTTTGCAACATTTAAAAGATATCTGGATGTGTATATGAGGAGGAACGATTTGGAGGAATATGGGCCAGGTGCTGGCAAGTGGGTCTAGATTAGATTGGGTCCAACAATGCACCATCCCTTGTTGTATATGCTTCATGCTGATATAAGAAGCTCTCAGCAATAGATTTCAACATATTTGTCCAGTCTTTAAAGTAAGTGACTGTCCCAATAAATGTCGGATATTGAAAAGCATAAACAGAATTACCATCTCATTGTTTTATACACGACAGCAATTGGTTACACATTGACTCATGTATTTTCTTCTAACTGGGGATCGATAGTATGACCCTAGCAATTATCTGTCATCTTTTTATTCCAAACGCTATCCTCGAAGTCTCAGTTGAAGGCCTGTCCAAGATATTGCCCCTCTTAACAGCAGTAATTGATTCCTTAATTAATAAAACAACACCAATTCCTGCTTGTAGTTCCTATGCTACAGAATATAGAGTTGCCAATCCTGACTTCCTCCAACCACATCTCTGATGGCAAAAATGTCAAAATTTCACATGTCAGTCTATTCCCTTATCACATCTGTCTGACATGAAATAATCCGAGCACCAAGGTAAAGTACATCTAGCCTGGAAGATAACACCAGGAACAGTCTGAACCTCGTCTGTACTTCGGAGTTCTATAACCATTCACTGTTTGTTGTCAGGCTTCCCAATCTATGAACCAAAACTGTAAATCTAAGACTGTAAGAAGCAATATTTGTTGAATTATATATATATATATATATATATATATAAAATTGATGCATTAAATGCCTCTTTCCCAAACTGAGCGATCACCTCCACATACCATGAGTTTCTGGTGATTAATTTCCCGACCCCCCCCCCCCCCCCAGTGTGCAGATGGGACAGCCCTCAATAATGGGCCGCGTTGATAAAGTCTCTCCATAAGTGCATGAGCTCCCAACGATGGTGCTGGCGTGTGCAAGGTACCGGCTTGTGCTGACCCTTTGTGAACAATAATCACTCTCCCTCTAGTAATGCAAACCTGCCTCTCATCATGTGGCATTTCTCACAGAAAATGGTTACTGGCTTCCTGTGTTTTCCATTCCCTGATCCCCAGGACATCGGGAATCAAACTGGCTCAGGAAGTCAGCACCATATGTCGCCCTGAAATGAAAAACAGTCAGTGAGTGGTTTGAACAGCCCATTATGGAGTGGACCAACTGTGATTAAGCACAGACTGTTTCTCCCAGGTAGTGGATTCACATCAATTGGTGAACGGGGGAGGGAGTGAGATGAGAAAGCTCGGGAGGGGTGTTAGGCCGAGACTTGCACTTATGGTGCCCATTGTTACATTCAACTGAGTGTCAGTACAGTGAGTGTGTAGTGACATACGTCAGACAAAATCCACACAGTTCAGTTGTTAAAGTGGTTCTCGGCTTGGCAGTTGCTGCTGTTTCCCTCGATGCAGTCTGCAGAACTGATCTCGATCGAAACCCATTCAAAAGCAGGTTGGGAGACCGTTGTATTAATCTTTGGCCATCTGCACAGAAGTTCAATTTTATTTTGACACTGATGAATGTGAAGTTGACATACACTGCTTATTGCTTTAGAATGTTTACTGTGAGACACAGTGTGCTACTGGATACAGTAAAATTGTGAATTTCTTCATCCTGGGTTTTGTGCAGGGTGCAAATATGTGTAATCTAGGAGGCAGGCCAGATGCTGTCAAGTGGCTTGTGCAGTGTGTTCTGGCAAGACGTGCCCATACATCTGCTCCCTGGAGCAGGCTGAGACTGAAGATAAATCTCGAAGACCTGATTGCTGGTCAGTCATCGGTACCTAATTTGGACAACATTTGTGTCTACACTGAGACCAGCGATAGCTATTGGTTAGTATTCACCTGTCCAGGATGGGCTACAAATGATCTTTTTTTGTGAAAGTATGTTTGAATGCCTGCCCTGACCCAGGTTGTCTCTGGACAGGTTGAAGAGCAGACCAGTGTGTCACTCAGATTACAGACAACTGTGAGTTCCAGTAGCACTATGCCTAAATTCAGATCCTTTGGAATCTATTAATTATGTAGGTCGTGACGGCAAGTGATGAGTTTCCCGATATGAACAATAATAAAATATGTCCTGTATTTTGTAAATTGGGGACAACAATACCAAGTGAGCTCCGACTATTTCACATAACAATGCTTGCATTATCTCTGAGAACAACTACATTGTTACGATATGTTTGGAACTAAAACATAAACTCAGTGCAATACTTTATGATGCAAAAATAAAAGAAAACTACGTGTTATTTTGTATTGAATATTTGCCTCATTTTTGTACAATCACAGTTGAATATTCAACGTCAGTATTCAAATGCATACATTCTCACTCTAACATTTCGAAAGTTGTTTGCCCCTAAACCATTACATATTCACAGTGAGCAAACAATTCAACAATCAAACAGATTTAGCGTTCTTATGAATTAAAATATAATTAACAAATTTAATTTCTCACTGAAATGTATGAGCTTTAGCTAATTGTAAACAATTTAAAAATGACAATAATTCAATATGCACTTCGAAAGTTAATCTTCGTTAATCATTTGTGTTATTAAATGGTATTTGTAACGAAGTCAAAGCACGTAGATCCAATTTAAAATGAACATTGTTTTCTGAATATTGAAGAAAAATTAAATTGCAGGCTCAGCTGCCCAAATGGAAAGGCTGGGAGATTAGCTGTTACAAAATGGATGCATGCAACAATTGGATGTTAAAGGGATACCTGAGTGTTGGTTGCTGTTTTGACAACAATCCAAGTTTAACCAAATAGTTTAAACTATGCCCGGGATATTAAAACCCAATCGAGTTTGAATTTATTGTTTTGATGACATCAGACCAGTGACAGGGAAAGACGTTGGGGGTATAAAAAAAAGTGAGCCTTTTGAAAATTGGTTCCAGCTACTGCCACGGAATAACAGAGCAACTGCTGTAGAGTCAAAGAACTAACTGCCTATCTAAAATCTTGCGCTCAAAGAAATCAGAGTGAAGTCTATCAAAAAGATACCTTTTGCTGTAAAACATATTCAGAGTAAAAAGAAATAAGTCGAGAGTGTGGAGCTGGAAAAGCACAGCAGGTCAGGTGACATCCGAGAAGCAGGAGATTCAACATTTCGGGCAAAAGCCCTTCATCAGCACAACACTCTGGACTCTAATCTCAAACGTCTGCAGCTCTCACTTTCGCTTAGTAAAAAGTATTAAGACGACCGAATGAAATCAATGAGTAGGAGATTGATTACAGCAGAGAAGGCAGAGACTGTGTAGACATGTGATTAAGTTAATGTAATATTTATTGCATGTTATTGGAATACCATGTCAATAGGGTTGTGCTCAGTTAAGGGAAGCAATGTTCAGTTTCTTCATAGTTTTGTTTAGTGTTCTGTTCGGAAACAAAACTGTTACTTTTCTTTAAATAGTGGAAATTACGTATTCCCTTTCAGTCCCTCACACTTTGAACAGATGACAAGGTGAGGCGAAAGTTTCTGCGAACTTTATTTAGTAGTGGTTCGACTTCTGCATTTTAACAGATTGGGGACTCGTCTGGGATTTGTACAGATTCTGGATCAGTGGTGCTGGAAGAGCACAGCAATTCAGGCAGCATCCGAGGACAGGCAAAATCGACGTTTCGGGCAAAAGCCCTTCATCAGGAATAAAGGCAGAGAGCCTGAAGCATGGAGAGATAAGCTAGAGGAGGGTGGGGGTGGGAGAGAGTGGCATAGAGTACAATAGGTCAGTGGGGAAGGAGATGAAGGTGATAGGTCAGGGAGGAGAGGGTGGAGTGGATAGGTGGAAAAGGAGCTGGGCAGGTCAGACAAGTCCGGACAGGTCAGGGGATCGAGTTTCTGGAGGTTAGAAGCTAGGATGAGGTGGGGGAAGGGGAAATGAGGAAACTGTTAAAATCCACATTGATGCCCTGGGGTTGAAGTGTTCCGAGGCGGAAGATGAGGCGTTCTTCCTCCAGGCGTCTGGTGGTGAGGGAGCGGCGGTGGAGGAGGCCCAGCACCTCCATATCCTCGGCAGAGTGGGAGGGGGAGTTGAAATGTTGAGCCACTGGGCGATGTGGTTGATTGGTGCGGGTGTCTCGGAGATGTTCCCTAAAGCGCTCTGCTAGGAGGCGTCCAGTCTCCCCAATGTAGAGGAGACCGCATCGGGAGCAACGGATACAATAGATGATATTAGTGGATGTGCAGGTAAAACTTTGATGGATGTGGAAAGCTCCTTTGGGGCCTTGGATGGAGGTGAGGGAGGAGGTGTGGGCGCAGGTTTTACAGTTCCTGCGGTGGCAGGGGAAAGTGCCAGGATGGGAGGGTGGGTCGTAGGGGGGCGTGGACCTGACCAGGTAGTCACGGAGGGAACGGTCTTTGCGGAAGGCGGAGAGGGGTGGGGAGGGAAATATATCCCTGGTGGTGGGGTCTGTTTGGAGGTGGCGGAAATGTCGGCGGATGATTTGGTTTATGCGAAGGTTGGTAGGGTGGAAGGTGAGCACCAGGGGCGTTCTGTCCTTGTTGCGGTTGGAGGGGTTGGGTCTGAGGGCGGAGGTGCGGGATGTGGATGAGATGCGTTGGAGGGCATCTTTAACCACGTGGGAAGGGAAATTGCGGTCTCTAAAGAAGGAGGCCATCTGGTGTGTTCTATGGTGGAACCGCTCCTCCTGGGAGCAGATACGGCGGAGGCGGAGGAGTTGGGAATACGGGATGGCATTTTTGCAAGAGGTAGGGTGGGAAGAGGTGTAATCCAGGTAGCTGTGGGAGTCGGTGGGTTTGTAGAAGATGTCAGTGTCAAGTCGGTCGTCACTGATGGAGATGGAGAGGTCCAGGAAGGGGAGGGAGGTGTCAGAGATGGTCCAGGTAAATTTAAGGTCAGGGTGGAATGTGTTGGTGAAGTTGATGAATTGCTCAACCTCCTCGCGGGAGCACGAGGTGGCGCCAATGCAGTCATCAATGTAGCGGAGGAAGAGGTGGGGAGTGGTGCCGGTGTAATTACGGAAGATCAACTGCTCTACGTAGCCAACAAAGAAAGAGCATAGCTGGGGCCCATACGTGTGCCCATGGCTACCCCTTTGGTCTGGAGGAAGTGGGAGGATTCAAAGGAGAAATTGTTAAGGGTGAGGACCAGTTCGGCCAAACGAATGAGAGTGTCGGTGGAGGGGTACTGTTGGGAACGTCTGGAGAGGAAAAAACGGAGGGCTTGGAGGCCCTGGTCATGGCGGATGGAGGTGTAGAGGGATTGGATATCCATGGTGAAGATGAGGTGTTGGGGGCCGGGGAAACGGAAGTCTTGGAGGAGGTGGAGGGCGTGGGTGGTGTCTCGAACGTATGTGGGGAGTTCCTGGACTAGGGGGGATAGGACAGTGTCGAGGTAGGTAGAGATGAGTTCAGTGGGGCAGGAGCATGCTGAGACAATGGGTCGGCCAGGGTGGTCAGGCTTGTGGATCTTGGGAAGGAGGTAGAATCGGGCAGTGCGGGGTTCCCGGACTATGAGGTTGGAAGCTGTGGGTGGGAGATCTCCTGAGGTGATGAGGTTCTGTATGGTCTGGGAGATAATGGTTTGGTGTTGGGGGTGGGGTCATGGTCAAGGGGGCGGTAGGAAGAGGTGTCCTCGAGTTGGCGTTTGGCTTCAGCGATGTAGAGGTCAGTGCGCCAGACTACCACTGCGCCCCCTTTGTCCGCTGGCTTGATGGTGAGGTCAGGATTGGAGCAGAGGGATTGGAGGGCTGCGCGTTGTGAGGGTGAGAGGTTGGAGTGGGGGAGGGGGGTCGACAGGTTGAGGCGGTTAATGTCCCGGCGGCAGTTGGAAATGAAGAGGTCGAGGGCAGGTAATAGGCCAGCGCGGGGTGTCCAGGTGGATGCAGTGTGTTGGAGGTGGGCGAAGGGGTCCTCAGAAGGTGGGTGGGAGTCCTGAATGTGAAAGTAAGCTCGGAGGCGGAGGCGACGGAAGAATTGTTCGATGTCACGGCGTGTATTAAATTCATTGATGCGTGGACGGACGGGGACGAAGGTGAGTCCTTTGCTGAGGACTGATCGTTCGTCCTCAGTGAGGGGGAGGTCTGGGGGGATGGTGAAAACTCGGCAGGGCTGGGAGCTGGGAGCTGGTGTGGGTGTAGAGCTGGGAGTGGGGTCGGAGCCAGTACCTGGAGTGGGTGTGATGGTGGGGGGAATGGGGGTAGAGTCATGAGCAGGGGTAGTGTTCCCCTCAGGGTTCTGGGGGGTGGGGATAGTGACAGTGGGGTCTGTGGGGGGCGTGTGAGCAGAATTCAGGTGAGTGGCGTTGGTGGGGGCGGAAGTGGTGGCAGACACGGCAGTAGGGGTGGCGGAAGTCACTGAGGGTGTGGCATCGGCGATGATGTGAGGGCCGGAAGTGGCTGTGGGAGTGGCCATGATGGGGGCAGAAGTGACATCATCAATCAGCGTGGGGGTGGTAGCTGCATCAGCCGCATGGCTAATGGCGTTTCCGAGGCCAGGGGAATCTTCTGTAATGTTCAAGGAGCGCTGGTTATGGAGCTGGGTAGATAAAAGTTTGTTGTACTTACAGTTTTTGATGTTTGAGATGGAATTTAAATACTGTTTGTTGAGAGTATGAATTCTCCTGAGGATGTAGTACAGAGTGGGTCCTTTGCAATTCTGAGAGAGTGTGGCCCTCAGCTGAGGTAGGGCAGACTGTAGAGAGGTTAGGTACCGGCGCATTGCTGCAAGCGTGGAGCGGAGGATCTTGATGGAGAACCGTTGCTGGTGTTTTGAATCTGTAATCTGTACTGTTTGTCCTGTTCGGGTCCGAACTCCGCTGGTTTAAAGGTGGTCCGGAGTCCGTGTGGGGTGAGTTGGTTACGGAGACAGGCACTGAGGAAGCAAATGTGGCTGTGATACCGAGTTTGTTTCAGGACATGGTTGAAGAGTTTCAGGGCTGAGGAAATGACCTGGGAGTTGCAATGAGAGAGAGACTCTCTGAGATTCTTGTAGAGAGAGGAGGAAAACTTCTTCAAGGCAGGCATCCTTGCAAGAGGATTCGCAGTAGGGTTAAAATCAACGAGGTAAAAACAATGACTGCAGATGCTGGAAACCAGATTCTGGATCAGTGGTGCTGGAAGAGCACAGCAATTCAGGCAGCATCCGAGGACAGGCAAAATCGACGTTTCGGGCAAAAGCCCTTCATCAGGAATAAAGGCAGAGAGCCTGAAGCATGGAGAGATAAGCTAGAGGAGGGTGGGGGTGGGAGAGAGTGGCATAGAGTACAATAGGTCAGTGGGGAAGGAGATGAAGGTGATAGGTCAGGGAGGAGAGGGTGGAGTGGATAGGTGGAAAAGGAGCTGGGCAGGTCGGACAAGTCCGGACAGGTCAGGGGATCGAGTTTCTGGAGGTTAGAAGCTAGGATGAGGTGGGGGAAGGGGAAATGAGGAAACTGTTAAAATCCACATTGATGCCCTGGGGTTGAAGTGTTCCGAGGCGGAAGATGAGGCGTTCTTCCTCCAGGCGCCACCGCAGGAACTGTAAAACCTGCGCCCACACCTCCTCCCTCACCTCCATCCAAGGCCCCAAAGGAGCTTTCCACATCCATCAAAGTTTTACCTGCACATCCACTAATATCATCTATTGTATCCGTTGCTCCCGATGCGGTCTCCTCTACATTGGGGAGACTGGACGCCTCCTAGCAGAGCGCTTTAGGGAACATCTCCGAGACACCCGCACCAATCAACCACATCGCCCAGTGGCTCAACATTTCAACTCCCCCTCCCACTCTGCCGAGGATATGGAGGTGCTGGGCCTCCTCCACCGCCGCTCCCTCACCACCAGACGCCTGGAGGAAGAACGCCTCATCTTCCGCCTCGGAACACTTCAACCCCAGGGCATCAATGTGGATTTTAACAGTTTCCTCATTTCCCCTTCCCCCACCTCATCCTAGCTTCTAACCTCCAGAAACTCGATCCCCTGACCTGTCCGGACTTGTCCGACCTGCCCAGCTCCTTTTCCACCTATCCACTCCACCCTCTCCTCCCTGACCTATCACCTTCATCTCCTTCCCCACTGACCTATTGTACTCTATGCCACTCTCTCCCACCCCCACCCTCCTCTAGCTTATCTCTCCATGCTTCAGGCTCTCTGCCTTTATTCCTGATGAAGGGCTTTTGCCCGAAACGTCGATTTTGCCTGTCCTCGGATGCTGCCTGAATTGCTGTGCTCTGGGATTTGTACAGGTTTGAACAGAATTGGGGTATCAAAGATCCCAGCAGATTTAAACACTTGGTGATTAGTGTCGTAAATCTTTATATGATACGTAAGTGAAATAATTTGTTTCATTTTGATTACATGTGGTTGGTTAAATTAAAAGAGAGTGAATTGGCTCTGAACGTTGTTAAAGAGGTTCTGAGGTTTGAAGATGCTTCCCAACATTGCCAAGGAAGGTTAGAAAGATAGAGGAAGGATATTCTTTTGGAATTAGCAAATTAATTTGGGATTAGAGCAGGGACATGAGGAAATTGAAATGGACTTGGTCAAACACTGAGGTGTATCAGAGTAAAAGAAGTGCAGCAGAGTTAGAAAAGCGTAAACTGTGTATGAGCTAAACGGAATTAGAAGAAAAAGAAAGGGAGAGAAGGATATTAGCTGAGCAAAAAGATATAGAGAAGAAAGAAGTGAGAGAGAGAAAAAAGGAGACTGAATCGAGATGGAGTAAAAGACTGAAAAGAGTGAGAGAAAGAAAAGAGAGAAGTTTCTTAGCTGAGCAAAGAGAGAGAGAGACTAAGAAGAAAGAGAAAGGGAGAGAGAATGTGAACTTCAGTAGTTGCAAATTAGTCAGGAAAATCAAGTTCAGAGAATGAAAATATAGTCAAGAGAGTTTATACTGATGGAAGGGTTCATAAACTCATTTCCAGAGAACTTATGTGATGAACAGAAATTTAAAAAAAAATGAGAAGATCAGCAGAGACGCCCGAGAAATGTGCATTGAGGCATGACGTGAAATTTAGTTTCTGACACGGTTTTCATCCCTTTGAGGGATAGAAATTGGAAGCAGGGGAGATCCTTCATTATACATCACAGAGTCGAGCACACTGGTAACAGTTCTCCATTGGTAATGAAAAGAATTCCAAGAAAATGAAAGGCTTCAGGTGTTTCCACGGTTGTAAGATGGGACACGTAAAGTCACAGTGGTTGTCATGGAAGAATGAGATTGTGGGAAAATATGTGGGAAAAGAGGCTCATCCAATGGTATTAGGAAAAGTAGTGAAGGAGACTGAAATAAAAGCCGAGAAGCTGCAGGAGAGTGCACAGCCTTGGAGGGGTGGGATATTGAGTTAGTTGCACATCTCTGTAAAAACTTTATCGCTGTGGGAAAAGTTTACTCAGAAAGAACAGGAAGAGAAAGGAAACAAGTTAGTATTTCACGAGGTATGGGATCTGGTCAGTCTCCGATAGTAAGAGATGAAAATATTTTCACGCTTTCCAACTTGTTATCCAAGAAGGTAATAATTTGTTGAATAAATAGGCAGAATGTTAGCGTTCCCCTGTGTAAGATCAGTTTGGAGAGCCAAATCAAGACTGGGGAAGCAACTGTGGCAAAATGTCGGTTTCAGGAATACAATTTGTTCTTGGGAATTATTTAGCAGGATCCAAGGTGGGAGTGACAACTCTTGCAGTGGAGAAGACAACGGAATATCAGAGAACTAAGGATTGTAAGAAGAATGCCATGGAGGTTTTCCAGTCTGTGACGTAATAAGAAGCCACTGTCATCAGTTTCAGCAAAACGAAAAACTAAACAGAAAGACGAAGAAGTTAGCTGACACCCTGTTTGATGTAATGGTACAGGAAAACCCTTCACAGGCAGTGGGTTAGACAGAAGTGTTTAGTTCAGAAAGGCTAAGAGACTTGCAACAGAAAGATGACAAGATATATATATTATGATGTAAACTCAGGAAAGGAATCAGAACGTATTCCTGAGGGTTATGACATGAAGGATAGAAGCCTAATACAAAAGTAGAGACCCCAGCACTTTAGTGCAGAGGTGAAATAGGCAGAGGTGCACCAGATTGTGTTGTGTGTCGCATACAGACAAAAGGTGTTAGGAGTAGAACATGAATTCCAGAAGGAGGTCACCTCGATATGAAGAGGACTCAGGCTAAAGTACAAAAGCACTTCTATTGTCCTGGCATGCACAAGGATGTGAGTAAATATTGCCACACATGTCGCAGATGCCTCATGTTAGGTATGCTACAGGCAGTAATACAATCAGTAGAAGATTTTTTCACATGGGTATGATTGATTGTGGCGGACCCGTTCCTAGAGCTAAGAGTGGGAATCAGCACTTGCTAACCATAATGTATATGTCTACTAGATTGCGGTGGCAATTCCATTCCGGAGTATTAAGACAAAAAGGATGGTGGAGGAGTTGGTAGCTTTCTTTACCCGGTATGGGTTACCCAGACAGATTCCACTGCTGAAACTTTTAAGGAGGTCTTGGTTAGCATACAACACTTTGAATCAAGTCCGTGTCATCGAAAGTCCCAGGGAGTCTTGGAAAGGTGGCATTGACCCTGAAGACAATATAAGTCAGGATACACTGAATGATTGGGATAAAGGTATCAAACTTTATGGATTGCCATGAGAGCTGCTCCAAGTTAATCTACTCAGTTTACTCCTTTTGAGATAATATTTGTACAGAAATTAAGAGTGCCTTTGAAACTAAAAATCTGATAGGATCGAAGTCAGAGATCTCACACTTGGATTATGTAGCAGTGGTGATGGAACAATTAAATCAGGAAGACGGGTTAACTAAACAGCAAATGAGTAGGGCACAGCGTAGAATGAAGCAGTTGGCAGATAGAAACTATAGAATTCATACGTTTTCCCGTAGATATAATGTATTAGTATTGTTACCAGTAGTACCTTGAAAGGCAGGTTTAGTGATCCCTACCAAATTGATAAAAAGTTGAGTCAGGCAAACTATCTGATAAAGATGCTGGACAGAAAAAAGGCTGTAGCGGTAATGCCATCTGAATATGTTGAAACCTTACGATAATAGAGACATGAAATTGGAGTACCAGGTGTTGTTTATTGTCCTGCCGAGTAAGGAATCAAATCCAGATGTAATGGAGTTTTATGTGCCTCGGTGTTAAGTAAGAAGATGTCCTGAAAGAATGGAGTGGAAGAATTAGCTATCTGTCTCAGGAGCAAAGAACACTGTTGAAAGGTTTGTTGCAGCAGTATGCTGGCATACGCAGAAAACATGGGAGGAATAATACCAGAGTGCATGACGTAGAAGTAGCGAATACTGTTCCAGTAAAACAATACCTTTACTGGCTTAATCCTTTCAAAGCCCAACAGGTCCAGAAGAGAGTGAATGCGATGCTCAATGAAGACATCATTAAACCAATGCAGAGTGGCGTGGAGTTCGCTGATCCTGTTAGTTCCCATAGCTGATGGAATTTATAAATTTTCTTTGGACTATTGGAAGGTCAACGTCTTAACAAAATCGCTCTCATAGCCAATACGCAGTTTGGAGGACAGTGTAGAGAAAGTTAGAAAAGCCAGTTACATCACAAAGTTGATTTACTGCATTGTTACAAACAGGTACCATTAAAAGAGAAAGCGAAAGACGTTTCTGCATTTGTAAACCTAAATGGACTGGATCAATTCAACGTATTGCCCTTTGGAATGAAGACCACACCAGCCACATTCCAAAACCTCATGAACATACTTGTGGCCAGATTAAGAAATAGTCCAGTTTAAAGTGATGATGTGGTAATCTTTGGCCATTCATGGAAAGATCACACGGGGCAAAACTCTTTGAGTGATTCCTAAAAACAAAACTGGAAATAAACTTAAAGAAAACATAATTTGTGTCATTCTTGGGACATAACATGGACCATGGAAGGATGATCCCAAGGAATACAACCACAAAAGCAATGGAGGAATTTCCTTGAGCATGGAGAAATAAGTGCTTCGACCTTTGGGACTGAGCAGATTCGACGGGAAGTTTGTTCCAAATTTCAGCAGTATGGGGGCACTACTGACAGATTTACTAAAGAAAAAGATGAAATATCGTTGGACAGAATAGTGCCAGGAGGCATTGGAAAATTTACAAGCTATATTAACCACCACATTAGTATAATATCATTATATTTTGAGACATATGTGTGCTCAAAATTGCACACACTGCAGGCAGTCATTGCATGAAATATTTTGCTAATTCCACTGCGGAAGTAGATTAAATTACTTACAGTGTAGAAACACTCCACTCAGCCCAACGAGTCCACACCGACCTGCAGCCCCCCCCCCCTCCCCTCCCCTCCCCCCACCATCCCCCGAGACCCATTCACCTAACACGACAGGTAATTTAGCCAGGTCAATTCACCTAACCTGCTCATTGCTGGATTGTGGGAGGAAACCCACGCAGAGAATGTTCAAACTTCACACAAAGAGTCGCTTGAGGGAGGAATTGAACGCGGGTCAGTAGCGCTGTGAGACAGCACTGCGAACCACTGTGCTATTGTGCCGCCCAGTCTAGCCAATTTAACTCAAGATTGGGACGAAGGCAGAGTCTGACCTTCCATCTTCAATGCATTGTCTGAGCTGGGATTTCGCCTTTTGTTGTAGAACCTTAGGTTATCTTGAGAAGATGACTTCAATGCAGTTTTGGGATTTACATATTCATGAACTGAAAACTGCAACCCATTCTAAAAGATGAAAGTCTTAAAATCCAGGTTTGTTCATTATACTATTTCAGTTGAATGACACTCTAATATTTTGCTATAAAGTTTGTGTCTTACGATCTTACACTCCACAAACACCTGATGAAGTAGCAGAGCTTTCAAAGCTAGTGCTTCCAAATATATCTGTTGGAATATAACCTGGTGTTGTATGATGTTTACCTTAGTAACTTCAGATAATGGTATTTTCAAATAGAATAAGACAATTTCTCTCATCCTTCCTTGATTCTCAATTCCAGATATCATTCTAATTATTGATAATGTTATTGATATTCTTCGACAAAGTAATGTATTGCGTGCGCGTGTGTGTGTGTGTATGGGTCTATGTGGTTATGTTTGTTTGCATGTGTATCTGTGTCTGTGTCTTTGGGGTGTACCCTTGTATGTATGTATTGTGTACGATCCTGTGCAAGTGGAGTGAAATGAAAGAACGAGATGCAATTACATTCCCATATGATTTAGAAAATGTGCAAAGATTCCATGTTGTCTGATTTCAAAGAACAAACAAAATTACAGCACAAGACGCCGTCCTTCGGCCCACCAAGCCTGCGCCAATCTAGATCATCTACAAAAGCCTGGCACATATTTTCTAAGGGTCTGTATCAACTTTGCCCCCTGCCCATTTATATATCTGTCTACGTATATCTTAAATGATGTTATCGTGACTGCCTCTACCATCTCTGCTGGCAACGTGTTCCAGATACCCATCAGCCTCTGCACAAAGAACCTTTCCACGCATTTCTCACCTAGACTTTTCCCCTCTTACTTTGAACCCATTGTAATTGAGCTCCCCACTCTGGGAGGAAAGAATCTTGCTCTCCATCCTGTTTATATTTCTCATGATTTTGTAGAGCTCAGTCAAGTTCCCAGATAGACCTCCATATTTCTAACGAAAATAACGCTGATCTACTCAAAATCCCTTCACTGCGAGCACCCACCATAGCTGGTGAACCTCTTCTGCACCCTCTCCAAAGCATCCACATCCTTTTTGCAATGTGGCAACCATGTCTGTAGGCAGTATTCCAAATGTGGGGAACCAAGGTCTTATACAACTGTAACACTGTAACATAACCTGCCAACGCTTGTACTCAATGCCCCATTGATATGTCCTCTTCACCACACTGTAGAACGGCGTTTCCATTTTCATGGAACAATGGACCTGAACACCCAGAAATCTCTGCACATCAATTTATCCCAGCACTTTTCAATTTTCTGTAAATGTCGCTCTTGAATTAGATCTTCTAAATTGCCTCAGCTCGCATTTGCCCGGATTGAATTCCATCTGCTATTTCTCTGCCCTACTCTACAATCCATCGATATTGTTCATTATTCTCTGACAGCCCACTTCACTATATGCTACTCCACCAATCTTCATGTCTTCTGCAAACTTGCTAATCAAGCCATCCCAGCACGGATCACTGTTGAGCACTACTGGTCACAGGTCTCTATTTTCAGAAACACCCTTCCACTACTAACCTCCATGAGCTGTGACCCAGCCACTTCTCTGTCCATCAACTAGTACAGCCTGGACCCTATGCGAGTTCGCATTCGCAATCAGCCTACCATGGGGAACCCTATCAAACGCCTTACTAAAGTCCATGTACATGGCATCTACAGGCCTTCCCTCAACAAGCAACTTTGTCACTTCCTCAATGGGTTCTGTTAAGTTGGCAAGGCATGTCTTACCCTGCACAAAACAATGTTGCCTATCACTGATATTCTTCCAACTGTGAATACATTCTATCCCTCAGAATTTTCTCCGGAAGCGTCCTTGCCACTAACATCAGGATCAACATTCTTAAACAAGGGAACATCATTAGCAACTTTCCCGTCCTCCGGGATTTCACCCGTGTTCAAAGATGCTGCAAAGAGGTCTGCTTTGGTTCCACCTGTTTCCTCTCCCCATTCCCTCAAAATCTGTGATAGATTCCATCCGGATCTGGGGACTTGGCAACCTTAATGCCTTTTAGAATAACCAACACTTCCTCTCTCCTTATTTCGATTTGACCTAGAGTAATCAAGCATCCATACCTAACCTCAACATTTCTCCTTGGTGAATACCAATACGAAGTACTCATTAAGAATCTCACCCATTGTCTCTGACTCCACGCATAACTTTCCTCCTTTGTCCTTGAGTGGTCCAACCCTTCCTCTAGTTACCCTCTTGCTCCTTATATATGAATAAAAGTCTTTGGGATTTTCCATAACCTTGTTTGCTAAATGTATCTAAAGACCCTATTTAGCCCTCTGAATTCCTTGTTTCAGATTGGTCCTACATTCCCGAAATTCTTCCCTAGCTTTGTTTGCCTTCAGTCGCCTGGGCCTTATGTATACTTCCATTTTCCTCTAAGCTAGTCTCACAGTTTCACCTGTCATCCATGGTTCCCTAATCTTGACATTCTTACCCTTCATTTCCACAGAAATATATATGACCTCAAATCTAATCAACCTGGCCTTAAAAGCTTCCCACGTATCAAATGTGGATGTACCTTCAAACAACCTCTCCCAATCTATATTCCAGAACTTCTGCTGAATTTAGTATAATTGGCCTTCCCCCAATGTAGCACTCTTCCTTTATGACCACTCTCGTCTTTGCCCTTGCGTATTCTAAAAAGTATGGAATTGTGATCATAGTCAAAAATAAATACCCAACTGAAACTTTAACCACATGGCCATGCTTATTTGCCAATAACAAGACAAAATTGGACCCTCCTTCAGTTGTACTATTTACGTACTGCTCAAAAAACCCTGCTGGAAGCTCCTTACAAATTCTGCTCCATCTAGTCCTCTAAATTTAACTGAATCCCAGTCAATGTTGCAAAAACAAAATCGCCTATCACCAACAAACACCATGTTGCTCCCACATATTTCCATGTTCTGTATACATATTTGTACTAGTATCTCACGCTCACTGTTGGGAGGCCTCCAGTACATTCCCAATATTGTTACTGCACACTTCCTATTTCTGAGCTCTGCTCTTATTACCTCACGTTCGAGTCCTCCATAGTGCCCTCCTTCAGCACAGCTGTGGTATCCTCTTTGACCAGCCATGCAACTCCTATAACCCTTTTACCTCTCTCTTCATTTCGCCTGAAGCATTGATATCCTGGGATATTTATTTGCCAATCATGCCTTTCCCTCAACCAAGTATCTGTAATAGCAATAATATCAAATCCCACGTACTAACACAAGCCCTGTGTTTATCTGCACATACTACACTTCTTGCATTAAAACATATGCACCGCAGACAAACTGTCCCTTTGTGTTCATCATCTACTCCCCGCCTACTCTTACCCTTACTCACGCACACTTCGCTAACTATTTCCTTACAGGCTGCAGTTGCTATTTCCTTCCTGTCGACGAACTTCCTCATTTGGTTTTTATTCCCTCTACGACATTAGTTTAAACCCTCCGAAGCAGCATGAGCAAAAGTACCCCGAAGTTCCATTCTGGCCCAGGTGTAGACTGTCCAATTTGTAATTGTCCCATCTCCCAGATAACTTGTCCCAATGTCCCAAAAATCAGAACCCGTCCCTCCTGTCTATTTTTTAATTTCTAAACCGGACTAGCACGTGGCATTGGTAGCAATCTTGAGATCACAACCTCTGAGGTCCTACTTTTTAACTTAGTGCCTACCTCCCTTAATTCTGTTTGTAGGAACTCATGATGATTTTTTAAACCTATATCATCAGTGCCTACATGCACCATGAAAACTGGCTGTTCACCCTTCCCCTTCAGAATGTTCTGCAGTCAATCCGAGGCATCCTGTCCCTTGCAGCTGGAAGACAACATACCATTCAGGAGTCTAGGCTTCGACCAGAGAAATACCTATCTACTCCCTATACCATTACATCCTCAATGACTTCACCTGTCCAGTATTTTTTCCTGCCCTTCTGAACAACAGAACCAGCCATGGTATTTTTCCAGGTTGAACTCCATGTGCCACCTCTCAACCCATCTCTACATCCTGTCAATGTCCCGCTGCAGCCTACAACAGCCCGCTATACTGTCAACGACACCTCCAACGTATGTGTCATCTGCAAAATTGCTGACCCATCAATTCCCTCATCCAAGTCATTAATCAAAATTACAAACAATAGAGGCCCAGGGACAGAGCCCTGTGGAACACCACTCACCACAAACTTACAGGCAGAAGATTTTCCTTGTACTACCACTCGCTGTCTTCTGTTGGCCAGCCAATTCTGTATCCAGACAGCTATGTTCCCCTGAATCCCATTCCTCCAGCCCTTCTGAATAAGCCTACCATGGGGAACCTTATCAAATGCCTTGCTGAAGTCCATATACACCACATCCACAGATTGACCCTCATCAACATTTCTCGTCACATCCTCAAAAAACTCGATAAAGTTTGTGAGGCATGACCTGTCCCTGACAAAGCCGTGTTGACTGCATTTAATCAAGCCATGCTCTTCCAGATGGTTATAAATCCTATCCCACAGAATCCTTTCTAACACCTTGAAGACGACGGACGTGAGACTTACTGGTCTGTAATTGCCGGGAATTTCGCTATTTCCTTTCTTGAAGAGAGAAATTACATTTGCCTCTCTCCAGTCCTCGGGTACGACTCCAGTGGAGAGCGAGGATGAAAAGAGGATGAAATCTCCTGCCACATTTACTCGAAAGCTTAACTTGTTCTTAAATTAGATAAATAGAAAAGGAAGGGTTTTTCTTTAACGAATCACAGGATTTATAAAAAAAGAAGAGAAGCATCTTATCAACACTGTACAGACTCCTTTTGTTTTGGTAAGAAGAGGAATTCGAGTTCGGAGACATTACACGTGTAGTGTCTCTGGTTGAATCGCTGCCCAAATACATCCGTTCATTTACCTTCCCAGCCAACAATTCGTCCACTCCCACTTCACTTCTCGCTGTTACTGCAACTGCAAATGCAGGCCTGATGCTCCAGGTAAGCCCCTTTTTAGTGGGAAATTAACCTTCCCGGCAACCAGCTGGCCCCACCCCCCCAATTCCTCTGAAACGATAATGCACAAAACATGAAAAAATCTCTTTCATTGATGGATTCGCAAAGTGAACAATGATAATCATATGCGAAACAAAAATAATTTAATGGCTACTTACTGTGATTCTTGTTCGACGAAATATTTGGTTTTCTATTGAGAAGATAAATTCAGTTTATTTTTCTAATCTGAGTTGGATAAATTTTGATCAGTATGTGATTATCATTGGTGACAATCCAGAAGTTGTTGGGAGCGCTCAGTAGTTCTGGCAGTATCTGTGGTGCGAAAGAAGAATCAACATATGGCGGGGAACTGGCTCGGGCCAGGTTACTACGCTCATCGTGTTCAGCGATGTGTCGGTTAGGTGCATTAGTCAGGGGTAAATGTAGAGTGTGAGAGTAGGCGAATGGGTCTGGTTGGGTTACTCTTTGGAGAGTCAGTGTGGGCATGTTGGGACAAATGGCCTATTTCCACAATGTAGGAACTCGACAATGCTATGCGTTCTTCGTAAGAAGTGTCTTTGGGGCGAGGATCAGGGATGCCTCCAAGCATGCTCAGGGCATACTGAAGGGGACGGTTAACAGCCAGCAGCTTTGGTACACATTGGTACCAATGGCATTGGTAGGAAAAATGACAAGATCCTGCAAGGGGAGTGTAGGGAGATCGGCCTGAATGGAAAAAGCAGGATATCCAGGGTTGTAATTTTCGGATTACTCCTCGTGCTAGGTGAAAGTGAGATAAGGAAGATGACGATAGAAAACTTTAATATGTGGTTGAAGACCTGGTTCAGGAAAAAAACGGTTTCAGATTTTTGGATCATTGGGATTTCGTCTAGGGTAAGTGGGACCTGTAAAAAAAGGATAGGGTGCCATTTTAACTGGAGGACACCAACATCCTGGCAGGGAAGTTTGATAATGCATCTCGGGTGGATTTAAATAAATAATGTAGGAGGCTGAGAATCACAGCAGCTGGACGGCAAGTGAGCGGGAAGTAGAATCCAATAGAATAGACAGGCAGGGTCAGTCTAATGACCATGCTGAGGAAAATGATCATAGCAATTTTAAAAATGTGAGTGGAAATGATAGGTTCTGTATTATCGGAGATCAAAAAGTAAGAATGGAGTGTGTGGAAAGTGTTTTGCGCCACAAGTATTAAAGGAGGTAAACAATTCAAATAGAACGTATATAAATACCTTGTACCTATATGCATGGAATATTAGGGGAAAAAATGAATGAGCTGAGAGCACAAACAGAGATAAAAAGATATGGCATGGTGGGGCTTGCAGGAAAGTAGTTACTGGAAGGTCATTGTTGGAACATGTGACATATCCAAGGGTACTCATTATTCAGACAAGAAGGAACAGCAGGTTGAGTTGCTGCATTGATTACGAATGATATCAAGGCTGCATTAAGAAATGACATTAGCACAAGATGACAAATCATTTTGGATCCACATGAAGCACATGGAACGAAATCTGTTTCGAGGAGTAATTTCATGCCCCAAACTCCAAATATAGTTTCAAAAATCAGGGAATAACAATGGCTTGTGAGAAGGGCACAAGAGTGCGCAATCTGTGTATGCATGTTGACGTTATTACTCAATTTGGCAAGTACAGCCTCAAATAACGATTCCCAGAATGTATGAGGGATTGGTTCTTAGAACAGCAAGTCATGGAAACCAACCAGAGAACTGGCTTTTAGATTTGATGTGAATAATGAGGAAGGAGTGAGAAATCATCTAGTAGTAGAGGATCCCCTTGGAAAGAGTGACCGTAACATGCTGGAGTTTCACATTCAGATTCAAAGATTGAAGACAAAGTCATTTGCGAGAGTTTTAGTGTCGGGCAGTGATAATTATACAGGCCTGAGGAAGGATGGGCCTGAGTGCACTCGGAAAAAATAATCATTAAAGGGCAGAATATTTGAAGACCAGTAGCAAATATTTAGGAAGATAGTAAAAACACATCAGTTAAAGTTAATTCCTGAATGGAATAGTAATTCTGAAAAGATAAAACGTCATCCATACCTAACCAAGAAGACTACGATAAGATGAAACACATGTCCTGGTGGAATTATCGCCAACTGCTGATGCAGCGATCCAGATCAGGTTCTAGGAACTCGGGTTCAAATGCCGGCGGATGCTGGAATCTAAATTAAACATAAATCTGCAATTAAGCTTTACAGTTTAATAGTGAGATCACTTTCACTTCAAAATTGTGTCCCTTCTTAGAACATAGAACGTTACAGCGCAGTTCAGGCCCTTCGGCCCTCGATGTTGCGTCGACCTGTCATACCAATCCGAAGCCCATCCAACCAACTCTATTCCATATGCTTGTCCAATGACGATTTAAACGTACTTAAGGTTGGCGAATCTACTACCGTTGCAGGCAAAGCATTCCATTGCCTTACTACTCTCTGAATAAAGAAACTACCTATGACATCTGTCCTATATCTATTACCCCTCAATTTAAAGCTATGCCCCTTCGTGCTCACTGTCACCATACTTGGAAAAAGGCTCTCCCTGTCCACCCGATCTTACCCTCCGATTATCTTGTATGTCTCTGTTAGTTCAACTCTCAACCTTCTTCTCTCGACCGAAAACAGCCTCAAGTCTCTCAACCTTTCCTCGTAAGACATTCCCTCCACATACGAGGCAACATCCTAGTAAATCTCCTCTGCACCCATTCCAATGCTTACACATCCTTCTTATAATGCAATGTCCAGAACTGAACACAATACTGCAAGTGCGGCCGCCTCAAAGTTTTGTACAGCTGTAGCATAACCTCAAGGTTCCGGAAATTGATCCCTACATTAATAAAAGCTAAAACACTGTCTGTCTTCTTAACAATCCTGTCGACCTGGGTGGCAACTTGCAAGGATCTGTGCACCTGGACACCGAGATCTCTCTGCTCATCTACTCTACCAAGAATCAAACCATTATCCTAGTACTTTGCATTCCAGTTACTCCAACCAAAGTGAATACCTCACACTTGTGCGCATTAAACTCCATTTGACACCCTTCAACCCAGCTCTGCAGCTTATCTATGTCTCACTGTAACCTACAACAACCTTCGTCACGATCCACAGCACCACCGTCCTTCGCATCGTCTGCAAATTTATTAACCCACCTTTCTACACCCTCATCCAGGTCGTTTATAAAATTGACGAACAGCAGTAGACCCAACACCGACCCTTGTGGTACACCATTGGTAATTGGACTCTAGGGTGATCATTTCCCATCAACCACCACCCTTTGTCTTCTTTCAGCAAGCCAACTATTGATCCAAAATACTATATCACCCACAATACCATTCTTCCGCATTTTGTGCAATATTCTGGATCAGTGGTGCTGGAAGAGCACAGCAATTCAGGCAGCATCCGAGGACAGGAAAAATCGACGTTTCGGGCAAAAGCCCTTCATCAGGAAGGGGAAATGACCTGGGAGTAGAAGTGGGAGAGAGACTCCCTGAGATTCTTGGAGAGAGAGGAGGAAAGCTTCTTCAAGGCAGGCATCCTTGCAAGAGAATTCACAGTGGGGTTAAAATCAACGAGGTAAAAACAATGACTGCAGATGCTGGAAACCAGATTCTGGATCAGTGGTGCTGGAAGAGCACAGCAATTCAGGCAGCATCCGAGGACAGGCAAAATCGACGTTTCGGGCAAAAGCCCTTCATCAGGGCAAAAGCCCTGCAATAGCCTACTCTGGGGACCTTATCGAACGCCTTGCTGAAATCCATATACATCACATCAACTGGTTTACTCACATCTACCTGTTTGGTCACATTCCCAAAGAACTCAATAAGGCTTGTGAGGCATGACCTACCCTTCACAAAATCGTGCTGCCCATCCCTAATTAAATTATTCTTTTCTAGATGATTTTAAAACCGATCTCTTATAACCTTTTCTAACACTTTACCAACAAATGAAGTAATGTTCACTGGTCTATAATTGCTTGGGTTGTCTCTACTCCCCTTCTTGAACATGGGAACCACATTTGCTGTCCTCCAGTCTTCTGGCACTATTCCTGTAAACAATGACGCTTTAAAGATCAATGCTCCAGGCTCGGCAATCGCCTACCTGACTTCCAAGAGGGTTCCATGATAAATCCAATCTGGCATAGTGGACCCTCTGATTCCACACAAAATTTCCCACTACTTCCTAGGTTGACCCTAATCTTACTCTCGTCATTCATTTATTCCTTAAATAACTATAGAAAGCCTTTGTGTTTACACTGATCCTTTCCGTTAACAACTTCTCATGTCTCCTTTTGGCTATACTAAGTTCTATCTTTAGGTCTTTCCTGGCTGCCTTGTAACCCTCAAGCGCCTTAACTTAGACTCCACATCTCATCCTAACATAAACCTTCTTCTTCCTCATGACCAGAGATTCCACTTCCTTCGTACACCACAGCTCCTGCGGTCTACAGCTTCTTTCCTGCCTGACAGTTACATATTTATCTGGGACACACAGGAGGCTTTAGTTGAATAAGCTCCATATTTCTAATGTGCTCATTCCCTGCAACTTCCTTCCCCATCATATGCTTCTGAAACCTTGCCTAATCGCAATGTAATTGCCTTTTCCCCAGCTGTAACTCTTGCCCAGTGCTATACACCTATCCCTTTCTATCACTAAAGTAAACATAACGGAATTGTGATCGCTGTCACCAAAGTGCTCACATACTTCCAAGTCTAACACCTGGCCGGCCTCATTACCCAGTACCAAATCTAATGTAGCTTCGCCCCTTGCTGGCCAGTCGACATACAGTGTCAGGAAGCTCTCTTGCACACACTGGACAAAAACTGACCCATCTATAGTATTCGTACTCTCGTGTTCCCAGTCAATAATTGGAAAGTTGAAGCCCCCCATGACAACTACCCTGTCCCTCTCACTCCTATCGAGAATCATCTTTGCTATCCTTTCCTCTACATCTCTGGGACTATTCGGAGGCATACAGAAAACTCCCAACAGGCTGACCTCCTTTCCTTTTCTATACTCAGCCCATACTACCTCAGTTGACGAGTCCCGAAACATCTTTTCTGCAACTGTGATAGTGTCTTTGACCAACAATGTCTCACCCCCCACCCCCCACACCTTTTTACCATCTTCTCTCTTCTTACTGAAACATCTAAATCCTGGAACCCGCAACAACTATTCCTGTCCCTGCTCTATCTATCTCTCCGAATGGTCACAACATCGAAGTCCCAGGTAGAAATCCATGCTGCAAGTTCACCCACCTTATTCCGGATGCTCCTGGCGTTGAGGTAGACACACCTCAAACCAAATTCTTGCTTGATGAAGCCATGTTGCGTCCCTGACACTTGATTTCGGACATCCCTCCTTTCAACCTTTTCTATACACGAACTTCAATTTTGGTTACCATCATCTTGCTGATTAGTTTAAACCCACCCCAATAGCCTGAGTGAAACTCCCCCCAGGATATTGGTATCTCTCTGATTCAGATGAAGACCATCCTGCTTGTAGAGGTCCCATCTACCCCAGAAAAAGCCCCAATTATCCAAAAATCCAAAACTCTTACTCCTGCACCATCCCTGTAGTCACGTATTCAACTTCTGTCTCACCCTATTCCTTGCCTCACTATCACGTGGCATGGTCAACAAACCAGAGACAACAACACTTTTCATCCTAGCTCTAAGCTTCCATCCGAGCTCTCTGAATTTCTGCCTTTAATTCCCATCTCTCTTCCTAACTATGTCGTTGGTGCCCATGTGGCCCACGACTTGGGGCTGCTTCCCCTCCCCTTTAAGGATCCAAAAAACACGATGAGAGACATCCCTGGCACCTGGGAGGCAACACACTAACCGTGAGTCTCTCTTGTCCCCGCAGAACCTCTTATCTGTCCCCCTAACCATGGAGTCTCCAATGAATGCTGCTCTGCTCCTTTTCCCCTTTCCTTTTAGAGCAGCAGGGACAGACTCTTTGTCAGAGTTCTCTGTTTCCCACCGGTAAGTCGTCCCCCAACAGTATCGAAAACGATATACTTATTGTTGAGGGGAATGGCCAAAAGGGATCCCTGCACTGCCTGCCGGTTCCCTTTCTGTCTACTGACTGTAACCCATCTACCTTTTTCTTGTATGGTAGGGGTGACTACCTCGCTGTAACTCCTCTTAATACCTCCATGTGCCTCCCGAATGGTCCGAAGCTCATCCAGCTCCAGCTCCAGTTCCCTAACGCGGTTTTCGAGGAGCTGGCGATAGGTTCACTTCCCGCAGATGTGGTCAGCAGGGACACTAGTGATGACCTTTCCCTCCCACATTTTGCAGGAGGAACATTCAGCTGCCCTACTCTCCATTCCCACTATTCTAAATTCCCAAAGAGACTGTTGAAAAAATAAGGAATAAAAAGTAAATTTGTTACCTTACAAATCTGGCACACAGAACCTTCTTTTGGTTAGTGGAGGAAGATGGGTGGGAGACACGACCTGAGTAGTGTTTCAGGTAACGCAACCACATAAACATATGTCTTCCCAGAAGTCCTTCACTTCTCCCTCACACCTTTCAGCAAATGGAGGCCCGACTCCCGAGGTAAGTCCCTGATTGAGCCCTCGAGTAAGGGGAAGAGATGCTCTTTATTCAAACTGTCCATAAACCTCATACTCTGAAACACCTCAATCAGGAAGCCCTCTCAACCTCCTCTGCTTCAAAAACGTCCAACCCCTCATCATCGTTAGAGTACTCTCTCTTGTCTTCTTCTTCTAAAATTTATTTCATCGCATTTATCAGTCAAATCTCATCAGCCATTGATCTAGCCACCTGAACAAACCGTTTTTATAATCTTTAAGCTGACATGTTCCTCCTCACCCATCTAATAATTGTGTCATCCATAACATTATTTATCATTCCCCCCAAAATCCATCCCTCACATTCTCATCATCATCATTTATGTAGCTCACAGATAAGACTTGTTTTATTTCTCCTGTTCTTCAGATGTTGTTCAAAGAAGATGAATTAAGATTCCGAGTCACTTGTTCTTCCTATTTTGTTGAATTTACAGTGTGATGCAGTTGAGATCTTTTTTTCTGAGAGAGCCACAGGTTTTTTTTGGACATGGAGCAGAAGTCTCCTTTTATACTGTTCGTCTCTGTATGTTTTACTTCTAACGCTTACTTGTGTTTAATATTGGACTAGGTTGAACTGACTTCCTCTGTAAGATTTGTATTTGACTTGGACCTGGATAATGTTCTTTGTAACATTCCCTGCATAATGTCCTTCATTGCTGAAGGAATTTTTCATCTGCAGGATGGACATAGACTCATATGATTGTTTGAAAGATCTGGAGACATGAGAATAATTATTCAATTAGATGCTGCACATACACCCAGTAGGAGATCAAATCATATCGCCAAGACTACCTTGAATTGGAAGCAATTTATTAGAACATATTCCCACTCTTCTTCAAACTTTAAAATAAAGGTTGAATAAATGTTCTTAGAGCAGTATGGATCTTGCAGATGCTCCTGGGATTGCAGGAATAGTTAAAGATTTATTGTAGTTTTTTTTTGCATTTAATGCAATTCATATAGTATATTAATAAACGATTTTTTTTTCCATTTTGATGATTAACATTCAAAAACAAACAAAAACAAACAAAAAAAAATTCACACGAACATTGTTTTAACGAACTTTTTAAGGTGGTCGACGAAAACAAAATAGGAAAATCTACATATGTTCTGAAAGGCTTCCTTTTTTAAAAAATGCAGAAGTATTATTTGTTTCAAAAACTAAAGTCTATTTTTCATAGATATTTCAATTGAAAATCTAACAGTTTTATAAGTTTACAAAATAAAAATAAAAATCCGAAGTATAAACATTGAATCTTAAATAAATAATAACCAAAATTTAACAAAAGAAAAATACCGAGAGAAAAAAAAACTCAACTAACTACTAATCTAACCAACAAACACCCAGAGGGTATAATTAATTCTCTTACATTGTTCTGATAAGAAAAAGAAAAAAATAAACAACGGATAACACAGAAATTGGGTAGTGAGATACATGCTGAGAATGTAATAACATCAAATGTAACAAAACCCGCATTCGCGCGGGGTTCTTCTCCCAAGTGGCCCCGGACCAGCCAGGTTCGCCATCTCAATTAAATAAAAGCCCTTGTTAGGATGGTCGAAATATCTGTATTTATATAATTCAAGAAGGGCTGCCATATTTTATGGAATAATTTGCTCTTTAGGTGAACCATATTTATAAGGAAGTCAAGGGGAATACATTCCATAATTAATCTGAACCAATTTGAAAGTCCGGGGGCCCTCAGCCACCCAGTTTACCAAAATATTTTTCCTTGCACAGAAACAGAGAATAGAAAATAACCTCTTCCCGTGCATATCCGAGGACGGGGGGTTGGGGGGGGGGGGGGGGGGGAGGTGGGGGTAATTTCGAAAAGCCCAAAAGGAGAGATACAGGGTGCACTCTAATTTCCCTTCCTAAGATTTCTGTCAGAGGACTTGCTACTTTAGTCCAATATTTATGGATCTTATGACAAGTGCATAGGCAATGTACAAGAGTGCCCACCTCTATTTTACATTTGGGACACATTGGAGATGCTCCTGCCTTAAATGTTGCCAATCGATCCGGTACTATATGGGCCCTATGAAGTATCTTCAGCTAAATAGCCTGAGTTCTGTTGCAGATGGTGATTTTGCTGGCGTTTTCCCAAATGTCATTCCACGTTTCTATACAGATTTCTAGTCCCAGATCCTGATCCCATGTTTTATGCAGATTGCCCATATCTCCCGATACTTCATCATGTAGTAAAAGATAAATTTTACTTATGGAAGATACCCCCATTGGCCGTAGCACTCGACATTCTCTATCTGATTTCTAAAGACTATCTAAGAACGTAGTCTTCTTCTGTATATAATCTCGAATTTGGAAGTATCCATTAGTTAATCCGATTTCTGATGCAGTTGTTCAAGAGACATCAGGACCACTTCTATAACTAGATCCCCGAAACAATAGATACCCCTGGATCTCCAGACTTTGAAAGTGACATCTGTAAACCCAAGTTGAAATCCCCATGCTCCCACTATCGGAGCATAGTGGGGATGTTTTACGTGAGTTGCCCTCATTTTGCCGCATTATATTCCAAGCTTTAATTGTGTTTAGTATTATAGGATTTTTGCAGTGGTCTGTAATGATTTTCCTCTTGTCTGAAAATAAAAGGTTAATAAGTGGGCATTTTACTTGAGAAGCCTCGAAGTCCAGCCAGATTGATTGCGGGTCAGACAAGACACAATCGGCTATGTAACTTAATAGGGAACGTAACTGGTATTTCCTAAAATCTGGTAAATCAAATCCTCCCCTTGGCTGTGGAAACTTCAGCTTAATGAGGGGCCTACTATGATTCCAGATGAAGGAACCGAACCAGACATGTATTTTACGTAGTGCCAGCCTCGGCAGCATCACTGGAAGCATTCTCATCGGGTATAGGAGACGGGGCAGAACATTAATTTTATTTAGTGCTATTCTACCTAGCCAGGCAATTGAAAGGTCTCCCCATCCCTGGAGGTCCTGACTTATCGTTTACAGTAAATGCACAAAGTTAGCCTTGTATAACTGACCAAATACTAGGATAATGAAAATGACTAAATATCAGAAACCCTCCAGGGACAACCGAAAGGGAAACTGGGATCCTTCCACTAAGTGGGTTATCCTAGCAAGGCCACCCATTGGCATAGCCTCCGATTTTGAGAAATTAATTTTATAGCCTGAGAATGCACTAAACATATTAATAACTTGGATTAAGCGAGGCACGGACATCAGAGGAATAGGAATTACTGAGGAATAGGAGAACATCATCTGCATAAAGGGTAATTTTATGTTTACCTGTACCAATCCTCGAGGCCGTGAAATTAAGGTCAGCCCGGAAATGGCTTCTGCTCGTGGCTCAATTATTAGCGTAAATGGCAATGGCGAGAGAGGACATCCCTGACGGCAGCCCCTATTCAAACTGAAGCTATTCGAGCCTAATCCATTGGTAATCGCAACTGTTTTGGGATCACTATACAGTGTTGAGACCCATTTGGTAAACACCTTTCCACCGCGAAACATTTCCAATATGTAAAACAAATATGCCCATTCAACTCTATCGAATGCCTTTTCCGCGTCTAATGAGACTACTACTCTTGGTATCTTTCCCTGATGGAAGGCTTGTATCATATTTAAAACCCTTCTCACATTATTGGATGATCTACGGCCCTCAATGAACTCCGACTGATGCTCCTTTATGATATATGGCAATACCCTTTCTAGCCTCAATGCTAATGTTTCAGAGAGGATTTTAAAATCCACATTTAGCAGGGATATTGATCTGTATGACACAATCTTCTGGGTTCTTTCCTTTTTTAAGGAGAAGAGAGTTATTTGCCTCTTTCAGCAAAGGCAGGAGACAGCCCTGATGGTATGAGTAGTTATGCATGTCCATAAGCCAATATTTCTGTAAATTCTTTATAGAATTCAGCCTGAAAACCATCTGGGCCGGGTGCCTTACCGCTCGGAAGTTGCTTGATTGCGACAAGTATTTCCTGGATTGTTAGGGGAACATTTAAGACCGATACCTGTTCCGGAGTTAGATCCAGATAGGTCAATTTTAAAAAAAATGATTACATCTTCCTAGTCCTGCCTTCACAATTCTGCGATTTATATAAATCAGAATAAAATTTTCGGAAGATTGTGTTAATCCTTTTATGATCATGAGTCAAAATACCCGTGCTCTCCTTGACAGACGTGATAGTTTGAGGGGCCTTCTTTGTCTTTGCAAGAAATGCTAAGCATCTACCTGGTTTATCGCCAAATTCATATAACCTTTTTTTTGCAAATAATATTTCCCTCTCAACCGTGTGGGTAAGCGTGATGTCTAGAGCTGTCCTAAGGGCCGGAATCCTTTGCAATTTGATAATAGAAGGTCTGTCACCGTATGCTGTTTCAGCCACTTTAAAACGAGCTTCAAGCAGACGATGTTGTTCTCCCTTTTTTTTTTCTGGGTCGCTGAGTATGAGATGATCAAACCTCGCGCGTAAGCTTTGATGGTCTCCCACATCATTGATGGGGTGCTAGCTGTAACTAAATTAATTTCGAAAAATGTTTTAAATTCTTGAGAGAAGAACCTTACAATTTTACTATCTGTCATCAGGAAGGGGTCCATATGCCAAAACCGGGGGGATGTTTCATTGTTCCTCACCTTGATTTCCATATATTCAGATCGGAAATTGCTATATTGCCTATTTAACAGAATGGTATGGATTTTTTTTAAAAATGGAGGGGACAAAAGTCATATCGATTCTGGTATAGCATTTATGTGGATTAGAGTAAAAAGAAAAATCTCTATACTGTGGATGAAGGCATCTCCATATATCAACTAGTCCTATTTTTCTGTTCAAATCCAACAATTGTCTGGATCTGAGAGAAACGCCTACAATACTCTTGGTAATCCTATCTATTTCCGGATCCATAATACAATTAAAGTCTCCTATAATTGTATGACGAGCACCGAGATGCATCAATTTTGAGAAGGCTTCCGTATTAAATTTAAAAGGATGTGCTTGGGGTCAATACATATTTAAAATCCCAATTTTCATCTCCATTTATAAGAGCTTTAATCAGAATATATCGTCCAGATTCATCTTTTGTCTGAAGTAGGATTTTGAAAGGGAAATTCTTCCGAATAAGAATAATAACTACCCTGCTTTTTGAGCTAAAAGAAGGAAAAAAAGGCCTGATCAAATCCACACTGTTGTAATTTGAAGTGTTCTTTATCCAATAAGTGTGTCTCCTGTAGGAAAGCTGTTTCAACACTTTATTTCTTGGCGTTTGATAATATTTTTTTCCTTTGGATTGGTGAATTACTCCCCTTGACATTTCAGGTGCACCACTTAACCGATCGATCAACCATAATCGTCCAGGCAAATCCGAGACCCTCGGGAGGGGAAACCCTATCCAGAACATCCCGAGCATAGAGCATATAAAATGCACAAAAATAAAGGCTCTCTAATACACTCACAGCAATATAATAAAAAAAACTATTTCTCAATTTACAAAGAAACGTATTTAAATGGAGATTCTCCCCCTTGTTCCCAGGGGTATCACTTCCTTTCCAAAGGTCCATCATATTCGCTCCCAAGCAGTGCCCCTGCTTTGACCCAGGCGCTCCTCAATAGGATGAGGAAAATTCACAGATATTACAGAGCTAGAGTGAACACTGACACCCTACCCACCCCACACCCACACCAACACTTGGATATATTTGTAATGTTAATACCATGTGTAAACATATATAACTATAAAATTTCAACCTCAACAAGTAATAATTAAACATAATAACACAAAAGAAAAAGGGAAAACAACCCGGCTCCTAGGGACAGAAGTAAAATAGAGAAACGTAACCACCTCTCCCCAGCAAAATTAACTAGACCCCCCAGCCTAATAAAAAAGAAGAACAAGGGGGGAGAAAATCGTTAAGTAGAGAACAAATAAATAAATCCCTCTCCCCACCCCCGCAAGATAATATTAAAAAGTAAGGTAAATAAAGGGATGAATATGTACAAAAAAGGGAGGGGGGTGTAAACTGGAGTGGGGGGAACGCAAACCAACATCGGTTATCTTTTACAATTTATCTAAGAGAGTCCAAAAATTCCTTGGCCTTTTCCGGCGATCCGAAGTTATACACAGATCCTTCATGCTTAAAGCGTAGCATCGCTGAGTAGCGCAAGGAGTTACTGAAGATATAAGTCCTTCAACACTTCTTCGCCTCATCTTTCGGACCAGAGCTGGGGAAAAGTTCTGGAATAACATGAGTTTGGATACTTTATAGATCATGGCTTGAGGATCTTTTCCAAGATTTTTGGATGCTTGTAAGAGTATCTGCCTCTCCCTCTTGCTCTGCAGCTTGAACAAGACTGGGCGGGGGCGTTGATTTAAGCCGGGCCCGCGTATTGGAACCCAGAAGGCCCATTCCACCATTACCTGGCCTGATCCAGCCTCCAGATTTAAAAGCTGTTGAAGCCACTGTTCAAGAAACGCTGTAAGCTGGCCTTCCTCTTCCCGTTGTTTGTCAATGTGGTTTGCTAAGGTCCGGACTCGCTGTTCGAGAGTCCGAACCCGATCCACGGCCGATTGTGCTGTAGTTTCGGTGGTCGCGGCCTTTAGCTCCGCCCCTCCGACTCGGCGCTCGATTTCATGAATGTCTCGGACGTGATTTTGCAGCGCGGCCGAGAGTGAGTCCCATCGGCTTCGGGATTCTTCAATAAAAGCGTCGATCTTTGCATCCAGTTTGGAGATGATTTCCACGAGGCTCGCCACCGTAGGTAAGTCCCCCGTGGTGGCTGCAGACGTCTCTGCTCGAGCTAGAGATGGTGGGGGAGGGGCGCCTACTCGCTGAGAGCTACGGGGTCCCATCCCTTTTGTCATTTTCAGTGGAGATCAAATTGTTTAAATTCAATACTAAACAACTAATTGCATTAAGTGAAAGCTATTTTAAATGATTTGTTGAGTGTGGTGGGGTTGCGCGACCCACTTTGCCCAAGTCTTGGGGGCAGCACTGCAGACTCAGAGTTGCTGGGTCGCCGCCATCTTGGATCTCTCAAAGTCTATTTTAAATTGGATAATGTGTATTCATTCTGGAAAGTCCTACACGCATTCAGCTCTGGAGAAGACGTTTCTTCTTCGAGGAATTTATTGAACAGGAATCGTTTTGTTGAGTTAATTTTCTAAGCAGTTGATTATTTTTGTATGTTTGATATGTATACAGATATATTTTTCTATTTTAATGTTGTGAAAAATTCTGTTAATAGGTATAATGATAATAAGGCCATATGTAAGGTAGAGAGGGAGATGGTTGGACGTTATTATCCAGAAAAATCAAACAGAAAGATGCGTTACTGTCAGGAAATGTAAGAAGAGAGTTCAAAAATCTTTGAAGGCTATTCCTCTATCAAGCAGGTGTTCAGTTTTTGGTACTGTTGAAGGGGGTAGTCTCTCTGAGGAAAATGGAAGAGCCATCGGTTATTGGACTGTTGGAACAATTCTTAGGTTAGCCAGCATTTGAGAAGATTTAAAATGATAATTGCAACAGGGGACTCTCCTGCCAGGGACATAGACAGGAGATTCTGTGGCAGTGAGCGAAATTTTTAATGGTTTATTGGTTTCCCTGTGCTAGGATTATGAACATCTCTGTAAGTTTCAATCATATTGTTCAAGGTGTGATTTTGAAGCCAGAAATAATCGTATATATTGGTATGAATGACATTTTTGGGAAAAGATTTAAACAGTCCGGAGTGAATTAAGAGATGATGTAGAGTATTAAAAATAAAACCGTAAAATAGTTATTTCTGTTTTGGTCCCAAAGCCAAATTCAAGCAGGGAAGGGAAAAAAGGTTAAAGGAGCAAAATCAATGGCATGAAAATCCGTTTTTGACGGATTCAGGTTTTTGGGAGTTTGGAATGTCTTTTGGAATAGAACACACCCGTTCAAAAGGATTGGTCTAATCTAAACGGGAAAGCCACCAATATCTTAGCTGGGGCATTTGCTCACACCATAAAGACTGGCAAGGTAAGTGGATGTACTCAAAGTAGCAGTGTAAATGGTAGGATGGATGGCGAAAGTTTGAATGTGATGGGAACATGCCAATTCGAAAAGAAAGATGAGAGAATCAGATGATATAGTAATTCTGAATAACTAGAATGCATTTACTTCAGTGCAAGGGGTTTTACAAGGAAGGCTGATCGACTCAGCCCGTGTTTCAGATCGTGGGATTGGGACGTCATAGCTATTATAGAAACTTGGCTGAGAGATGTTCAAGAGTGGTAATTCAATCTTCCAGGTGTTAGATGCTATAGAAAGGATAGAAAATGAGACATGGGGTAGGGGAGTGGTGGGTGTGCTGGCCTGGCAATTTTGGTTAACGAATGAATTATTGCTTTAACTATGGAAAGTATTTCGAAAAACCCATCCAATTAAAATATATAGGCAGAAATTAAAAACTAAAAAGAAAAGATCGCTTCGAAGAGATTGTGCTACATGCTCATTTGTGACAAATATCCGGTGAAAATATATTGGTAGAAATTAAAAGTCAGAAAGGAAAGAACACGTTGATGGAATTGTACTCTTTGCTCCCCCATAGTAAGGAAGAAATTAATAACAAATATGTAGGGAGATCCCAGTTATATGTAAATTTAATACGGTTGTAAGAATGTGGGATTACAAATTTCCAAACGTTGACTGTGACTACCTTAGTGTTAAAGATTTGGATGGTGAAGAATTTGTCAAATGTGTCCAAGAAAATTATCTTTCTCAATCTGTGGTTGTTCCTATTAGAGAAAGAACAAATCTAGACCTTCTTTTGTGCAATAGCAGGGTAGGTGACTGAAGTAAATGTGTGGGAATACTTTGGGTGTGCCATAAATTTTAATGGCGTGAGACAAGAACCTTTGAAGTTTGATTGGAGGAGACTGTTAGTAGGTGATAACAACGTGTGACGACTGGGACGTGTTCAAAAGTATGACAATGAGAGTTAAGAAGCATTATGTTCGTGTTAGAGTGAAGGGTAAATCTGGTAAGATTAAGGAGCAATGGACGACTAAAGTTATTGAGACTTTTCTCAAGAATAAAAGCGAATCTTAATTTAGATGTAGACAACTTTATTCAATTGAATCTCTTAAACAATATAAAGCGAACAGGACATTACTTAGAGAGAAATAAAGAAAGCAAAAAGGGGATATGAGATAGCATTGACAGATAAGGTTAAGGGTAATATAAAAATGTTGTACAGATACATTAAGACGAAGAGGGTAACTCGGAAGAGGGCAAGGCCTCTCAAAGATTAAGGAGGACATCTTTGTGTTGTACTAAAGCAGATGGGGAATAAAATCATTCCGTTCCCAGTGAATCAGACAGCGGCAAACACACACTATTGTCTTCACCTCGCAATCATTCAGATTGAAGTCCATCTGCCATTTGATCAAGATTCTTTTGTAATCTTAGAAAGCCTTCTTCACTGTCTACTGTGCCACCGGTTTTCGTCGTCATCCGCGAACTTACTAACAATTTTTTTATATATTCTTATCCCAATCATTTACATAAGTGATCGAACAATGAAAACCCTGAAGCAACCTTTGTGTAGCACTGCTGATCACAGGCCTCAGTCTGAAAAACAATCACCCACCATTACTCTCTGTGTCCTACCATTACGCCAAGTGACAGTGTTTGAGAGAAACTCAGCAGTTCTGGCAGCTTTGGAACAGACAAAAACAGGGTTATCTATTTTGAGTCCATTATGACTTGTCAGTACAGGTTCATATCAGCCACAATATGTTAATATTGTTTCTCTCTCCAGATCCTACTTCATATATTGCACTTCTCTGCCATTTTGTGCTGGTATTTTTAATTTCCATTATCTCTAATGTGTTACTTTACTGGGTGGGTCTAGATGTTATATTTGAACAATTTGCTCCACACCTGTTCCCGTTGCTTGTGCCGGTGACACGCGTAATAAACTAGACTCTGTTTCTTCTTTAAGATACAAAAATAACATTTTTCCAATATCTACTTAAATGCGCAAATCTCAACAAATTTATTTTGATTTAAAAGACATTTTAGAAATAGATACACTTAATGAAACAACAGGAATGGATTATTGAAGATGACATCGTCCGTGTCCTTTAATAATAAGCTTGTCCCCTCAGGTTATGAAAGCTTTTAATACATTTCTCAGAATAATTACAGCAAAGATGGTGGTCATTCAGTCCATCATCTCTGTACCAACTCGACATGAGCAACTTACCCAGTCTTATTTGATGTAACTCCCTTTAGCCTCATGCATTATGTTATGTGTCTGCTTTTAAATTCTGATTATCCTCTTCAGGTATAAACAATCTTATCAAGCTGTATCGCCTGTGATTAAACAGTCTATCTGTAAAATATAATTCAATCCATCATATTTCAAATTGCCTTTTCTATTCACATTATTTTTCAGCTTTCCATCTCCCAAGTGTCACCTTTTCTCTCACTCTGCATTGAAGTTCATTCCATTTGTGAGAAAAAGTAAAGGTTGAATAATCGTGACTGGTTGCTGTTACTGTACTCCCCTCAAGTATGCTCAGCCACTTATTCCAGTTCTTTCTTTCACCCAGCCAATATCAGATTCGTTCCATCCCTGACACTTTATTCCTTGGGTTTTAATTAATAAGGTTGTTGTACATTGTTAAGGACCAGACCAGGCCCCTGAAAACTTTTTTAAGCACGTCGCCAGACCGTAACTGTGATATTTAAAGGTAGGTGAATGGTGCATATTCGATGAGGGAATTTGCTGGTCACGCTGCCGAGTTTTAACTAAACAACACTTATTTCCAAATTATGGAATGAAACACAATGAACTGTGAACACAGTACCGAATGATTCATCCTATCTGAAACCGACAGGCTATCCCGACTTAAAGATACTGTTCCAAAATGCTTGCAACAATCCCAATAAACAAACACTTTAGCATAAATAGTAAAAACGACACAAAAAGCTTCAATGTTACAAATTCAGAAGGGCAGATTGATGGGGCAGCGTCCAGTTTCAACAGTGAACCTGACTCAGCTAACCCCCGAAGTGAACTGACCTGTGCAGCCAGAAAGCTGTCCACGCACACTTGATTGTATCAGTTTTATTTTAAATACTTGAAAGCCTTCTGCCTGAAGAATTATCTGTTAGGTATAAACAAAAGGGCACAAATGAAATATTCAAAATTCAGGCATGTTGGAACCTTGGGTCTTTTAGAACTTCTCTAGAAAATAAAAATCAATTACAACAAAACCTTGTAAAGGGACCAGCTTTGTGACAAAAGAAATCACATTTGGCTTTG
Source organism: Chiloscyllium plagiosum (assembly GCF_037043375.1). Classification (NCBI taxonomy): domain Eukaryota; kingdom Metazoa; phylum Chordata; class Chondrichthyes; order Orectolobiformes; family Hemiscylliidae; genus Chiloscyllium; species Chiloscyllium plagiosum. The sequence goes on from NW_028270152.1 coordinate 99,719,056, forward strand.
TAGTGAACGCAAAAGAAAATGTAAGACTTCCTGCTTTGAAGTCAATAAAGTGTATTAATGTGTTTGTGAATTTACATAAAGCAGTGCTGAAACGCATTGTATGTTGAAGATACAACATTGCCTCATTAGAGCAATAAGAGAAAAGCCCAGGCAAATCCACACCTCCTGTGTATTGGAGTGGAAATATGCCCACAGTAAATCCATTGGTTGTTGCCTGGTGTACTGGAGGAGAGATTAGCACCGTAACAACGTCTTGATTGCGTTTTGTTTTTGGTGGGAGCAGGGATGTGGGTTCAGGTGGTTACAACATTGCAGACACAACAGCAAAATTTTCTACCTGCAAGAAGGGAACATCCGGCATTCTCCCTCACAACTGACTTCAGAAGAGCAAGTCATGATGGGAAATGAGACCAATCGACAGCGATGTCAGCATTCAATCCTGTCCAGTTACCGTACCTAAAGGGGTTAACTAGAACTGTTTGTTCTGTGATTGATGTCAGTCTGCATGGTTTCTAATTATGTCCCTGCAGGATTTCCCTCTCCAATTAATAAGGGTGTTATTCCAATGTGTATTCCATTGTCGCGGCAGATGCATCAATCCGAGACGAACAGGGATGAACAGCTACAGAGTCAGGGAGAAGAGAGATCAGAATCTGAGAGCCATAGACTGGAATTTTACAACAATGGATCCGAATCTGAGAGCATTAAACTGGAATTTTACAACAATGGATCAGAATCTGAGAACATTAGACTGGAATGTTCCAACAATGGACAGAGGTCTATCCTATGGTTTTTATTATCTCTCCGTGTATTGGTCAAAATTACCGTGGCGGATATTAGGTGTACTGATGATTATTCAGGCAGGTTACTATCCCATGCTCGCTATTGTTGGTGTTCCTGGTAAGTGTTCCCATCTCTTTCCAAATATTAATCTCATAAACCATGGTGAACTTCATTGCTATTTCTGTTACCTATATTTTGCAACTACGGAAACTATTGTTTTCAGTTTCAATTGCTAACTCCATTCATTATCAGTACTCCACCACTGCGCCCCCAAGCACCTTCCTCACAAACATCTGAGAACAAGTCAGTTCACAATCATGATTTCCTATTTTGCCCTGAATTGTTTTATGTCTCGGTATTCACTCCATCACGAAATCTATCCCCTACTCGCTCCATAATATCCCCAGTACCCATCTGGCGTTAGTGCTATTGCTAAATAAACTATGAACTATGCCTTGCTAAATTCATGTTTCATCGTTCCAGCTCTTTTCTAAGCACTCTTTCAGTTGAAAGTATTTGTATCACAACCTTGTTCGTGTCTCTGAAGTAAATTCATGATAGCGACACTGTGATAGAATACTAATGTCCCTGGCCATGCAATTCACAGCCACAGGCTTTACAAGAAAGACACTGTTTCACACCCTACCACAGATGTCGTCAGAACCTAAATCCAAATGACAGGATTTCGAAATAAAAGCGAATTTCACTAATATCAACCATAACATCACCAACCCTTTGTCAATAAGTTTATTCATCTCAATGGTGCGCTTTGCTAATGAAATCCAGCATTATTACCTGGTCTGGTTTCAGTCTGGCGTCAGACCCACAGCAATGTGCTTGGCTCTACACTGCTTGAAATAATGACCACACAGTAACGGGTATTTAGTGAGGTCAAACAATGCTGCCCCTTTCAGTGATGCAGACATCCCATTTTATAACACCATTAAAGGTTAAATAAAACAAAGAATGATGCTTGAGATCAGAAATAAAAAGAACGTGGAAGTGCCAATTAAACTGAGCAGATTTGGCAGCCCCGGGTCGAGACAACGAGAGAGATAGAGAGAAAGAAGCAAACAAAGGGATTATTGATGATCTGCTGGGATGGAAATAAAAAAAGAGATTAATCTTATTTATTTTTCTCCTGTTTCCATATTGCTGAAAATCGTGACCATTTACGTTATACATCAAAGTCACTGCTTAAAGTGAGTTATGTCCTTTTGCCTGCCTTCACTGAGTGTGATAATCCACTTTTCGTCATTAACAGATGCAGAGATAATATATAATTCCCCTTCTTCATTGTCCTTGACAAGGTGTTGGTGAGCTGCCTTCCTGACCCAATGCAGTCTGTGGGCTGTGAGTCGTCAATGCTTACATCGGTCTAGTTTCTTTTCTTTGAGAGTTTATATTGAGTGATATAACTGAGTGGCTGGCTAGGCCATTTCAAACTGCAACTGAGTGTTAATCACCTTGCTGTGGGTCTGGAGTCACACGTAGGCCTGACCAAGTGAAGATGGTAGATTTACTTCTCTGGAGGGAATGAGGGTGCCAGGTATGACAATCGACAATATTTTCATTGTTTTATTTGATTTGTGATTCCTGATAGTCTATTGAATTCAAATTCCAACATTTGCTGTGATTGGTTTCAAATCTGGGGTCTGGGTCATCACCTGGGTCACGGGATTAATATTCCAGAGACAATCCAGCTCGGCCATCACCTCCTCAGCATCTCCAACCATCTCCACTGGCAATGGTGATGTTGCCGTTGGTGTGGCTTTGTATCATAAGGCAAAGAAATATATTGACAAAACATATCATCCTTCTCATTTTGTATTTATGAGAAGACGAGGAAGTTGGAAGTTCTCTTTGAGAGAAGGATGTGGATGTCCTTGACCATCAGTAACTGACAGAATTCATATGGAGCATTAAGTAATCAGCACAGTAAATGTGTGGTGTCCATCATGCAAAGTGATTAAAGTATAAGAGTGAAGACACCTTAATCTGCAATGCTACAAAAGAGTAAAAACTGATTGCATTAAAACTTGAGCGTTATGGACCAACATTCATTATTTCGAAAACAACTATAACATGTTTTGTGCGATACATGTCTTTGCATTTGGGCAATATTTAGATAGGAAAGGGTTAGAAGGATATGGGCCAGGTGCAGGGAAACGGGGTGAGCATGGATGAACATTTTGGTCAACATGAACCAGTTTGGGCTAAAGGACTTGTCTCCATGCTGTAGGATTCTATGAAACTATGATAGTTTATGTGGCTCTGTGGAGATCCCATATTGGTAGCGAGCGATCTCCAGGTTCTGAATGAACTCTCATCGTCTCAAAGTGCAGTTGATATGTGACCCTGTATTGAACATGATGTTGTTCACAAATCTGTTAGCAGCTACTCTCTGATTCCATTAACCATTCCCACCAGCTTCTGACCTCCATACAGAACACGAGCCTGACTTCTCTATCATGAAGCTCGTCTTGTTTTTCTAAAAGCTCTTCCTTGGCTCAAGAAGACAGTGTCCGTGATTTCTTTCAGAGTGGCAATAAAACAGGACCTGACTCCGGTCAGTCTGGTTTGGTACATAGATGAAAAGGATTTCCAGAGGCCTTCTGTATATATGTAAACAGATTAAGACTTCGGAACAAATTGGTCATGCCTTTGAAGTGACCGAGATAATGAAAAAGGAGTGGTCAGCTGTTATAGCTGATCTAGCTGAGCTGAGCCGTTTTTAGTTGAGTCTTGAACTGGGAAATTCAACAGGGAGCTGTGTGGATACTCTCTGTCTTTTTTGCTCTTCAACTTCAAACTGCAAGCGTGTGTTACATTTCTACTGGGTTTTAAAGGGAATTTGCTTATTGGGACTGTTGTGTGTATTCGGAACAGCATAATTAAGTGTAGTTGGATAAGTTGAATTTTGTCGGGGTTCTTTTATTTGTTCTTTGTGTTTCTTGCATAATTTTGCGAATATAAAGGTATTGTTTGTTTTAAAATCTAGTATACAACCTAGCTATCTTACTCCGGGTAATTTTCATTGAAACTTATCAAAACAAGTTGCAAAGTTATGCTCGCAGCTGCCTGCTTAAGAAAGTTTTAAGTGGTATAGTCGGGTCCATCACAGTTTGAGGGCTCTTTGTGGGATTTTAAACAGCGAGTGGTAGGTGCTAGTGCCTTTATTTCGGGAATTGGTTTCGTTGAGTAGACAAAGCTTGAGATAGTAATGGATCTTTCACTCGCCAAAAGTTTTCTGGATGTGGACGCAGTGACTTTGGAAGATTTACAACAGGTTAATAAGTAAAGTTAAAAGAATTAGCAGAGAAGCTGGAATTGGAACTGACTACTTCTGTGAGGAAAGGAGAGATAATTGCAGTAGGAGATCATCAATTAAACTGGCTGAAGAAACCATCAGAATCTACAGAGCGAGCAAGAATTCAATTGCAAACGAAGCAGCATGAGTTAGCGGCGAGAGATCAGGAAAGGGCAGCAGAAATGAAACAGTTTGAATTACGATTAAAGAAAGAAGAGGGGGAAAGAGAGAGCAGCAGAACAGAGAAAAAAGAGAACAGGAGAAGAGAGACAAAAAAGACCATCAGAGGAGAAAGAAAGACAGAGCTTTTGAAAAGACAAAACAAAACTGACACTTCAAAAGGAAAGTCAGCGTAAAAGTCTGGAGTTAAAGGCTGCGGTTATACTTAGTCAGGAAGAGAGTGAGGATGAGAAAGCATTGCCTAAATTTGATGAGAAGGATGTGGAAGTCTTTTTTAACTCATTTGAAAAGGTGGATAAACAAATGCAGTGGCCAGAGGCAATGTGGGTTTAATGATCTAAACGAAACTTGAAGGTAGAGCTAGTGAGGTATTCGCATCCCTATCAGAGGAGGTACCTGGGGAGTATGGGGAGGTGAAAAATAGCCATTTTAAGTGAGCTTGTACCAAAAGGTTATTGGCAGCCTTTCAGGAATCTTCGGAAGGATCCTGGTAAAACCTCGGTTGGGTTTGATGGATCAAACAGAGTAATTTTGACAGATGGATAAGAGCTTTAAAAATAAAGCAAACCTATGATGCCCTTAGAGAGCAAAGAATTTTGGATGATTTCAAAAATTCACTGCCTGAAGTAATGCGAACTCCTGTGGAAGAGCAGAGAGTGATAACATCAAGGTTAGCAGCTGAAGTGGCTGATAATTATGAACGAGTCCATAAAATCGGCTTGGCTTCTGGACTCAATTTCAGTCCATGCAGAATACAAATTGGAGCAAAGAGATATCCTCACGTGGAAAGGGAAGAGTAGATCACAGTGAAGATCATAAGGATCATTTACCACAGGGTCAAACAAGAAACCCTTGATGGGGATAAAGAAGTTCAAAGGCTCCGGTGTTTTCATTGTAATAAAGTGGGCGACACAAAATCACAGTGTTGGTGGGCCAGGAGAAAACCAGATGTAGGACAACCAGCCAGACCTGGGGGTTTGGTTGGAAAATAACAAATAACACAAGGGAAGTTAGGCAACTGCCTCAGAATGTACAGGATGATCAGAGGTTGATCAAGGAAGATGTGCTAGATCTGCTTAACAAATATACATGCAAGGGTAAAGTTTATTCACATAGGCCAGTAGTAATTGGTAAGGAGGTTCCAATATTAAGGGACACAGGATCTTCTCAGTCTGTAACGCTGAGGGATGATGAGATATGCACTCCTGAGGGACTATTTCCAGAAAATGTAAACAGATGAGACTTCAGGCCAAAGTGGTTGTTCTTTATAAGTGAATTGTATGATGAACGAGGGAGTTGTGAGCTCTTTTAGCTGAACTAGCTGAGCTGAGATGAGCACTTTTCAGCTGAGTCTTGAACTGGGAAGTTCAACAGGGAGCTATGTGGAAACTTCTTCTCTTTTCTGACCTTCAAATTCAACCTGGAAGCATGTGTTCCATTTGTACTGGGTTTTTTATTGGCAGTTTGCTTATTGGAACAATTGTGTATATTCCGAAACAATATAAATAAGTCCAGCTGAATAGATTGAATTCTGTCGGGGTTCGTTATTCTTCTCTTTGTGTTTCATTCCGTAATTTTATGAATACAGTTTTTGTCTGTTTTAAAATCGGGTAGTCAACCTAGCTAAAGTACTCCAGGTAAATTTCATTGTACACTTACCGAAACAATTTGCAAAGTTATGCTCTGGACTGCCTGCTTAAGAATGTTTTGAGTGGTCTAGCCTAGTCCATGACATCTCGAAGATGGAAGATGCCTCCTTGGGACTTGGTACAAACCAATCACTTTCCCTCCTCATGGTCAGCAAACCATGTTAACAGAACACATGTGTACCAATAGCAATGGAGCCTGGAGGGACAACATGGAGCAGTCTGTCTGTGCAGTATCTGCTTCATTGGTTTGTCATTTTGCAGCATGAAAGACATCCTCGTATTTCAGTGTAACTTTTAGGAGGGACTGAATGACCTCTTCTGTTCACGTGCTCTTCCTCCTGACCCGAGGGCAGACGTTCAAGGACTTCAATGGGCAACCCATGGTTCCTGCCGACCAGCATGTTGTGCTGACTCGACTCTATCTTCCTGAGTTACAGGAGGCGGGAAGAACACAGCAAGCCAGACAGCATCATGAGGTATGAAAGTCAACATTTAAGGTGTAACAGTTCTTCAGGACTGGGAGTGGGGGGTAGTGGGAGCTGCAGATAAAGAGGGAAGGGAGTGGTTGAGGTGGGGAGAGCAGCGGAATGGTGAGGTACGGATACGTAGACACAAGTGGTGAATGCAACCTGGTTGGGCGATGGGAGAGATGAGTCCAGTTGGGAGCTGGAAGGCGGGGTCGTTAGCTGGAATGGAATGGAGGATTATAGGCAGAAAAAGGAGTAATGTCAAGGGTAGTAAGGTTATTTCAAATTGGAAAATTCAATGTTGCGTTTTCCAGGTCGTCGGCTTGCCAGTCAAATGAAGTGTTGTTCCTCCAATTTATGGTCTGCCTCACCAAAGCAACTGAAGAGGCCAGGGGTGGTTATGTCGGAAAGGGATTGGGAAGAGGAATTCAATTGGGCGGTAACTGAGAGATAAGGTTGGCCACTGCAGGCCCGGCTGTGATGCTCAGTGATATGTGCCTTCAGTTTATGTTCGGTCTCCCCGATGTAGAGAAGACCACATCGGGAGCACCTGATGCAGTAAATTAGTTGGAAGAGAGGCAGGTGAACCTCTTTCTGAACTGCAAGCACTGTTTGAAGCCCTACAAGAAAGTCGAGGAGATGGTGTGCCAGCAGGTGATGCACCTTTTGCGGTTGCAGGAGAAGGTACCTGAGGGCTGTTGCGGTGATTGTTGGGGAGTGTGGCACGATAATGAAGGGGACAGTCTTGTGGGAGATGTGCCAGGTGGTGGGATCCAAACCTCGTGAACTCCATCTGATGAACCCGATGTGGTCTTCACTGCATCAGGAAGACCAAATGCAAATGAAGTGAATGTTTTGCTGAGTATCGCAATTAGGCTTCTAAGGGCTGACCTGACCTCCCAGTCACTTTGTATTTCAATTCTCCCTCCCAATCCCTTTCTGACATGGCCATCCTTGACCTCCTCCATTGCCACAATGGACCAAACCATAAATTGGAGGAACAAGACCTCATCTGTCACCTGTGCAGCCTCCACCCCGGGGACTCAACACTGAATTCTCCAATTTCAAATAGCGTGCCTTCCAATTCTCCGACTCCCTTCCCAGGCTTTCCCCTCCTTTCCCTTTCTCTGATCAACCCTTCAACCAGCTACCAACTTTATTCAGTCCTCTCATCACCAACCAGCTGACACCCTTTATCTGCGTTCACTTATGCCCATCTCGCCAGTCTGCCTCCTCCTCCCTCATTGCCCCTTTATCTATAGGCCCCGCTTACCCCTAACCACAGTCCTGACAAAGCGTTATATCCTAGGCGTTGATTTCTCAACGTCTTGACGCTGTCTTGCTTATTCTGTTTTTACAGCCTCCTGTATGTCTATTTTGGATTCCAATATCTGCTGCTTTTTTAAAAATTGTCTTCTTGTGGGACAGGCCGGAGAGAGGGAATGTATTGAGCCTGTTGTTATCCAATAGATCTGATGGGTTGAATGGCTTTCTTATATTACTGTGAAACTAGCTAGAGTTGCTGTAGCGGTTCCTTTTTTTTAACCGTGAAAATGTTTAGTGTCCAGCAGTGTTTTTGATCAATGTTACCTGTACATGAACAGCACAAACTTGAATGTTGTCCAGATATTATACTTTAGTACCCGAGGAGGTGACTCATCGTTATGAACATTGTATAATCTTCACAGAACATCCCTACCTCTGATAGTATGGCAGAGGGAAAAACATTGATGAAGCAACTGAAGATGTTTGTGCCGAAGAAGCTACCCTGAGGATTGCCCACAGAGATATCCAGGGACCGAGAGGACTGATGTCCACCAGCCACATTGTGTTCTGAATGACCCCCCCAGCGGGGAGTTTACAACTAATTCCCATCAAGTTCAATTTTAATCAGTCTCCTTGACATCTTGCTCAATCACATATTGCCGTGATATCAGGGCCCGTCACTTTACGCTCTGTTCATATCTTCTATCCATGTCAATAGGCCAAGGTATATGTGTGGGGTGTGTTACCTTCTCTCAGAGGGTAGTGACGGTTGGGACCAGACAGTTGGGGGAGGCTACATCACTGAAATTTTTGGGGGGTGCGAACGGGTGTCAATGGATTTTGACACATCAGAGATTGCAGGGCTACAAAGAATTGGACATGAAAGTGAAATTGCGTCCCATATCTTCTCTACTGTGATATTGGTTGTCCCTAAGATATCACTACTAACTTCCTAAAGTTCCCAAGTCTTCATGTATTTCTCCACGGTAACCATAGAGTAGAAATATTCGTTGAGGACTTCACACATCTCTTATGGTTTCACACATACTTGCCCACTTTGATCTTCGAGGAGTCTTATTTTCTCTGTAGCTATTGCTTTTCTTTTAATATATTTCAAGAACCTTTTTGGATTCATCGTAATCTTCTCAGCCAATGGTCGTTATTGCCCCTTTCTCAACCTACTGATTTCGTTCTTCCATAGACTCCAGTATCTCTTATATACCTCCAGGGATTCCCTTGATCCCAGCTGCCTGGACCTGAGCCATGCCCCAAGTTTGAACATAAACCTGTGGACCAGTTTTGTCCCTCTCCATAACTATTTGCAGATTAATATTACTGTCCCAAAGTGCTCCTCCACTATTAATTCAATCACCTTTCCTGCCATATTTCCTCAGACAATTTCGAATTTTGTACCTTCCCGAGAAGGACACTCGATGTACTGCTTGAGGAAGCATTCCTGATGCATTTACAGATTTTAGGTCATCACAGCGCCTCACAACACTAGAGACCTGGGTTCAATTCCCGCCTCAGGCCATAGACTGTGTGGAGTTTGCACATTCTCCCCCTGTCTGCAGAGGTTTCCTCCGGGTGCTCCGATTTCCTCCCACAGTCAAAAAAATGTGCAGGTTAGGTGAATTGGACATGCTAAATTGCCCGTATTGTTAGGGGCAGGCGTAAATATAGGGGAATGGGTCTAGGTGGGTTGCGCTTCGGCGAATCAGTGTGGACTTGTTGGGTCGAAGGGCCTGTTTCCACACTGTAAGTAATGTAATGTAATTTAATCTAATTTAATCTAATCTAATCTAATCTAATCTAATCTAATCTAATCTAATCTTATTTTATCTAATCTAATCTAAAATCCCTTTACGCTCAGGCAATTCCAGTCTATGTTAGAAAAATTAAAACCCCCTATTATGATATTCCTTTTGCTCCTGCAGGTCTCTTCTCTCTCCCTGCATATTTGTTACTCTCGTTCCTTTTGACTATTTGGGGGCTTATAGTACAACCCCAATCACGTCACCAACCACTTCCTATTTCTTAACTCCACCCACAAAGCCTGACTGGGTGATCCATCAGTAATTTTATCTCTGATTACTGCTGTTGTACTCCCCTTAATCAGAAATGCAACTTCCCTCCCCACCTTCCACCATCTGTGTCTTGTTTAAAGCATATGTACACTGGCACGTTAAGCTGTCAATCCTATCCATCACTTAGCCATGTTTGTGTAATGACTACAATATACCAGTCCCATCTACCTACCCACGCCCTGAGTTCATCGGCATTACCTGTTGGCCTTCTTCCATCGAAATAGTTCCAATTTAATCCAAAAGGCAATACTTTCTCTCTGTCGTTTTCCAGCATAATGTTACTGTTCTGTGATTACGGTATCTTCTTCCAGCCTCGCACTTACCTCCCTGCTCTGGAGGATGCCAGCCCCTGCCAATCTATTTTAAATGCTCCCTTGTAACACGACCAAAACCGGCCGCCAAGATATTGTGCCCCCTAGTGCAAGTCTCTGACGGTAATCTCCCTCTCAGGACATACCACTGTCAAGGTTTTTTTTAAAACGATGTTTCTCTTAGCTCTCAGCAATCACACTGAAGGAGCTCGTCCCTATTCTACGGGTACCATTTTTGCCAACGTGAATAATGATTTCTGTCTGCTCACCCTCTCCTTTGTGAGTGTTCTGCAGCGACTTGGAGACATCCTGGACCCGAGCACCTGGGAGGTTACCCACCATCCTGGCTTCCCATTTGTGGCCACAGAATCTCCTTCTGTCCCTCTTTAACAATCGACCCTCCTGTCTCGAACGTCCTGTTTACCTTTACTCTTTCCCGCTGTGCCCCACAGCCAGTGATAATACCAGCAACCTGGCTACTGCTGCTTTCCCCTGAACGGTCATCACCCTCAACAATCCAAAACGTTATCCTTGTTTATAGAGGAATTGCCACAGGGGATTCCTGCATTCCCTGTCTTCTCCCTTTGCAATTCCTGGTGGTCGCCCTTCTTCTCTCTGCCTGGAACACGACAGGAAGCAAGGTAAGCCTGTTGGATGAAATTGTGTTTATTTAAATACAACAGAACTGAGAGGTAAGGCTGGGTAAAAACGATGACTGCAGATGATGGAAACCTGATTCTGGATTAGTGGTGCTGGAAGCGGCACAACAGATCAGGCACCATCCGCGGAGCAGTAAAATCCGACGTTTCGGGCAAAAGTCCTTCATCAGGAACACAGCGAATGAACTCAGGTAGATGAACGTTAGACTGGAAAATTACAGACATGAAAGGAACATAACTAGCGGCGTGTCTTGGGTATGGCCACCACACTTTAGCACTTATCTATGAAGTTCTCAGTATTTCGGATGACCCTGACCGCATCCTAGATTAGATTACCTACAGTGTGGGAACAGGCCCTACAGCCCAACAAGTCGAGAGCAGCCCAGCGAGACCCATTCCCCTACACCAAACGCTAAGGGAAATTCAGCATCACCAATTCATCTAACCTGCACATGTTTGGACTGTGAGAGAAAGCCACAGCACCCAGAGGAAAGCCACGCAGACACGGGGAGAATGTGCAAACTTCGCACAGACCGAGGCAGGTTTTGAACTCTGGTCCCTGGTGCTGTGAGGCAGCAGAGCTAACAACAGAGCCACTGTGCTGCCCAGCTCCAACTCACGAACACAGTCTCCCTTTAAAATACAGGAGGAGGTCATTGGCTAATATGTATGAATCAGCTCCAAAAATGTCTCCCAAGCACCGCCGATTTGCCAGCCCTCTCTCTATTGCCCGTTAAATTCATAATTTCCAAATACATATCCAGTTCTCTTTTGAAGCTTCATTCACAACTTTCCCAGCCAGTCAATTCCAACTCGTAGCAACTCCCTAAATAAGGGCATTTTTCCTTATTTCACTCCTAGCTCTTTTGCTGACAACCTTGAAATTAGAAGTCCTTGATGATGTGATACCAAATAATAGAGCTTTCTTTTTCTACACTGCAACTTTTTCCATACGTTTGAGCACCACAATAAATTCACATCCTTGTCTGTTCGGGTCCAGGGAAAGTAAGCCTTGCATGAACTATAACAAACACTACAACGGAAAACAAACAAAACTGGTCACCAGGATATATTAACATCAACTGGCCACAAAAGACATGACTCCAACACTAATTTCTTACGTACTGATGAGGAAGTACGCCACTTTGACTAGGTCTGCATGTCCATCCTAGGACAGGCCAAACAGAGACAAGAACAAGAATTCCTAGAAACATGGCATTCCAACCTGAACTCCATCAATAAAGACATCAATTTTGACTCCATCTACCAACCTCTGGGAAAAAGGGCAGAAATTGACATCATCGACACAGGAAATTAGACTACCAACTCAAGGAAACCGAAACACCTGAATAGAAAGTGGGAGATAACACCAGCACTTCACTGGAGGCTCACTTACTGATTATCAATGGAGCAAACCAGGAACTACCATTCGCTATTGCTTCAGAATACATCAGAGAGTTCATGGTTGCCACCACATAGAATCATTGAATGAAAATGCAAGCCTGCACTAACAAGTGCATATCCAAAGGCTTTTTTAAAAAGTTTGTGAGATTACCTGCTCAATCACCCGCCTAGGCAATGCATTCCAGACACATGTCACCAGGGGAAGAACGGAGGCTCCTTGGTTCGCACTCCTGCCTTAGAGCGCTGGGGACCCAGGTTTGATTTCAGCCTCGGACACTGCCTGTATGGGTTTTGTACAATCTCCTTGTATCTTCGTGGTTTCCTCTCGGTACTCCGGTTTCCTCCCACAATCCAAAGATATTCAGCTCAGGTGAATTGGCCATGCTTAATTGCCCATAGTGTTCAGGGAAGTGTAGGTGAGGTGCATTAGTCAGGGATAAATATAGGAGGAACGTGTTTTGGTGGGTTACTCTTTGGAGGGTCAGTGTGGATTTGTTGGGCCGAAGAGCCTATTTCCACACCGTAAGAATTTGATATTCTATGTGTGTGCCACCCTCTCAGTTCAAAACAGACTCAAAAATCCTCTCTCAATCCCCTGACTTTCACTGTAAGTATGTTTCCCTTTGTTTTTGATGCTTCGAGTTAGGGAAACAGCTGCAGTCTGATCATCCTATAAATTCCCCTTATGCTCTTGTACACATGCACCAGGATCCCTCTTCAACTTCCCCGCTGCAATGAAAAAGGAGCAAATTTATCTCTCGCCTTTGACAGTTTGAGTACTCACTTGTCTTGTTCATTCAGATGTGCATTATCTCACATTTATCAGTGTTAAACTTCATTGGCCATTAATCTGGATGTAGAAATCATCTGTTTATATCGTCCTGAGGCTAACCCTTTCTTCCTCACTGTGAACCACCCAGCTAATATTTGTGTCATCCCAACATTAGTTTTCATTTCACTGCCATCCATCTTCCACATTATCACCATCATCATTTATGAATATCACAAACAAACCGTGATTTCCTTCCTATTCTCCAGATGCCATTCACAGAAGAAGAATTCTGACTGGGGCAGCATTCGTTCATTTTTCCAGTTGCCCTTGAGAAGACCTTGTGCCACTGCAGTCCACGTGTTTGATCTGATTTGATTTCATTTATTTTAGTCAAATGTACAATGGAATGGTTTGTTTTGCGGGTAGTGCAGGCACATGACCGTAAACAAGAAATCACACATCACAGGTTCCATGGACAGAGTGAGGCATGCAAGTTTACAGCTTCACAGGAGGTGTGCAAATTAAGATCGACATTAGCAAGATTAACATTATTTGAAAAGTGAGAGATGTCAATTTTTCAGTCTAATAATGGTAGGGAAGGAAGTGTTCCTGAGCATGCTGGTCCATGTTTTCAAACCTCTAAGTCCCCTCCCTTTTGAAAGAGGTTGTAGGAGATCATGACCGGTTTGTGAGAGATCTTTGATGTTGCCAGCCTTTCTGCGACAATGCCAAGTATAAATGACGGAAGGTGGTCTTCCCTGATGGGCTGGGCTGTGCACACAACCGTCTGCAGTTTCTTATGGTCCTAGGCAGAGCACTTACCATGTCAGGTCATTATGCACCCTAATAGAATGCTTTGAGTTGCCAGTATGCAGAGCACTGGGAGACGGGCGGTTTCAATATAGTTAGATGTAACAATTGGCTGTTAAATGGATACCCACGTTCTGGCTGCTGTTTTGACAACAATTGAAATTTAACTGATAATTTTAAATTATGTCCTCTATACCAAAACCCTGCTGAGTGTATTCTATTGCCAACATCGAACCAATGAACCATCATATGCTTCAAACGAATAGAGAAGCCATCACCCTGACAACGAAGGAGAAAGAGACAGAAACAAAGGGAAGGAGAGAGAGAGAAAACACAGCGAGGCAAACAGATGGACAGTCAGTCAAAGAGAGAAAGGAAACAAAACAAGGAAACAAACAGTCGCATGTGCAGGGAGAAGGGAAGAGAATAGGTTCAGGGAAAGAAACAGAAGACAGGGAAAAGGAAAGCAGAGGGAAATAGACAGTGTGAGAGAAACTGTGAGAGACAATGGTCACAGGGAGCTGGGGATAGGGTCAAGGGGAGCTCGGCTGAATGGGAGGAGCTGGGGTGATGACTGGAGAGAGCTGAAAATGTGTTGCTGGAAAAGCGCAGCAGGTCAGGCAGCATCCAGGGAACAGGAGAATCGACGTTTCGGGCATAAGTCCTTCTTCAGGATTCCTGATGGAGCAGGTTGTGGGAGATCATTACAAGGATATGATGGGACTTTGGTAATGTCTGAACAAAGAACATTCCAGTACAGGAACAGGCCATTCGGCGGTCCAAGCCTGCGCCGATCCAAATCCTCTATCTCAACCTGTCTCCTATTTTCTAAAGGTCTGTATCCATACACTCCCTGCCCATTCATGTATCTTTCTGGAAACATCTTAAATAAAAACCACTGGTCACGTTCTCAATTTTGAGAAACACCCTTCCTCTACTATGCTCTGCCCCTGTTGCCAAGCCAGTTCTTTATCCATGTAGCTAGCACACCCTGGACACCACGTGACTTCACTTTCTCCATAACCCGACCATGGGAAATCTTAACAAACTTCTTCCTGAAGTCCATGTACATGACATCTACAGCCCCTCCCTCATCAAACAACTTTGTCACTTCCTCAAATAATTCTATTAAGTTGGTAAGACCTGACCTTCCCTGCACTAAACCATGTTGCCTCTCATTGATAAGACCATTTTCATCCAAATGAGAATAGATCCTATCCCTCAGCATTTCTCTCGGTGTTTCCCTACCCCAGACGTCAGGCTCACCGGTCTATTACTAACTGGATTATTCATGCTACCCTTCTTTAACAAGGGGATTAGAAACTTCCCAGTCCTCCTTGACCTCAGTTGTGTTCAAGGATGTTACAAAGATATCGGTCCAGGCCCTAACTATTTCTTCTCTCCCTTCCCTCAGTAATCTTGGATAGATGTTGGCAGCCTTTCTGCTGCAACGAGCCGTGTAAGTAGAGTCAATGGTTGGTAAATTGGAGTCCGTCATAGTCTGGGCTGTGAACACAATCTTCTGTAGTTTCTGATGTTCCTGTGGAGAGTGTTGCCGTTCCAGGCCATCACGCACCCGGACACGCCGTTCACAATAGTGCATCTGTAGAAGCAGCGCATGATAAAAATCCTGAGCCAAGTGAGGAAGGAGAGACGTTTTTGAACCATCTTGACTGTCACACCTATGTGAGAAGTCCAGGGTAGTTTACCAGTTGTCATCACTCCGAGGGACTTGACGCTCTGCACTGTCTCGACCGTTGATGTAGATAATGGCCTTGTTCCCCTCCTTTCGTTCTAAAGTCAATGATCAGTTCTTTACTTTTGCTGAATTTGAGAGGGAGGTTATTATCATTCCACCATGCCATCAAACCCACTGTCTCCTTTCTGTGTTCAGACACATCGTTGTTTTAAATCACTCCTTGCTTTGGTGATGCCAGCAACAAAATTATAGTTGGCATTGTTTGGAATTTGGCAACACAGCCACATGTGTAACGGAGTACAGTAGGGGGCTGAGGACAAACCCGTGTGTGTACAGGGAGTACAGTAGGCGGCTGATGAAACAACCGTGTTTATACAGGAGTACAATAAGAGGCTGATGACAAAGCCATCTGTGTACAGGGAGTACAGTAGCGGGCTGATGACGCAGCCCTGTCTGGACAGGAGTACAGTAGGGGGCTGATGACACAGCCGTGTGTGTACAGGATGTACAGTAGGGGATGCGGACACAATCGTATGTGTACAGGGAGTAGAGTAGTGGTCTGAGGACACAGCCGTGTGTGCATAGAGAGTACAGTAGGGGGCTGAGGACACAGCCGTGGGTGTACAGGGAGTACAGTAGGGGGCTGCAAGTACTGCCGTAGGTGTACAGCGAGTACAGTAGGGAACAGAGGGACACAGTCGTGTGTGTACAGGGAGCACAGTAGTGGGCTGAGGACACAGCCGTGGGTGTACAGGGAGTACAGTAGGGGGCTACAAGTACTGCCGTGGGTGTACAGCGAGTACAGTATGGAACAGAGGGACACAGTCGTGTGTGTACAGGGAGCACAGTAGTGGGCTGAGGACACAGCGTGTGTGTACAGGGAGTACAGTAGGGGGCCGAGGACACAGCTATGGCGTATAATGAGTACAGTAAGGGGCTGAGGGCACAGCTGTGGGTGTACAAGGTGTAGAGTAGGGGCTGAGGACACAGCCATGTGTGTACAGGGAGTACAGTAGCGGGCCGAGGACATAGCTGTGTGTGTACAGGGAGTACAGTTGGGGGCTGAGGGCACATCTCTTGGTGTTCAGGGAGTACAGTCGAGGGTGAGGACACAGCCGTCGGTGTGCAGGGAAGCCGCGACTCAGGCCACGGAATTTTGAGATCAGTCTGGAGGGGATAATGATGTTTAAGGTGAAACTGTCGTCAATGAGCAGGAGTCTGGTGTAGGTGTCTTTGTTGTCCAGCTGTCCTTGGGATGAATGCAGGGCTTGGGATATGGCATCTGTTATGGACCCGTTACATCAGTCGGCATATTAAAAGGGATATAGTCAGGCTGGGAGATTGGAGGCGATGTGGGCCATAACCAGCCTTTCAAATCACTCCATATTTATAGTGGTTAGAGCCACTGGGCGATAATCAAGTCATTAAAGCATGAGCTTTCTCACTTACAAGGTTGATGTTGGTCTTCTTGAAGCAGGTTGGGACTTCAGCTTGTGGGAGGGAAAGGCTGAAATTATATGTGAATACTTCTGCCAGTTGGTCCTCACAGGATCTGATGCTCAGCCGGGAACACTATCCAGGCCCGTTGCTTTCCTTGATTTGACCTGCAGGAAGAGTGATCATGCCTGCAGCGGTGACAGCAGGCACAGGTACATCCGAGGCTGTCGTTACAGGTTTCAGCCTGGCTGTCACACAGTTATTCGTCATAGACATCCCCTCGCCGACCTCCCTCCATCGTCATCAATACACAGCGACATGGTTGGTGTGAGCACCACTCAGTTAGTGTTGAGACGGAGTGACATCAATAGACTGGGATTGTGCGCCATAATGAAGTAAACTCACAACAAAAGGGGGTAGGATGTGCTTCTACTGAGAGTCAGCGAGGCAGGGAGTGAAGACTTTACAAGTGTCATTCAAGTCAAGCCAATGCTTCAACCTGAATGGAGTCAAGCATCTTGACTGTTGTGTCTTGGAGATGGTGAACGGTCCTTAGGGAGCCAGGAGAAGTATTATGTATGAACAAACTGAACAAAGGACTTGAGGGCAGATTTACTAAGTTTGCAAACAATATTGAGGAAGTGGGGAAGCTGCAGAAAAGCTTGAACAATTTAGGTCTGTGGAAAACACGTGGCTGATGGAACAATATGGAACGTGTGAGAATATGCACTTTGGTAGGCGGAATAGAGGAGACACTATGTTCTAATAGGATCCATTAATTCTGAAGCAGAAAAGAATTTTGAAGCACTCGTCCTCTCTTATGGTTAATGTGCATGTTCAGTTGGCAGTTAGGTAAGCAGAAGCAACGTCCGCATTCATTTCAAAAGAGCAAGAATGCAAGACCGGAGACATACTGCTGAGAATGTAACGGGCTATGGATAGACGGCATTTGGCCAATTGTGAGCTGTTTTGGACACTATCTCTGGAGACAGATCTGCTGGTGTTGGAGGTGATCCATTCTGGGAATGACGGCTTGTCATATGAGCGGCAGTGTGTGTCTTCGATGGAATTTAGAAGAATTGTTAGGGGGGTTGGGGGGTCTGATTGAAACTAATGCATTACTGCAAAGATTGATACAGTCAGTGTGTAGAAAATATTTCCACTTTTCATAGAGAAAATGACAATGTCAGAGTGAAGGAACGGGCTGAATGGCCTAAATCTGTTGCTATATCTCATGCCGTTTAGGTCATGGGGTCTATTATTCAGTACAGAATTGTAAGTATCTGACCTGCTCTTGTAACCCTTGTATTTGTATGTTGATTTGACTTCACGTTCTGGTCAATGGGACCCCTGCGATATGGACATTGGAAAGATTCAGTGTCAGCCAGTAAACCATTAATATTTTGAATATAAGCTGCTATCAGCGAGTCTCATCTGGCGAGAGTACATTCTCCCGACGATGATTGACATTTTCTGTCTGGTATTTTTGATAGATTGATCCTGTTACGCCAGTATTGTTGATTTAAACAAAACAGATGCAATTTATCACAGCACTCAGCAACAATAAGTCATCGAATACTGAACACCCTTTTAATAACAGAAAAGTCTAAAATGTTCAATATTAGAAACATTGCTTTCCTGTTCATGTTCAAACCAGATAACCTGTCCCATCGAGATGCTCAACTTGGAACTATTTTTTTTTAAAGTCTTTTTTTGAATGTGGGCATCGCTGGATGTGTCCAGCATTTCTTGCCCGTCCCCAGTTGCTCTTGAGAAGGTGGTGCTGAGCTGCCTTCTCGAACTGCTGCAATCTACCTGCTGGGCAATGACCCACTAGTGATTAAGGAGGGAATTCCAGGGTTTTCACGCAGCAACAGTGAAGGAAAGGCGATATATTTCCAAATCAGGATGTTGACTGGTTTGGAGGGGAATGTGAAGATGGTGGGGTTCCCAAACGTCTACTGGCCTTGTCATTCCAGATGGAAGTATTCGTGAGATTGGAAGGAGCTGTCTGAGGATCTTTGGGGAATTTCTCCATTGTGTCTTGCAGATAGTGCACACTGCTGCTTCTGAGTGACTATGGTGAAGTGAGTGAATGCTTGTGGATGTGGTGCAAATCAAATGAGCTGGTCTGTCCTGGATTGTGTCAAAAATCTTCAGTGTTGTTGGGGCTGCCACCATTCAGGCAAGTGAGGATATTCCAACTCATTCCTGACTTGTGCCTTTTAGATGATGTACAGGCTTTGGGTAGTCAGGAGGTGAGTCAGTCGTGGAGTACTCTTAGCCTCTAATCTGCTCTCATATTCATGTGGAAGGTCTGGTTGAGTTTCTGGTCAATGATACCCCCAGGATATTGATAGTGGGGGAGTTTAGAGATGATTATGCTGCTGAATACAAAGTGGTTATATTGTTTCTTGTTGATGACAGTCATTGTCTAAATTTATGTGGCGCAAATGTTACTTGCCACTTGTCAGCCCAAGCCTGGATATTGTCCAGACCTTGTTGCTTTGTGCATGGACTGCTTCCTTATCTGAGCATTTGCGAATGGTGCTGAATATTGTGCAGTCATCATCGAATATCTCCACTTCCGACCTTATGATGGAAGGAAGGTCTAATAACTTTTCTGTTATTAGATGCAGCTGAAGATGTTTGGACCTAGGACATTATCCTAAGGAACTACTGCAGTGATGTTCTGGAGCTGAGATGACTGACCTCCAACAACAAAGACCATTTTCCTACCTGTCAGGTATGACTCCAATTATGCCATGTTGGCCTGCGACACCGTTTTTGCTTGGGGTCCTTGATGTCACATTTGGCAGAATGTAGCCTTGATGTCCCAGGGTGGAATTCAGTTCCTTTTCTATGTTTGAACCAAGGCTATGACGAGTTCAGGAGCTGACTGACCCTGGCAAACCCCAAACTCGGCGTCACTGAGCAGGTTAGTTTTGAGCAGGTGCTGCTTGATAGCACTGCTGATGACACCTTACATCATTACTGATGATAGAGAGTAGACTGATTAGGCGGTATTTGGACGGGTCGAATTTATCCTGCGTTTTAAGTACAGAACATACTTGAGCAGTTTTTTCCCCATTGTCGATTTGCAAACATACGGGAACAGCTTGGCTAGGGGAATGGGATGTTCTGGAGCACAAGTCTTCAGGGCTATTGCCGGCATGTTATCAGGGCCCATAGCCATGGCAGTATCCAGTGCCTTCACCGTTTCTTGATATCAGTTAATCGAATTTGCTGAAGAATGCTATTTGTAATGATGGGGGACCACCGGAGGAGGCCGAAATGGATCATCCACTCAAAAATTCTGACTGAAGATTGCAACGAAAGCTTCAGACTTATATTTTGCACTGATGTGCTGTGCTCTTCCATCATTGGGGTTGGGGATATTTATGGAGACTCCGACTCCGTGAGTTGTTTAATCGTCCGCCACCATTCACGATCGGATTATGAGGACTGCAGAGCTTAATTCTGACGCATTGGTTCCGTGATCGCTAAGCTCTGTCTGTCCCTTGCTGTTTATGTTGTCTGGCACGAAGTATTTCTGTTTGGAAGCTTCAGCAGATGAACATTTTATTTTTATATATTCTTGGTTCTGCTCCAGGCATGCTCTCCTGCATGCTCCATTGAACAAGGGTTAATCCTCTGGTTTGATGGTAATGGTTGAGTGGGGGACATGCTGGGTCGTGACATTACAGATTGTGCAGGAGTATAGTTCTGCTGCTATTGATGGTCCACAGGATCTTATGGACGCTAATAGACGTGTCTCCACAAGGACAGTGTGATGGTCACTTTTACCAATACTGTCATGGACAGATACATCTGCAGTTAGTAGATTGGTCAGGTATTTTTTTTTTTACCCTCTCGTTCTTTCCCTCACCATCTGCTGCAGTTCCAATCTAGTAGCTATGTCCTTTAGGTCCCGTCCAGCGTCATCAGTCGTATATTTTGCGAAAACCACTCTTGATGGTCGACTTTGAAATCTCCCGGTCAGAATACACTTCGTGCCCTTGCCACAGTCAGTGCTTTCTCCAAGTGTTGTTTAACGTGGAGGAGGACTGATTCAGACGAGGAACGACGTTACATGGTAATCAGTGAGGGACTCCTTCGTCTATGTTAATTTCTGTCATTTCCATAAGATATGATTCCGTGAGTATGGCTATGTCAGGCTGTTGCTAAACTGAAACACACACTGGATCATCAACGCCACACTCACAGGAATCCGATTCACTAGAGAGGAAGAAAAGAACAACCGACTCTCATTCTGAGATGTGATGGTACGGAGAACACCTCATGGAGAATTCACCACAAAGGTATACAGGAAAGCCACACCCACAGACCAAGTCCTGAACTACGAAAGCAACCACCCCAACACATACAAAAGAAGTTGTATCAAGACACTGTTCAAAAGGGCCACAACACACTGCAGAACACCAGAACTGCAAACAGAGGAAGAAGAATACCTATACAATGAATTCGCCAAAAACGGATATCCGCGCAATTTCATCAACAGATGCCTCAGGGAAAGACAACGGAACGAGGACATGCCGCAAACCAAAGGATTAGCCACAATAACATACATCAGGAGATTTCCGAATTGACAGCCAGACTACTACGACCACTAGGACTCATATCAGCACACAAACCAACAGCCACTCTCAGACAACAACTCATCAGAACAAAGGACCCGATACCCAGCATGAGCAAAACCAACGTAGTGTACAAAATCCAATGCAAGGACTGCACACATCACTACACAGGGCAAACAGGAAGACAGCTAATGATCCGTATCCATGAACACCAACTAGCCACGAAAGGACTCGACCAGCTATCCTTAGCAGATGACAAGCAACATGAGTTTGACTGGGACAACACTGCTATTAGAGGACAAGTCAAACAGAGAACAGCCAGGGAATTCTTAGAGGCATGGCACTCATCCACAGATTTAATCAATAAGCACATCGAACTGGACCCAATATCGCGAACAATGCAACGGACAGCAGGAACTGACAACCAGAAGCGGCATATACAAACCACTATAAATGCCGGTGGAAACATCACAGAAGCGCTTCACAGGAGGTTCCCAAGCACTAAGGATGTCACCTGGACAGGGGACGAAACGTCTGCAACACAAATTCCCAGCTCGGCGAACAGAACCACAACAACGAGCATCCGAGCTACAAATCTTATCACAAACTTTGAACAACCTTATCTCTTTATACTTTCCATATTTTGGTGTGAGCAGAAAATCATTTTGTTCCTGTATTTTATATTGCATAAACGCATTTCATTAATGCTGTCTCTGTTAATTGCTCATTATAGGTGTATTCTTGAATCTGCTCTTCATGTGAGTTATGAAGCGTAACATTCCAATTCTGGTAAATGGGAATCATCACTGTCCCTCCACCCCGTCTAATCAGCCATGTCCCCCAGTCCTCTCCGTTTTCTGTCTTTTCCCCAATATCATAATCACAATGTAATTGAAGTCCATTAAATGACACTTCATGACAGTTCCTTAACATCGGTAACATCAACAGCATGACCCACAGCTGCCCTCTCTGATCCTGGAATAACAATCTGAACTGTGTTTGCCATGTGCAATTCTCTGTTAACGTATCCATGCCGTTTGTTTGTTATAACCCACGTTTTGTTTGGCACATTTTGCTATCAGATCATGGATGATAGATGTTTTCTCAATGTTTTATTGATTTTGCAATGACTGATCAGTAGTTACGGGATTTATGTCTGTATTTATGAACAGAGAAGCATGTTTATGATCCGGTAAACTTCTGGCATCACTTCTATATCCAAGACTGACTGAATGATTACACACAATCAATCTGCCATCTTCAACATTCCTTCCTTCAGTCACACACGCATGTCACACCCAGATTGCATAAATGTTAAAAGTTATTTTTAATTTTAATAAAGTAGCATTGAATTCAAAGTGGTTAACTGGAGCTATTTGTTCAGCGATTGTAATTATATCATTCTCATGATTCGTATGCGTCCATAGAGAGTTTCTCTCTTCTATCAATAAGGGAATGCTTTCAGTGTTTTACCCAATAATGTGAGTGGGAGCATGTCCAACAGCAGGAAGAGGGATTAGCAGCTTCAGAGAGAAAGGCAGGAGAGATGAAAATCTGGGAACATTAGACTGGAATGTTCCAACAATGGATCAGAATCTGGGAACATTAGACTGGAATGTTCCAACAATGGATAGGAGCTTATCCTATGGTCTTTACTGGCTTTCCCAGCCTTGGATATCATTAGCATCGCGGATTGAAGATGTACTGATGGTTATTCAAGCTGGTTACTCTCTTATCCTTACTATGGTTTGTCCGCCTGGTAAGTCACTCTGTCTATTTAGTGAAATGGTCTGAACTGAACCGATGCTCATGATATGCAGATTTTGGAAAGGTGCAAGCCAACGTTTTCAGCTTCAATCAAAGATTCCATTCCTTAGAAATTATAACTAGTAAACTGTTATTTACAAATTACTAACCAATACGCGACGGTAAAACACACTGTTCTCATCCACTTTGATTCGTTTGCTCCTGCAAAGTGTACATCTCCATATCCTCCCCACATACCAATTCTGTCCAGTACTACGATTAAGACATCCCAGTCAACACTTCAATTCCTGAATAAACCAGCGTTTGTGCCTTTGTGAATTCTAGATCCATCTGTTTCATGTCACTTCTAACCACGTGTCCATTGCAAACTAATTGCACTTGAGATGTTTAACTTGTTCTCTGCACAAAACCTGAAAGATGGGCAGACAGTATATGGTGGGTCACGTCATTGGCTCGTATTATAGAACCACAGAATGATACTCTTTTGATATCGGCTTGCCTTATGCCCATTAGAGAAGGCAGTGGGTCACCCTTCTCTGGTCAAGTCTCTGTTTAACTATAAACCCACGGCAATTTGTTTTACTATTTATTGTCCTATGGAACAGCTGAACCAGCCACTCAGTTCAAGATCAGCATAGCATGCTGGCCTGACTATGGCTGCACACGTCCGGTGAGGGCAGAACAAATGCAAAGGTAGCTCCCTTCCTCTGCTTGCATCCCATATTCCAACAGCTCATTTTTGTTCAGGTCGGTAGCCATTCACTGTTTTAGATGTATTCCTTGTGATTGAGTCTCTCCCAAGAGTGATGTCCATCTCCATGGGCACCTCTGGTGCTGGCTTTATTGCTGCTGACCTCCAAATATAAGGATGTTTTTTGAATTCTACATCAGTGGCAGTGCATTGGAAATTAATTATTTCCTGGGTCACACGAAAGAAATCGAGCCAGATAAGTGAGGGGAATGAATTATTGTGATCAAAGCTGAGAGTGTTGTTGAGGCAGTATTTGGGGGATTGTGGACAGATTTTCTTTCCTTTATATGGAGTGACCTCCTAACCACAGAGAGAGTGAAGAGGGGTTCGGCCAGCTTAATCCCTGCGATGATGGCACCATGAGGAGGAAGTGAAGGTTGATCTGTAGCACTGTGAGAGAATAAGACGTGATTGCATTGAACCCTGAGAGGGATGGACAATCACTCCTTCTATTCTAAACAGACAATGAAAATGTGATAAATTTCATGACTGTTATTTCACTCAGTATGCATGATTCAGGATAGCTTAAGTGCCTGGGCGGACGTTACGCCCACCCACCCCAACACTACTCCCCATTGAGAGAGACGGAGAGGTCCAAGTTTTGAATAAACTATGCCCACATTAATACAGTGCAGTTGGTGTGTGTTCCTGCACTGAATGTCATATTTTCCACCACCCCGACAGCAGCCACAATACCTTCATTCTAAAACAGTTAACTATGCCCAGCTTCTGACATTTCTGAGGAACATGAATCTATCTTCTCGGAGATGCAAGGTACTTCCTTAAGGTTTAGAACACAAAACTATAAGACATTGGAGCATAAATTATGACAGTTAGTTCATCAGGTCTGCTCCGTCATTCAATCATCGCTGCTATGTTTCTCAAACCCATTCTCCGATCTTCTCCCCATAACCCTTCATTCCCTGGATAATCAAAAACTATCTATCTGCGTCTCAAACATACTCAATGACCTGACCCCACAGCCTTCTGTGGCAATAAATTTCAAAGATTCATCATTCTATGGTTAAATAACTTTCTCCTTATCACTGTTCTAAAAGGCGTTCCCTTTCATCTGAGGCTGTGCCCTCGGATTCTAGTCCAATGGAAACATCTTATCAACATCCACTCTCTCCCGGTCATTTCGTATTCTGTCTATTTCAATTGCATTCCCTCTCATCGTTTCAAACTTTATCAAGGATAGACCCAGAGTACTCAAACATTCCTCATGCAATAAGCTTTTCATTCCTATGACTATTCTCGTGAAAATCCTCTGAAAACGTTCCAGGACCAGTACAACCTTCCTGAAGTACGGAGCTCAAAAATGAGAACAATACTCCAAATGTAGTCTGACCAGAGCCGTATACAGTCAGTTCTTATATTCAATTCTTCTCGTAGTAAATGCTCCCAATCATAATTGCAATTGCCCTCCCAACTACTGCCTCAAACTGCAAGCTGACCTTGAGAGAACCCGGCAGTAGAACTCCCAAGTCCCTTTGCACTTCAGATTCCTGAATTTTCTCGCCATTTAGAAAATAGACCATGCATCTGTTCTTCGTTGGAATACATCTGACGATCTCTTTACCTGTCCAAATCCTTGTTCAGCCTCTCCGCTTCCTGAATAAGACCTGTCCATCTGCCTATCTTTGCATCGTCTGCAAACCTAACCAGAGTGCCTTCAATTCCCTCATCAAGGTTCGTTAATGTAACAAGTAAAAAGTTGTGATTCCAACACTGAGCATTCTGGGTCACCACTTGTCCCCGGATGCCATCCTGAGAAGTACTCTTTTATCCCCACTCTCTGCTTTCTGCCAGACAGCCAAGTTTCTATCCATGCCACTACTTTGCCTCTAACACGACGGACCCTTATCATACTCAGTAATCTCCTGTGTGACACCTTGTCAAAGGCCTTATTGAATTCCAGGTGGATAATATCCATTGGCTGTGCTTGATCGAGCTGCTCATTTCCTCTTCAAAGAATTCCAATAGATTTGTCAGTCATTATTTTCCCTTGATGAAATCATGCTGACTTTGCCCTATTTTACCAAACACTTTCAACTATTCAGAAATCTCATCCTTCACAATGGATTCCAGGATCTGACCCACGACAGAGCTTAAGCTATTCATGGTGGGTTTTGTTTTGGCTTTTTCCTTACTCCCTTGTTAAAAAGGAGTGTAACGTTCGTGGGTTTCCAGTGCTCTGGGATCATTCCTTACTCTCGTGATTCCTGAAAGATCACCACGATTTCCTCCACTCCCTCTTCAGCTATCTCCCTTATAATACTGGGATGTAGTCTATCTGGTGAAAGTTATTTATCCACATTTTTCCCATTACATTTTTTTCTAGCATGTTCTCCATGGTGGGGGCCATCATATTCAGTTTTGGCCCCTCAGTCTCTTGAATGTTTAAGGTATTACTCGTGCCTTCCACCATGAAAGATAATGCAAAGTAATTATTCAGTTCATTGGCCATTTTCTCGTTTCCCACTGCTATCTCTCCAGTATCATTTTTCAGCAGTCCAAATGTTCACTTTTGCCACTCTTTTGAACTGGCTTGCTTACCCCCATATTTAATAATCTCCCTCTCTATGTTATTTTGTTTGCCCTCTGTTTTGTCTTTGTAAGCTTTCCAATCCTCAGATTTTCCACTGCACTTTGCCAGATTATATACTTTCTCTTTTGCTTTTATCCTATACTTGACTACCCGAGTCAGCTATGGTTGCCCCATCCTCCCTATACATGCCTCTTTTTCCTCAGGATAAATTTCTGCTGTATCCTGAACTAATCCAAAAATCTCCTGCCATTGCTGTTGGAGCAGTCTTTCCTGCTGGGCCCGTCTCGTAGTCAATTCTACCCAGCTCCACATTCATGTCTGTGTAATTGTTTTTATTCAGCTGTAATGCAGTTACTTCTGATTCTAACTTTTCCATTTGAAATTGCAGAGTGAATTCAATTATATTATGATCACTTCACCTTAGGCTCCCCTCACCTTGTCTGCCTGCACAAGCTGCCCCAAAAAGCCATCTCATAGACATTCCACACATTCCTTTTCCTGCCAACCGCTATCAATCTGAAATCCTAGTCAATCTGTAAAATAAAATCCCACATGATACCTGCAACTTTGACTTTCCTACACATCTTTCTAGCTCCTGGTGTATCTTACACCCGCGCCCCCTTTATATAACCCCAACTGCATTTTCTCACTTTTTTGATTCCTCAATTCTACCGACACAGATTCTACACCATCTGACCTTATTTCACTTCTTATTATTGATCATTGATTAAATTTCATTCTTAATACTGAGACAACTCTATCTCTCTGCACACCTACCTATCTTTTCGACAGGATGAATTTTCTTGAATATTCATCTCCCAATCCTGATCATCTTGCAGCGATGTCACTGTAATGCCCACTATGTCGTACCTGCCAATTTATGGATGAGTCACAAGCTCATTTACCTTATTCCTTATACTGCATGCATTCCGATATAATAGTTCAGTCCTGTATTACCCGTCGCTCTTCTGATTGTCATTTGTTTGTCCAGCCGTTGGTTCCTACACTGGATCATTCCCCTCCCGCTCTAAGTTCTGCAACCTAGGTGATATATCCCAAACCCGAGGACCATGTAGACAACACAACCTTCAGGACTCTTAATCCTGATCACGGAGAACAGTATGTCTGCCTATATATGTACTATCCCCAATTATCCATCTTTGGGCAGCATGGTGACACAGCAATGCTGCTTCATAGTGCTAGGGACTACGGTTCATTTCCAATCTCTAGACCCTGTCTGTGTGGACTTTGTACATTCTTCCCGTGTCTGCATTGGGAGCATTGACTCTTTTCTGTCTCCACAGTACGTCTCAGATTTCTACCATCTACAGTATTTTCGCTTTTGTTCAATCGAGAAATGCAGCAAATGTGACAGGATTTTGAAAAAGCAGCCGTGGTTCGCGGGTTCCTCTGGGTGTTTAGGAATCTTGCCCGGCCAATTGTCTGAGTGCAGTGTCCCTGGATGCTCACTCCATCTCTCTCAGTTCCCTCCATCCATTGTCACAACATGCAGCCTTTCCTTGTGCCACCCCTGAGACTCTCCACACCCCATTGCCTGGTACTGGATAGTCCTTTCGCAGGACTGTGCTCTCAACGTCACTGGGAACTTTCTGACCCGCTGCAGATGCTGAGTAAAGAACCTGCTATTGAAAGGAACAGAATAACTGGAATCCAATTGAATAGCAAAACTGAGTAAACAGACTGAATTACATCCATCTGCTCGGCCATTTTCTAATCTTCTATTTATCCTCATCCATTTGCAAATAGATGGTCTATATGTATGCTTTGTCACCAGGTTTGCTGGCCGGGATAGATATCAGATCCGGTGGTCATTGGACTGATTCAGTAGTCTCACTTTCCTGACGTCACACTTAAGATTTCACTGCCAAGTCTATCCAGTTTAAAGAAAAGGCCTTGCTGGAGGGTGCCGAAAGAATATTTGAATTTTGGAGACATTAGAACATGTCACGTGCGAGTGAGGTTAGGAATCGTAAGGTAGCACAGTAAAATACATTATCAAAGTGTTGTGGGGGCGGCAACACTTCCGAGATGTGGATCATTGGGATCCCGAGTCTGTAGGATATAGACAAAAAGGACGGTATGAACCTGAACTGGCAGCAATTTACGATATGTGGCTTATTGGGATTCACAGGTCAGTAGGATACACACAAGAACGAAGGGATGCACATGGACTGATAGCAATCTGAGATATGTGGATCATTGGGATTCCCGGTTGATAGGATATAAACAAAATGGTTGGGATGGCTTTGAACTGGCAGTCATCTCCTGGCAGGCAGGTTTGCTATTGTCCTTTACGAGGGTTTAAACTAGTGTGCGGCGGCGGTGGGGGAGGGGTGTATGGAACCACAGCAGTCGGTCCACAGGTTCAGAGACTGAGGAGGAGTTGGAGACTAATCGCAGTACAGCTGAGAACAACAACAACAAAAAAGAGGGGACTGATCAAAGTGGCCTGGCAGTCTGAGGTGTCCTTATCTTCATATGAGGGATCTGTTTGTTTGAATAGATATTTTTATGTCGCTGAATGTCAGAAAATCGGAAGAGATAATGATTAATTGTCCACTGTGTCCTTCACTGGACCAGCTTGTCTCTCCAGGCACCAAAACGTGTTACTGTGTGTCAGAGAACTTCAGAATTAATACAACACAGAAGGAGGCCATTCAGCCCACCATGCGTCCACGAGGTCTCCAATTTGACAGCTTGAAAATAGAAGGAATGATCGGAGCTAGACTGAGAGGGAGAGAAATAAACGGAGAGAAAGACAATGAAGTGAGATAAACAGAGTGAAAAAGGGAGCTACAGAGTAAGTGAGAGCAAGGAGTGTCAGACGAATGTGAAGTTAGATCAGGAGACAGCATGAGGAGGAATACACAGAAACCTTTCTTTGAAACTCTCACAGACTGCAAGCCCTTTGTCTGGTGCCATACCTTGTGAGCACCATGCTGATACTGGCTTTCATCCCAGATCATTTATCGCCAATATCATCCCAGAACTGAGTGGCTGACAGCTAAACACAATCCAATAGACCAATAGATTGGTTCCCGGGCGAGGGTGGATTAATTTAAATATTCTGAGCCAACAGGAACTTGTAGCCCCTCTAGACACTGCATGAGAGGCAGGGCGGAGTCTCAGTGAAGGGAATCACTGGCAGAGGGGAAATCAGGATCTCAGCTCTGGGTCAAATAATGATTGATAAAGTTTGCACAGCACTTCCATGGTTTTGTAATTCACATTTCAATTTATATAGCTCCACATAGTAAGTGTATTTTAACAATATTGACTTTTTGTAGTTTTCATATTTTGGTATGTGCAGAACAGCTTTTATCTCCTTGTATTTTGTGTTGAATAAACACATTTTATTATTGAGGAAGAAAGAGCCTGCTCAGATGGGACATTCGTCATGTGAACCACGCTGGGACCAGAGTCCGAGTGAATCCTCACCAGGGCTGGAGACAGAGCTTTCCACTGATTCGGTGTGTGTGTGTGTGTGTGTGTGTGTGTGTGTGTGTGTGTGTGTGTGTGTGTGTGTGTGTGTGTGTGTGTGTGTGTGTGTGTGTGTGTGTGTGTGTGTGTTTGGAGGGGTGGGGGTGCAGTTATAGGGTTTAATTAGAAAAGCCGAATTAAACGAGGAGGTAAGAGTACAGAACTCAGGAGAGGTTATTAAAATCTCCAGCACAGACACAAATCGGATAGAATACCTGGAAATGTTTAACACATCTAACTTCAAGCGCACTGCACAAATGAATGACAATGAGAACAGGGACGTTAAGTGCAGGACTGAAGGGTTTACAACTGAATGCATGCTGTGTAAGGAATAAGGTGAATGAGCTTGTGGCTCATTGAATCGGCATGTATGAAGTGACGGGCATCACAGAGATGTGGCTGCAAGGGGATCCGAATATTTAAGGATATTTATCCTATCGAAAAGATAGGCAGGTGGGCAGAGGGAGTGGGATTGCATTATTAGTAAGAAATGAAATTTAATCAACAGTAAGAAAGGAAGTTAGGTCAGATGGTGCAGAATCTGAGTAGGTAGAATGGAGGGACCACAACGGTAAGACAACCACAGTTGAAGTCTTGTACGGCGATCCAAAGAGTAGTCAGGAGCTGGGGCACAAGACACGCCAGGAGATAGAAAAGATGTGTAGGAAAGGCAAAGCACAGTAATCATGGGTGATTTCAGTATGCAGGGGAACTGCGAATATTAGATGGTAGTGGTTTGCAAGAAAAGGAATTTTAGGAATGTTTATGAGATGGCTTTTTGGAGCAACTTGTGGTAGAGCCCACTCGGGAACAGATGATATTGGATTTAATGACGCAAGATTCGTAAGGGAGATTCGGGTGAATGCAAACTTCGGAAACATGATCAGAACCTGGTTGAATTTATTCTGCAATCTGAGAGAGAGAAGTTAGAGTCAGAGGTATCGGTACTTCAGCTGAATAAAGGCAACTACAGAGGCATAAGGAAGAAGCTGGGTAGAATTGACTGGGACAGAGGTCAAGCATGAAAGACAGGTGAACAGCAATGGCAGCAGATTCCAAGATTAATTCAGGAGACACAGCAGAGATTATTGCCGAGGAATAGAAAGCATGGTAAAGGGAGAATGAGGCAGCCAGGGCTGACAAGGGAAGTCAGGGCTTGCACAGATGCAAAAGAGCAAGCATATACTGTTGTAATGGGCAGTGGGAAACAAGAGAATTGGGAAACGTGTAAAGACTAACAGAGGGCAAATAAAAGGGACAGAGAAGATTAGATATGGGAGGAAGCTAACCAGTAATAGAAAGGAGACTGTAAGAGGTTCTTTAGGTATATAAAGTGCAAAAGAGAATATGGACCACTGGAAAATGATGCTGGAGAGACAATAGTGGAAAACAAAGAAATGAATGAGGAACTTTGCATCAATGTTCATGGTGGAAGACACGAGTAATTTCCCAACAACTGAAGAGACTGAGAGGGCAGAGCTGGGTATGGTGGTCATCACCAAGAAGAACATGCTAGAAAACTGAATGGCCTGAATTTGGATAAATCACCTGAACCATATGGACTACACCCCAGCCTTGTAAGGGAGATAGCTGAAGACGTAGTGAAAGTGAAAGTGGTAATCTTTCAGGAATGACTAAAATCAGGAAAGGTTGGAAAATTGCTAACGTGACTTTCCATTTAATAAGGGAGTTAGGCAGAAGATGGAAAATTACAGACTAACCTAAAATTACAGACCAATGATCAGCGTAACCTTGGTTGTGTGTAACGTCCTGGAATCCATCGTGAAGGATGGGATTTCTGAATACTTGGAAGTATTTTGTAAAATAATGCAAAGTCAGCATTGTTTCATCAATGGGAGGTCATGCCCGACAAACCAGCTGCAATACTTTGAGGGAGTAACGAGCAGATTTGACCAAGGAGAACCAGTAGATTTTATCCACCTGCTTCTCTAAACTCCTTTGATTATGTGCCACGCAGGAAGCTATTGAGAAAGCTGAGGGCCCCTGGTGTTACAGGCAAGGTGCTAGCTTGGATAGATGCATGGCTGTCTGACGAAAAGCAGAGAGTGGGGATAAAAGTGTCCTTCACAGGATGGCATCCAGTGACAAGTGATATTCTTCAAGACTCAGTGTTGGGACCATAAAATTCGCTTTGTGTATTCATGGTCTACATGAAGGAACTGAGGGCATTCTGGCTAAGTTTTCAAACAGTGCAAAGATGGAATAGTGGGATAGATAGCATGGAAGAGGTGGTTCAGCTGCAGGAGGGTGCAGTAGCACCCTCTAGTACGCCTCTAATGCTCGCCTCCCAGACCACCAACCTCAGGACACAACGCATCAACGTCCGCCATTTCTGCCACCAAAAGGCAGACCACACCACCAGAGATATACTCCCCTCCCCACTCCTATCAGCATTCTGCAGAGGCCGTTCCCTTCACGACTCCCTCGTTAGGTACACGCGTCCCCCCACCCCACACATCCCAACAAGCCACCTTCCTCTCCCGGCACCTTCGCTTGCCATTGCAAGAGGTATGAAACCTGTGCCAACAACTTCCTCCTCACCTCCATCCAAGGGCCCAAATGATCCTTCCACATTAGGCAGAGAATATCCTCTGCATCCAAACACATCATCTACTCTGTCCATTGCTCCTTGTCTCCTCTACACTGGGAACACAGGACGTCAACTTGCAGAACAGTTCAGGGAACACTCCCCGTCACACACCCAACAAACCACTTCCCTGTGGTTGAATGCTTCTCCTCCCACTATCACTCCTCCAAGGACATGCAAGTTCTTGGCCTCCTCCACTGCCACATTTTAGCCACCAGACGTCTGGAGGAAGAGCGCATTGTCTTCCGCCTTGGGACCCTTCAACGGTATCCAGCGCAATGTCACCAGCTTCCTCATCTCCCCTCCCTCCATCTTATTCCAGATCTAACCTTCCAACTGAGCACCGCTTACTGAACTGTCCTACCTGTCTATCTTCCTTCCCATCTCTCCACTCCACCTTCCACTCTCACCACTCACCTTCATTTAGTCATCGCCTTCCAAGCTACCTTCATTCCAGCCCCTCCCATTCATCTCTCAACCCCTTTCCGCCCACCCACTTCATTCCTGATAAAGGCTTTATGACTGAAACATCGAATATCCTGTTTCTCAGAGTCTGCCTGACTGGCTGTGCTTTTCTAGCACCACACGTTTTGACTCTGATCGCCAGCATCTGCCGGCCTCACTGGGGGGTGGGGAGTGGGGTGAGGTCTGTGTGTGTGTGTGTGGGGGGGGGTGGGGGAATTCTATTCCAAGGATCTTGAAAGGTAAACCTGCAGGTTGTCAGCAGTTTGGAAGGCAAATAAAATGATTCAATTTATTTCAAGAGGGCTTCAATATAAATGCAGGGATGTATTTCTGAGGCTCTATAAGATTTTGGTCTGGCTACATTTGGATTATTACGCACAGTTTTGGGTCCCATATCTCAGGAACTGGCCCTGGAGCATTTTCCGATGAGATTCACGAAAGTGGTCCCAGGAATGAAAAGCTTAACACATGAAGAATATCTGAGGGCTATGGGTCTATTTTTGATTGAGTTCAGAAGGATGTTAGGAGGTCTGATTGAAGCTTACAGAATATTGAATGACCTGGACAGGGTGGATTTTGGGAAAATATTTCCAATGGTACGGGAGACTCGGACCCGAAGGGACAGAGTAAAGAGAAGACCTTTTCAAACACAGATAAAGACGAACCTCTTCAGCCAGAGAGTGGTGAATCTAGGACATTCACTGCTGCAGAATTTTGTCGAGGCCAGGTAACTGAGTATATTTAAGAGTAAGACAAATAGGTTCTTGATTGTAAAAGGGATGAAGGATTACAGATAGAAAGCTGAAGAATGGGGTTGCGAAGCTTAACAGCCATGATTGAATGGTGCAGCAGACTCAATGGGCTGAAAGGCATAATTTCTGCTCCAATGTCTTCTGGTCGTATGTTTAAAATTGGCTCTCCTCATTCCTCATTGGGGATAATCCTGGAATTTGATGTTCTTATCATTTAAAAAGAATAACATCCCAATACTGATGATTGTGAAACATCATGTTCCCTCCCTTCAGTTTCTGCAGCCATGTCCCCAATATTATAATCACACTGAAATTGAAAACCAGTGCCTGGTACTTAATGACAGTTGAATGACATCGACAACATTAACACCATGACACTCACCTGCCCTCTCTGATCCTCGACTAACCATCTGAATTGTGTGTCACATCATATTCTCTGTTACCATATCCATGCCATATGTCTGTTATAACTCATGTTGTAGTAGGCACATTTGCTTGTCAGATTATGGACTAGAAAAGTTCTCTCAATATTTTACTGACTTTATAATCACTGATCAGCAGTCGCAGACTGTATGTTTCCATTTATAAACGGAGAAACTTGTTCATGTTCTGACAATCCTTTGACATTACTCCCATATCCAAAACAGATTGAATGATTACACGCAATCAATCTACCATCTCCAATATTCCTTCCCCCAGACACTGCCACATATCCCAAGCTAAATGAGTAAATTTTAAACGTTCTTTTAAATTTTCATAAAATCAAATTGAACTCATAGGGCTTAAATGGAGCTATTTGTTCAGTGACTGTGATTAATGTCCATCTCCGTGGATCCTAATTATCTCAGTAGAGAGTTTCCATCGTTAAAAGATAAAGGGTTCTATTCAATGTGTTATCCCATAGTTTGAGTAGGAACATCACTGATAGCACTAACACGGACCAGCAGCTCGAGAGAGGAGGGAGCAGAGATCAGAATCTGAGAACATTAGACAGGAACGTTACAATAGTCGTTCATAATCTGAGGCCCATGGATTGGAATGTTCCAACAATGGATCAGAATCTCAGAACATTGCGCTGGAATGTTCCAGAAATGGATCAGAATCTGAGAGAATTAGACTGGAATGTTCCAACAATGGATCAGAATCTAGAGCATTAGACTGGAGTGTTCCAACAATGGATCCGAATCTGAGAATATTAGACTGGAATGTTCCAACAATGGATCAGAATCTGAGAACATTAGACTGGAAGGTTACAACAATAGATCAGAATCTGAGAACATGAGACTGGAATGTTACAACAATGGACAGGAGTTTCTCCTTGTGTCTTTACTGGTTTTCTCTGCCTTGTATATCATTAGCATATCGCATCCAGGATATCCTTTGGATTATTCAAGGTGGTTACTATCCCATCCTCGCGATAGTTGGTGTTCCTGGTAAGTCATTATATTTGTCTACTAAACCGGGTTGAACTGAATTTCTGTTCATGATATGTACATTTTGGAAAGTGCAAATCAATATCTTCAGTTCCAAACAAAAAATCATTTCCTTATATATTATAACTATCAAACTACAATTTATAAATTACTCACTGATATGCGAGAAGGAACCAGACTCTTAAACTCCAAAATCGATTTTGTCCTTCACAGATTTACAAATTCATGTCCTCTACACTCACCAATCCTGTCCAATGCCACCATTCTGATCTTCCAGTCTCATCTTCCGTCTCAGTGCAATATCTGAATAAACCATTTATGCCTTTGTTCAATCTGGATGCAACAGTTTCACGTTCCTTGTAATCACATGTCCGTCACTGAATAATTGTTATTGAGAATGTTTAACTTGTTCTCTGCACATAAGGGAAGACAGTCTATGGTGGTAAAGCCATTGACTCATAATCTAGAGCCACAATATAATGGTCTGTTGATATCTCATGAAGGAAATTGGGTAGTTTAAAAGCAAGCATTATCTTTTGTTATAAAAACCCAACTGCTTGCCTCAAGTCCTTTAGGGAAGTCAATGTGTCATGCTTCCCTCGTCAGGTTTCCATGTGACTTCCGTGCTGAACATGTGGGTGTACTGTACCTTTAAGAGAACGAAAAATCCAGCAATAACTGCCTGAAAGCATCAAATGTTCGGAAAAAGAGATATAATGTAACCTTTGGTTGAACAACTCAATTAGCTCATTGTCTCGAGACAAAAACAAATTCAGCAAAACATTTAAAATTATACCCCAAAATACCCATCTCCAATCAAGTTTGAATTTAGTAGGAGAAAGTGATGTCTGCAGATGCTGGAGATCAGAGCTTGAAATGTGTTGCTGGAAAAGCGCAGCAGGTCAGGCAGCATCCAGGGAACAGGAGAATCGACGTTTCGGGCATAAGCCCTTCTTCAGGAATGAGGAAAGTTTGTCTAGCAGGCTAAGATAATAGGTAGGGAGGAGGGACTTGGGGGAGGGGCGTCGGAAATGTGATAGGTGGAAAGAGGTCAAGGTGAGGGTGAAAGGTCAGACTGGGGTGGGGGCGGAGAGGTCGGGAAGAAGATTGCAGGTAAGGAAGGCGGTGCTGAATTCGATGGATTAGACTGAGACAGGGTGGGGTGAGGGGAAATGAGGAAACTGGTGAAATCCGAGTTCATCCCTTGTGGTTGCAGGGTTCCTAGACAGAAGATGAGGCGCTCTTCCTCCAACCGTCGTTTTGTTGTGGTCTGACGATGGAGGAGTCCAAAGACCTGCATATCCTTGGTGGAGTGAGAGGGGGAATTGAAATGTTGAGCTACAGGTTGGTTGGGTTGGTTGGTCCGGGTGTCCCAGAGGTGTTCTCTGAAACGCTCAGCAAGTAGCCGGCCTGTCTCCCCAACATAGAGGAGGCCACATCGGGTGCAGAGGATGCAATAGATGATGTGTGTGGAGGTGCAGGTGAATCTGTGGCGGATATGGAAGTTTCCTTTGGGGCCTAGGAGGGAGGTGAGGGGGGAGGTGTGGGCGCAAGTCTTGGACCTCCTGCGGTTGCAGGGGAAGGTGCCGGGAGTAGAGGTTGGGTTGGTGGGGGGTGTGGATCTGACGAGGGAGTCACGGAGGGAGTGGTCTTTACGGAATGCTGATAGGGGAGGGGAGGGAAATATATCCTTGGTGGTGGGGTCCGTTTGGAGGTAGCGGAAATGACGGCGGATGATGCGCTGTACATGGAGATTGGTGGGGTGGTAGGTGAGGACCAGTGGGGTTCTGTCCTGGTGGCGGTTGGACGGGCGGGGCTCAAGGGCGGAGGAGCGGGAAGTGGAAGAGATGCGGTGGAGGGCATCGTCGACCACGTCGGGGGGGGAATTGCGGTCCTTGAAGAAGGAGGCCATCTGGGTTTTGCGTTTTTGGAACTGGTCCTCCTGGGAGCAGATGCGGCGGAGTCGAAGGAATTGGGAGAATGGGATGGCGTTTTTACAGGGGGCAGGATGGGAGGAGGTGTCGTCCAGGTAGCTGTGGGAGTCGGTCAGTTTGTAGTAGATGTACGTGTAGATTCGGTCGCCTGAGATAGAAATAGAAAGGTCGAGGAAGGGGAGGGAGGAATCTGAGACTGTCCAGGCGAATTTGAGGTCGGGGTGGAAGGTGTTGTTGAAGTGGATGAACTGTTCAACCTCCTCGTGGGAGCACGAGGTGGCGCCGATACAGTCATCGTTGTAGCGGAGGAAAAGGTGGGGAGTGGGGCCAGTGTAGTTGCGGAAGATGGATTGTTCCACATATCCTACGAAGAGGCAGGCATAGCTGGGGCCCATGCGGGTGGCCATGGCTACTCCTTTCGTTTGGAGAAAGTGGGAGGATTGGAAACAGAAGTTGTTCAGGGTGAGGACCAGTTCAGTCAGTCGAAGGAGGGTGTCAGTGGAAGGGTACTGGTCGGTGCGGCGGGAAAGAAAGAAGCGGAGGGCTTTGAGTCCTACGTGATGGGAGATGGAGGTGTACAGGGACTGGATGTCCATTGTGAAAATAAGGCGTTGGGGACCGGGGAAGCGAAAATCATGGAGCAGGTGGAGGGCATGGGTGGTGTCCCGAACGTAGGTGGGGAGTTCTTGGACTAATGGGGACAGGACGGTGTCAAGGTATGCGGAGATGAGTTCGGTGGGGCAAGAGCAGGCGGAGACAATGGATCGGCCGGGGCAGTCAGGTTTGTGGATTTTGGGCAGGAGGTAGAAGCGGGAGGTGCGGGGTTGTGGGACTATGTGGTTGGAGGCGGTGGATGAGAGATCCCCCGAGGTGATGAGGTTATGGACAATTTAGTATATTGACAATCTTAAAGGCCAATCACACAAACCAATAGTTTGAGGGGACAAGACGGTGGAAATTCGAACAGTGGAGAGGAGAACTGCCAAGCTACCAGCATGCAAAGACTGCCTGAAAAATAGCTCTCTGAAAGGTACGTTTTTTGATTAGTAACTGGTGAAGCAGAATCCACATGAAGAAACGAAGACAGGAAAATGGAGAATAACTGAAAGCTTCCTGGTTTTGATATTAGAAGCTTTGTTTTGTAAATCTTAATTAGCAGTCTTATCGGACTAGCATTGTGGAGGGGGAAGTTCAAAGACATGTTAGAGGAAAAAGTTGTAAATAGTCGTTCGTTTATTATTCTCTGTTATACTTTAAGAAATATAGTTGTTAAGTATTCCTCCAGAATTTGGACTCTATAATTATCACATATTACTGCGTGGGATAAACCTTTTCTCTGTTGCTGATTTTAATTAAGCAGGAGAATGCATCCTGTGTTGTAACACTACAAACCACCAACAATGTGTTTTACTCTTTACTGTCCTGTGGAACAAATTAACCAGCCACTCAGTTCAAGCTCGGCATAACCAGCGCTGCATACATCCTGTGAGAGAAGTACAAAAGTAAAGATAGCTCCCTCTGCCTGTTTCCCGTATTCCTACATCTCATTTCTATTCAGGTTGGCGATCATCCCCTAATTTAGGTGTAAAAATCTCATTGTAGTTCTCCACGAGAGTGCTGCACATCTCCATACGCATCTCCGGTGCTAGGTTTATTGATGCTGAGGTACAGGGACTTGTAAGTTCCACATCAGACGTAATGCATAGAGAAGGACTGGCTTTTTTTTTTTTTTGGCACAGGAAGGAAACGGCGATGTCTAAGTGAGAGAAAAGAATTATTGCGATATTCCCTGAGAGTGTTGGTGAGGCAGTATTTGGCGTACTGTGGATAAAATTTCTCTCAAGTTTCAAGAGATTAACCCCTGCATGATGGCACCATGAGCAGTGGGAGAATAAGAGGTGATTGCATTGAACCTTAAGGTGTATGGACAATCAATCATGATGTTCTAAACAGGTTCTGATACTGAGATGAATTCGATGTTTTTTCACCAGGTTACATGATTCTCGATAGTTTAAGAGCCTCTGAGAACGATCCACCCAACTGCACCCACTCCCCTTTTCGATTGAGACAGAGAGAGAGAGAGACAGAGAGATAGAGAGAGGGGTTCAGGCTTTTGAATTAGTACAGTTCAATTGGTATGTGATCCTGCAATGAACATCATGTTATTCATAATCCCGACAGCAGCCACAGTACCTTTATTATAAAAAAAGTTAACTCTTCCCAGCAATTTCTGAACTTCATGGAGAACATGTGTGTGTCTGCTGGGCGTTGGAAGATGCCTCCTTGAGACTTGACACAAAATATTTATCTTCGCTCCTCACTACCAGCAAATCGTGTAAACATAGCACACGTTCTACAAACAATGGAGCAATGATTAACACCATAGAGCCTTATATCAGTCCAGTCTCAATTTCATTGGTTTGTCCTGTTGGACTATCAATGACACTCTCCTGTTCCTGTATAACTGTTTCGTGGGGCTGAATAGCCTCCTCCAGTTCTCATGGAACAGGTTTAAGGGTGTGACTGGGCTCTGCCTGCTCCTGTTTAACAGCTCGATGTACTGACCAGACCTCTTATCTTCCTGTGGAACATGCAGGAGATTTGAATGGACTGTCCCTCTTCTTGTTCAGTAGTTTCCACGGGCGGAATGGTTTCCATATATCAATGTTTAACCATTTTGAGATGCTGAATGATCTCCTCTTTTAACTGTGGAAATGTGCAGTGTCTGGCAGCGCTGTCACATGAACGTTACCGACACTTTAACAGCACAAACCGGAATGCTGTCTGGGACTTGCTGCACATGGACACAGAATGGTTCAAGAGCTGATGGGGGACGAAATGTTCTGAACATTGTGTGATCTTCAGTCATCATCCCCACTTCAGACCTTATGATGGGGCAAGACATTGATGGAGCAGCTGAAGATGTTTATGCTGAGGAGGTTAACCTGAGGATCTCCTGCAGAGATGTCTCGGAACTCGGAGGACTGTTGACCACTGACCACAAGCATCTTTCTTTGTGGTATGAAAGACCCAGACAAGTGGGAATTTACACCTGATTCCCATTCAGCTCAATAAGTAGATGGTCCCGATGCCGTCCTCAGTGAAATACTGCCTTGATATCAAAGCCATTCACTCTTTCCTGAGCCCCTGTGTTCACTGCTTGTTCATATCAATAGGTGACAGTATATGTGTAGGAAGTGTTTTCCTCTCACAGAGGGTAATCACTGTCAGGAATTATGTTGGCTAGAGAGTTATGCGAGCTACATCACTGAGCGTATTCAAGGAGAGATAGATGGATTTTGACCTGTCAGAGAGCTAAGGGGTGTGACGAATTCGGCATTAAAGAGGACTTAATGTCAACAGTAGATCGGCCATGATTGTATACAATGGCTTGATCGTGCGAATTACCGATCCTATTCTTTATATCCTCATATTATTTAATTACAAAGATAATGCTTGTAATTTTCCCGAACGTTCTGTTATTGAATCTTGCAATTAGAGAGTGTAACGTATTTTGTGAGTCATTTCTGGGTGAGGCATGTGGGCTGTATTCACAGGGAATCTGGGTCTACATTATGACCAACAAATGAAGCACAAGTTGCAGAGAGGAGACACTCTGTTGTGAGACCATAGGCGTCTTTCGAATTCACCCCCGATTTTTAAATAAAATTTTCCAAGCCACACCAAACCATGTGTGACAGTCTGAAGGGAATGAATGATAAGCTGTTTTACTGTGGACCAGGTATTTGGAGGAAGTGGCCTCCATCTGCTCCTTGCAGGAACGGTGAAGGGTTGAATGGAACATACAAACATAGGACTGAACAGCATGAGTGGGCCATTATAAACTTTGTCACCCTTCCACCACGCACAAAGATCATGGGGTGATGTGATTTGTGGTCACAGCAACGCTTTCTGAATGTATACCATTTTCCTAAATTCACTTGTCTGTCAAATGTCACCAAAAACAACTTTGAATAAATGTAAACATCCAGGCACCACACACTTCTGGTGAAGGGAATTTTCACTTGAACAGCCCTTTGAGAATTTCTCATTTGTGTTCCAGACAAAGTTGGTGGGTCACCGGCGTGACCTTTTTCTGTCCCACTTATCAACTGGTTCCACCAATCTTAAATGCAACCAGTTTAGTGATGTGGCCAATGATATAGGTCTCAGAGTAGGTCATTTTCTAGAAAAATATGAGGCACAGAAAGTTGACCTCATACGAAACGTTAAAATGATAGACTGTGCCAACCGTTATTGTGCCTCTGAAGTTATTCTGCTCACACAATATACTGATAGTGGGATTTCTTTCTGGAGCAGTTGGATTTGGCTGATTTCCCTTTGTTTAAGACAATGGAGAGATTCCAATGAATTTTCACCAGGAATCCTTCACAAGTAGTAAAGGTAATTCATTGATTTTCTGGACTGACACTTTGCTATCGGGTGGAACAAAGTAAGATGGAGCTATCAATTGACTGCTGCTGTGAATATTTTTCTTCCTCTCTGTGTTGGAACATACAATAATGTCAACTGCACACCAAACTGGGCCATGTGTGCTCTCCTGGAACATTATCTGGAAAACTTGATTATGGATTATATGCAAGTGCGTCA
Organism: Chiloscyllium plagiosum; assembly: GCF_037043375.1. Taxonomy (NCBI): domain Eukaryota; kingdom Metazoa; phylum Chordata; class Chondrichthyes; order Orectolobiformes; family Hemiscylliidae; genus Chiloscyllium; species Chiloscyllium plagiosum. The sequence continues at coordinate 99,760,861 of NW_028270152.1, forward strand.
TTCCTTTCAATCGCAAAAATTGTCCCCTTTTTTAATTTGATGACATACTTACATGTCTCTGTGTAAGTTGTAAGCATTGGTAGGTGTCTTCATTGTATGTGTGTTAATATCAGTACATCTTTTTCTTAAAATGTATGTTCTAGCTTTAGTCTCCCTGATAAGAAATAATATGCATCCAGTTGATATGGATGGTTCAATACTTTTTCTCAGCTAAGGTCGAAACTGATAATTCCCCATAACAAAAGGCCGGCATTCCAGGAATGAGTAAAGGGAAACCTCTTCGAAAATCTTCGCAAAGAATTATATGCTTTTATTTTAGTTCAGGGAATCAAAACTGCACAAAGTGCATCAGGGGTGGTCTCAGCAATGCATTGCACAGGTGCAGTTAGACATTCCTCTAATTAAACCTGATACCTTTTGCCAAAAACAGCATCATTCCACTTACCTTCCAGTCACTTGCTGCATCTGCAGACTGACTTCATATGATACATGCCCCAAGAACATGGAAACCGCCTGAATCACAGAGTTCTGCAATCTCTCTCCTTCGTGCCAAAATAGACAACTTACCTTACGTTACTTCTGCTGAATTTTGCTCACTAACCTTCTCTGTCTATATCGCAATGCAGACTCACTACCTCCACTAGACGACACATTGAATGACTATTTTGTTGTATGAGCTACTTGAACTTCAAGTCATTCCCTCCTCATCCTCCAGATCTTTGATACAGTAATTGATCGTTGATGACCCCACAGTGATCTCTGAGGCCATCTATCAGTTAGAGCGTTGTCGGCTGAAAGTAAACATTTGTCTTTATTCTCTATCTTCTGTTAGCGATAGCTTTTCTGTTCCTGTGTAGCCATTCAGGCAGGTTGAATGACCTCCTCCTGGGCTGTGTGATGTACTGAACGAACTGAATTAATTCATTCTATATTCCTGTGTACTTCCTTAGAAGGGCAGAATGGTCTCCATCCGTCTCATTGCAATGATCCTGTCTGACTGAATGGGGTGGTCCTGAATCCTGTAAGACCATGGAGGGCTGGAATGAGGGAACAACACATGGCTTCGGGACAGCAGTATATCTCTGTAACAGCCACGAGCGGTCGATTAAGAGAGCAACCCGTGGGGTAGGTGCAGCAGTATATCTCTGTAACAGCCTCGAGGAGTGGATTGAGGGAACAACACATGTGGTTGGGATAGCAGTATATCTCTGTAACAGCCTCTAGCGGTCGATTGAGGGAACAACACATGGGGTAGGGGCAACAGTACATCACTGTAACAGTCTCCAAGGGTGGATTGAAGGAACAACATATGGGGTAGGGGCAGCAGTTGTCCATTCGGCTGCACCATTCAGAATGCTCATGGCTGATTCGATTGTGTCTGGCCATCCATTTTCTGTCTGTTCCCAATAAACACTGACCTTTCTGTCCAGCAAAGATCATTCGAGTTGAGCCTTGTAAACCTTCAATAATAGAGCCTTTACTGATTCCTGAGGATGAGGACACCACAGGTTGCATAACACTAAAGTGAAAGGGATGTCGTTATTTCATTGTGGGACTGTTAATGTTCATCCATGCTTACCCCATTTCCCTGCTATTGCTGGTACCTTTGTAATCCTTTCCTGTCCGTATATTTGTCAAAATGGCCTTTAAATGTTGCACCCACCTCAACCTCTTCTGCTGGCACTTCATTCCATATGCTTTCCAGCCCCTGTGTGCAAAAGAGATGCTCTTCAGGTTCCCTTCTATTATTTCCTCTCTGACCTTAAACTGATGCCCTCTTGTCTGTGATTGTCCAAATCTGAGGAAAAAATGATTGAATGCATTCACTTTGTCCATGCTTCCCATGATCTTATAAACTTCTACCAGATGCCCCCTCAGTCTCATACACACAAAAGCAAAAACACCTAGCTTGCCCAATCTCTCCCTATAACTCAGACCATTGAGTCGTTTGCAACATCCTTGTGAATTTCTTCTGAAACCTTCCTATAGCAAAGTGAACAAAATTGAACACAACGCTACCATTGTGGCCTCACCATCATCCTGTATAACTGCAACATAACTCCCTAATTTCGATAATCAGTGAAATACACTGGTTGAGGCCAGTGTGCCAAATGCTTTCTTCACTTCCCTGCCTACCTCTGAATCAACTTTCAGAGAACCATGCACCTGAATTCCAAGGTCCCTCTGTTCCACTACACTCTTTAGGAACCAACCATTCACCATGAAACTACAAACTTGATTTGAATTTCTAAAATGCTAGAACTTCCAATGATCTATATTAAAATCCAGTTGCCATTTCTCAGCCCACTTCCCCAGCTCATCAAGATACTGCTGTAATTTCTGAAATTTCTGAAAGCTTTCCTCACTCTCCATGATGCTGCCTATTTTAGTGTCATTGTCAAACCTACAAATCATGCCTGTACATTCTAATCTAAAACATAGATATACGTAATATGTAATGGTCCCAGCACCAATCTGTGAGGCATTCCAAAAGCCACAGTCCTCCAGACTAACACGCATTCTTCCAGTATTGCACTTTGCTTCCAGCCATCAAGGCAATTTTGTATCTAATTTGTCAGCCCCCTCTCAATTCCATGTGATCTAACCTTCCAGAGTAGGGTACTTGCAACCTTATTAAAGACCTTACTGGTATCCATCTAGACTACGTATACCACCCTGCCCTCCTCAACGTTGCTGGTCACTTCATCAAAGAACTCCAACAAATGTGTGAGTCATGGTTTGACATGCACAAAACCGTGCTGGCTTTGATGAAGGGCTTTAGCGCGAAACATCAATTTTCCTGCTCCGCGGATGCTGCCTGACCTGCTCTGCTTTTCCAGCACCATTAGAATATTTCTCCGAATCACACACTGTCATTCCGAATGCACGTATATTGTATCTGTCAGAATCTTTCCGAGTAACTTAACTACTAGATTTTAGGTTTACCAGTCTTTCGTTCGCAAGTTTTTCTTTGTAGCCTTTCTTGAATACAGACTCAGCATTAGCTGTCCTCCAGTCGTCCTGGACCTCACTCATTTGCCAAAGATGATGGAGAAGAACCAATCCGGGTTCCCACAATTTCTTCTCCATCTTCCTGCAGTGTTCTTAAATATACCTGGTCAGGACCAAGAGATTTTCAGAAATATTGCAAAGTCTGAAACATGCATCTATTTATTTCAGATACACACGTCAAATGAAGGGAAAGTGACTCAATGATGGCTAACATAACAAATTAGAAAATATATTAAATATAGGAAGTGACTTCAGAAGAATTCCAGATATTGAGGAAACCAGATAATTCTCAGAAAATAATGATCCAAAGAAGAAAGACCATGAAACTGATAAGGAAATCAAAAATAGAACATGCATGCTAACAAGCAGGAACACAACCACTGCAGAAATCTACAAACTATATTTGAAAAGAAACAAAATAAAAGCATGGTCAAATGTGAAAATTTGTAATCAGGAGAGGATTGATTATTGTGGAGAAAACAGGGAAATGGCCAAGAAACTAACCATTTTTTTTAATCTACCTTCATGGAGGAAGATCCAAAAAAAATTACCCAATAATAATCACCAAGTGATCATATCGCACTTCTAGAGCAAAATCAATTCATATCAGTAACAAGGTAGCACTTGAACACGTAGCTGGATTGAGCATTTCTAAGTCTGACGAAACAGATGCACTTCCTATAAGAAAAGTCACAAATAAGTCACCAATAGACGTATTAATTGCGCTGTCGATGACTGTGTTTAGCTCCTCTAAGTTTTCATTTTTAAGAAGTTCCCTTTCCTTGGTGAAAACCGAAGCAAATAAACACATTTAGGGCTTCCTCTATGTATTCAGACTCCACGCACAAATTCCCTCCTCTATCCCTGATCGACCCTAACTTCTCCCTGATCATTTTCTTATTCCTCACGTTCGAGTAAAACGCCTTTGGTTTCTCCCTAAACTTTCTTGCCAAGCCTTTATCGTGCCCTCTCCTGACTCTCCTCAGTCCATTTCAGAGCTCCTTTCTAGCAAGCCTGTAATCCTCTAAATCTGTGCTAGATCCTTGCTTCTTCCACCTTATGTAAGCTGCCTTCTTCCTTTTGACAAGAACTTCCTATGTTCTCATCGTCCAAGGCTCCTTAATCTTACCTCTTCTTACCTGCCTCAGAGGAACAAATTTGTGCATAATTCGCAACAACTGCTCCTTAAATAGTTTCCACATGTCTGTTGTGCCCTTTCTGTGGAATAATTGCTCCCAGTCTATACTTCCAGACTCCTGTCTGATAGGTTCATAATTTCCTTTTCACCAATTAAATATTTTCCCTTGTTATTGCGCCTTTCACTCTCCAAGGCTATGCTAAATGTGAGGCAGTTATGATCACTGTCACCAAAATGCTCTCGCACCGCGAGATGTGACAGCTGTCCTGGCTCGTTGCCGAGAACCAAATCCAAAATGGCATCTCCTCTCATCAGACTGTCGACATACTGAGTATGTCAACACTCCTGAACGCAGCTGACAAAAGTGGCTCCATCCAACCCATCTACACTCAGGAGCTTCCAGTCGATATTGGGAAAGTCGAAATCACCCATGACAACTACCCTGCTACTTTTGCATTTTTCCAGAATCTGCCCGCCTATGAGATCTTCAATCTCTCTACTGCTTTTAGATGGTCAATAGAAAGTCACCAATGCGGTGGCTGTTCCCTTGCTGTACCTAACTCCCATTCACACTGACTCAGCAGACAAACCTTCCTCAACAGCCTTCTTTTCTGAAGCTGTGATGCACTCTCGAGCTTTCAGTCTTGCTCATCGTGTTAGGCACAATCATAAGATGGCCGTGACAGGCTGCTATTGCGGCCTCATCGACAGCACGGTTACCAAAGTCGACGGGTTTGGCCAGTGGTATGCGAGTACCTGAAGAGGTCAAAAACCCTGCATTTTTCCAGAATTGACGAAAAACATTCACAACTCTGAAGGCTTATCGGGAGTCAGTGTACATGTTAACACGAAGGCCTGTCCAAAGACGCAGGCACTGATAAGGTCAAAATTTCAGCTTGTTGAGCAGAAAAGGAAATCTCAAAAGAAGTTGAATCCAGGATGAAGCCACCACCATCAATTATTGTGTCGCATGACAATTGAGTGCCTGTATGGTCAGGAGAACATATTGATGCCACTGTCTGTGATAGGGACATGGGAAAGGTCTGGACGAATTTGGATGTCCTCATTGATGAGGAGAATTCTGTCCTGATCTGGAGTTGATAATGTTAATGGGGGATGGGCAAGGAAATTGGCAGGATTAATGGTCGCACAATGCCGAAAAGTCAGCCGGAGGTTTGTTGAAGAGGTAAATCTCGTAACGGTTTTGGCGTGCCCCAGTCAAATGTTGAGTTTGCAATTATCCCAACTGGGCGATCACCACATAAGAACGGTAGACGACAATATCCTGCTGAAGTGTAAGGGTGTCTGTGGGCTGTCATCTAAGATAAATAGCGTTAAGTATCTGAATACAACGTTGATATCCTAAGGCAACAGAGTCAAGTTTAGTAGAGAAATAGGCAACCGGGCAGTGGTGATCTCCATGTAGTTAAGTGAGAACTGAGGAAGCACAGTCATCCACAATCGTGCAGTAAAGTTGGAAAGGTCTGTCATAGAGGGGCCTTCCCAAAGCTGGAGCTTGTGACAAAGCTTGTTTGTCGAAGGCTTGCTATGCCTCTGAGAGCTCGAAGGTACCTTCACAGGAAGTAAAGGGGGTCAATATCTGAATGAGTAGGGCAGCGTTACGGATCCATTGTCGGCAGAATTTGACCATACCCAGCCACGGACGAACCTGTTTCACCGTTGTTGGGACCGGGAGGTTGACGATAGGAGTAATACGGATCTGCTCAAGGGAGCGTGAATCAGCTGACAGCATGAAACCTAAAAACTATACCTGACGTTGTACAATTGAGACTTTTTCGGGAGAAGCAACATAGCCCAGACGTTTCAGATAGATTAGTAGGAGGACAACATCGGAGTGATCAGATTCTTCATCTAGACTGGCAACAAGGAGGTCATCTCCATATTGGATCAGTGCAGACCCACCTGTGACGGTGAGATACCGCAATTGTTTCAGTAAGGCCTGAGAGAAAATGGTCGGAGAATGTATGAAGCCCTGAGATAATCGAGTCCACATCAACTGCTGGCCAATAAAAGTAAAGACAAATAGGTACTGACTGTCTTCAAGAAGCAGAGAGAAAAAAAAACAAACATGTTGCATGTCGATAACAATGAAACATTTAGCGTCTGATGGTAACAAGACCAGAATATGACCTAGATTTGGGACCACTGCATGATTAGGCAGTGCAATAGCATTGATAGCTCTATAATCTTGAACCAGTTGATACTGGTCTGGCGTGCCAAATGTTTGGACAACTCCCTAGAGTCCCCGACTACTTTCTTTTCATTTGGTAATGTGTTCTTATTAGGACCTCTTTGGGCTGCACTTGGATGAAAGAGAATGGGGGGGTCGAGTCAACCACGTTTGAATGTGAGGAAAACCAAATGGAGAAAATACTCACATCTGGCCCGGCCAATTTCTCTACATTCAATCGTGGAGGTCTGAAGGCTCTTACACTATTGTCAGCAATCTATCCATACCGAATCCGAGTCACGACTCCAGATGATGATCTGGACCCCGGCAAAGTCTCTCGCTTCGGCGAACGTTAAATAAACACTCGTAATTGATCTGGCTGTTAAGAATGTATTCTTTATTTTTCACAAGGCCCAGTATAGAGCGTGCAGAAACACAGAGGTTATACCCTTCCGTGTTCCTTGGTGTAACTGTGCACAAAGCTGAAAACAAAGACTTTTTAAAATACTATTCTAAAGGAAGGATACAGGCCATGATCGAATAGTACATTCAGAAAATTGCCAATCAATACGCGATATTGCTTTATGTGATAGTTCCTTGATCCAATGATATTTCCTGGGAAGCAACTTTTAGTTCCAACACTCAGGCCACTCTTGTATCACTAACTGAGCCATTGCACCTGCACCCAAAGGCCGGCTAAAACTGCCTTATCTTGCTGAGTTATTTCTATGCATTAAGTGGCGCATTGTCTGCTAATCACTACTGAATCAGACTGTGGTTAGTCACTTATATTGAATTAGCACTCAGTCACATAAAAGCCATTTTCTGCAGCTTTAGCAGATTTGACAGTTTGCAGCCTAGAAGCCTTTTTGCCGACTTATTTGCACCAAGAAGCCATCATGTGGCCATCTAGGTTATGAATAGCATCTGTTAAATGGTCACCACTGACTACAAATGGTCACCTCAGCCTGGATTCAGGTGTCAGATCATCATCTATCCCTCTGCAACAGGCTCAAGATGTTGAATGGCCTCCTACTAACCCTCTGTAATAGGCCCGAGACGTTAAATGACACAGTAACCCGTGGATTATGAACAGCTGGTAAACTGTATCAAATGAACTTCTTTCCATTCTCAGTTACAGAAACTCAAACAGCACAGTGCACTCCACGTTCCCTCTCAGGAACACTTCATACGGCTTCTTTAACACTTTTCTCTCGTTTGAATAGTTCCCTTTGCAAAACTTGCGAAAATCCCATCTTTCCACATCTTCATGTGGGAATAAGCTAGTGTGGGCTGAATGCCCTCCTCCTATCCATCTGTAACAGGCACATTGGGAGAGAATTGCGTACCCCATTCCTGAGTATCTGTCCCAATGTTTTCCCTCAAAGTTATGAAAGGATGTGATAAATGGGCTCTTTCATCCAGGCGTGGCCACACACAACGTCATTTGGCAATAAATATCGTACCTTTGTTTAAGGTGTCTAGAAATTTCCCCACCAGTCATTTTTGTACCTGTTTTGTTACCTTATGCCCGTATTCTTTTATAAACAGGGTGGGGGATGTGCAAACCTGCAGTGTTCCAGCAATACGCCCGCATGCAAGGAAAAACGATAAAATAGATTGAAAGATTTATGGTCCATCCGTCAGTAACGCTCGTGCTTTCCATCCAGACTGAGGAAATGCTCACATTTATTGTGGTAATGAAAGGGATGTAACGAAGGGTTTGACTGAGCCTATCTTTTCAGTGACTGTGATTAATGCCGATCTCCATGGATTCTAATTATCCCAGTGGCGAGTTCCCATCTTTTAATGATAAATTAGCTCCGTTCAATGTGTTATTCCATTGTATGGGTCGGAACATCACCGACTCTACTAACAGAGATCAGCACCTCCAAAGAGAAGGGGAGGAGAGATCAGTATCTGAGAACATTAGACTGGAACGTTGCAGCAATGGACCAGAGTTTAGACAATATTTTTTTCTGTCCTTCCTACACATTATGATCGGTTGCCATTTTCATTGAGGATCTATTTTGCTCTTTGCATTATTCAATACGTTTATTATCCTCTCCTGTCTATTGTTGGTCTCCCTGGTAAGTCTCACTCTCCAGCTATTTTTCCTATGACTGCATTACTGTTCTTTCATAGACTCTTCACTTCTTGCCACCATTATTGATCCTATTGAGGCTCTGAATCCAGATATTCACTCTGCAGAATACTACAAACTGCATCAGGGAACTTGTTCAATTACTGTCTCCCTCCTTGCTTCTGGCAGTGTTACTCATGGGTCTCCATGTTAACCAACTGAGTTTTAGCCGTGACCCATTGCCTCACTGCCCTTGATATTTACATATTGGGAGCATGGGCGTCACTGCCCTCTGTTACGTTGACAAGCTCCGCTTCCTTCATCTGATTCCATACCATCCCAGTCCAAGAGCTTTTAAGAATATATTTGTGGGACTTAGACACCGCTCAATGGCCAGCATTGATAGCCCATCCGATTTGCCTTTGGGAAGGTGGTGGTGAGCTGCCTCCTTCAATCGCTGCCATCCACTTGCTGTGGGTTGACTCACAATGCCGGTAGGGAGGGAATTTCAGGATCTTGACCCAACCACTGTGAAGGAACGGTGTAGTGACAGAACACTGAAGGAGAGCAAATGTCCTCTTGTTCAAGAAGGGAAGTAGGTACAATCCTGGCAATTATAGACCAGTGAGCCTTACTTCAGTTGTGAGTCGAGTATTGGGCAAGGTTACCAGAGATAGAATTTATCAAAGTCTTGAGAGGAATAAGTTGATTAGGGATCGTCAACACGGTTTGTGAACTGTACGTTGTGCCCTACAAACCTTATTGAGTTCTTTGAGAAAGTGACCAAACAGGTGGATGATGGTAAAGTGGTTGATGTAGTGGATATGTATTTCAGGAAGGTGTTTGATAAGGTACCCCATGGGAGGCTATTGCTCAAAATGCAAAGGCATGGGATTGAGGGCGTTTTAGTGGTTTGGATCAGACATTGGCTAGTTAAAAGCAGGCAGAGGGTGGAGGTTGATGGGAAATGTTCATCCTGGAGTTCAGTTGATAATGGTGAACCGCAAGGATCTGATTTGGGGCAACTGCTGCTTGTCATATTTATAAAAGTCCTAGATGAGGGCGTAGAAGGATGGCTCAGTAAACTTTCAGAATACACTCAGGTTTTGGAGTAGTGGATAATGTTGAAAGACGTTGGGGGTTACGCAGAGACATAGATAAAATGCGCAGCTGGGCTTAGAGTTTGCAAATGGAGTTAAATGTGTAAAAGTGTGAGGTGATACACTTCGGGAGGAGCAACAGGAATAAAAAATACTGAAATAATGGGAATATTCATGGTCATGAGGACGACCAGAGAGAACTCGGTGTTTACGTGCATAGATCCACGTAAGCTGACAGAACGGTTGATAGGGTGGTTAAGAAGGTGTAGCTGGGGGGAATTCAAGATGGTGGCCATTCAGTACGCTTGCCTTGCTGAACTCTGCACCAGAAAAAAAAAATGAGGCACTCACTCTCCCTTTATTACTTATTATGGTCGATATCATTAGTTTTTGACGCCCAGAATTGCTGTCTATGAGTTTAGCATTGTTAGAGAAATGTGTAAAGGGAAGGGACTACGCGGTGTGCAACAAGCAGGGCGCTCCCCTCCAGAAAGGGACACGTCTGCGCATGATTCATCGACCTTTGCGAGCGCGCCCGGGGACTCAGCTGTGGAGCAGTACCTGGCCTTGGAGTTTGTGAAAATCTGAGAGAAGATCGATTCAGCGACGGAGGAGACTCGGGACAGGCTTGAACCGATCTCGGTCATAGCCAGGAGATCCAATGTTACAGGCAGCACATCATGGATTTGGAGCAACGGACTGAAGCCTCTGAAAAGGCAGGGGAATCCTTTGTGTGCCAGGTCCAGGCCCTGGAACAGCAGGTACGGGCTTTCGAAGAGCAGGTCGATGATCTCGAAAATTAAGGCAGTCGGAACAATGTCTGTCTGGTCGGACTGCAGGAACAGGAAGAAGGATTCCAGCTGGTCAGCTTCTTGGAGCAATGGCTCCCGCAGTCATTGAAGCTGGGACTCGGGTCGGGCCGTGTTCGGGTGAGTGGGCCCACAGACGCAGTGCACAGGCCAGAAACGGACCAGCGCCCCCAGCGGTCCTAGTGCAACACTAGCAGTTACAGAGATCAGCAAACAGTGCTGCAACCTTTTTGAGCAATGCAGAACGAGCCACAGGCTTTGATATACAAGGGATCGCAAATTATGCTTTTCAAAGACTTTTCTGCGATCGTGGTTAGCAAAAGGAAGGCCGTTGATGAGTTAAAAAGGCGGCTGAGGGGCTTGAGTATCCTGTACTCTCGAAGATATCCGGCAATGTTACTTTTCAGCCATGGAGGGTCCGTGGTTAATTTTCACCCACCATAAAAGGCAAAGGACTTTCTGGACTCCTTTAATAGACAGGCTGGCTGAAACAATATGGACAATAACGTTTACTTTATTTTTTCTCCGTGGTTTACCTGTTCGTCCTTTTTATATATATTTGTGGCTGGCCTTCTTTTGTTCTTTTTCTCTCTCTTCTCCCTTCTCTCTCTCTCCTCCTGTTACCCTTTGATTGTGTATTTTTTATTTCTATCATTTCCTTTTCATTTTCATTTCTCTCCCTTGAATGTGGTTGGAGAAGCCGGGGGTAGGTGTTTTTTTTTAACCAGAAGTCCCAGGGTTAAAGAACTAATAGGACAGGTTGATTTTCTTATTATAAGGTGCTGTGTGGGCTTGGGGTCAAGCTTCAGTTGGAAGGTGCCATGAAGGGGATCGTGGGTAGTATGAGCGCCCCCTGTGGACAATGGGGAAAAGTCTCCTTTTATTTTTGTGAGTTGTTCGTCTGTTGTGCACATAGATTGTTAGAAGTTTTGATCTGGTAGTTTTGGAAATTGCATTTTTAAATTTAAACAGACTATTTGCTGTTTTCCCTCGGCACGCTATCAGTGGGCTGCATACTCCTAAAGGGTCATGTACTATTTCAGACGGGTATGGCTGACCGTTCAGTTAAATGGTGCACCTGGAATGTTAAGGGGAGTCATTCACCAAATAAGAGTAAAAAGATGCTTTCAAGCCTGAGATAAAAGTGGGTTGATGCCGCCTTGCTGCAAGAAACACATCTAACCAGTAAGGAGCACTTCAAGTTACAGCAGGCAGTAAAAAGAAGAACAAAGAAAAGACCAGGAACAGGCCTTTCGGCCCTCCAAGCTTGAGCTGATCCAAATGTACTGTCTTGACCTGTCAGTCAATTCCTAAGCATCTGTTTCCCTCTGCCCCAAACCTACTCACGCATCTGTCCAGACGCATCTTAAATGAAGCCACCGTGCCTTTCTCTACCACCTCTGCTGGCAACGCGTTCCAAACGCCCACCACCCTCTGTGTGAAGTACTTGCTGCGTGTTCCCCTTTACACTTTCCACCTCTTACCTTGAAAGCGTGACCTCTCCTCTCGTTATTAAATCCTTCTCCCTGGGAATAGTTGTCTCTATCCACCCTATCTTTCTTCATGTTTTTATAAACCTCAATCAGTTCCCCCCTCAATCTTCTTATTTCTAATGAAAATTAACCTAACCTACTCAACCTTTCTTCATAGCCAGCTCCTTCCATACCTGGCAACATCCTCGTAAATATTCTCTGCACCCTCTCCAAAGCGTCCACATCCTTTTGGTAATGTAGCGATAAGGACTGCACACAGTATTCTGAATGCAGCCGAACCAATGTCTTGTACAATGTTAACATGACTTGTCAGCTCTTATAAACAATACCCCATCCAATGAAGGCAAACATGAGGTATGCCTTCCGAACAACTCTATCCACCTGTGCAGCAACCTTCAGGGTACAATGGACCTGCACTCCCAGATCTCAATGCCCATCAACTTTTCCCAAGGCTCTTCCATTCATTCTATAATTTGCTCGAGAATTAATCTTGCCTAATTGCATCACCACACATTTGTTTCGATTAAAATCCATCTGCCACTTTTCTGCCCAACTCGCCAGTCTAGCTATCTCCTGCTGTATTCTCTGACAGTCCCTTATGTTCTCTGCTACTCCACGAATCTTCGTGTCATCTGCAAACTTGCTGATCATACCAACAGTGCCCTCTTCCAGATCATTTATGTATATAACGAACAACAGTGTCCCCAACACTGACCCCTGTGGAACACCTCTGGTCACCTTTCTTCATTTCGAATAACTCCCTTCAACTACTACACTCTGTCTCCTGCTGCTTAACCAGTTCTTTATCCACCTAGCGGGAACACCCTGCACACAGTATGACTTCATTTTCTCCATTAGTCTACCATGGGGAATCTTATCAAACGCCTTAATAAAGTCCATGTATATGAAATCAATAGCCCTTCCTTCATCTATCAAATTGGTCACATCCTCAAAGAACACTATTAAGTTGGTAAGGAAAGATCTCCCACACACAAAACCATGTTGACCATCACTGATATGCCCATTCTTTTCTAAATATAAATAGATCCTATCCCTCAGTACCTTCTGCAGCAACTTCCCCAACACCTTCAGGCTCACTGGTCTGTGGTTACCCGGAATATCCCGACTACTCTTCTTGCACAGGGGGATAACATAAGCAATCCTCCAGTCCGCCGGCAGGTCACCTGTATTTAAGGATGCCACAAAGACATCTGTCAGGACCCCAACTATTTCCTCTTTCATCTCCCTCATCAACATTGGAAAGATCCCATCAGGTTCTGTGGTTTCGTCCACCTTAATAACCCTTAGCCTACCCAACACATCTTCTCTACTTATGTCAACGTGATCCAGAGTAACCAAACTTTTATCTCTAATCTCAACATTCATCATGTTCCTCTCCTCCGTGAACACTGATGCTAAGTAATCATTCAGAATCTCACCCATTCTCTCAGGTTCGACACACAGCCTTCCTTCATTATCTTTTAGTGGAACAATCATTTTCCTAGTTTCCCCGTGCTTCTTATATAAGGATAAACGCTTTGGAATACTCCTTAATTCAACTGTGAGACAAATTAAGGATGAATATGGGCGCTTTATGATTCTTAAAGCTTTACTACATGGAGGTTCGTATGGGAATTTGAATGTACGTTGTGCCCAGCACAATCCCTCAAATTCTTAACAGATGTGCTTTAAAGGTTGATGGCCCTGGGGGCACCTCATACAGTAATAGGGGAGACTTTAACCGACTTATTAACCCCGAAGTGTTCAGGATGCCAATGGACTTGCGGGTATGACCCTGCAATCCAGGCAGCCGGTGGACGTGAATAGGGCGCTGGGTTTGGTGGGTGTGTGTAGTTGTTTCCATTCTGAGGGGAGGGTCTTCACCTTTTTCTCTCAGCCAAGTAAGTGCTGTACGAGGATTGGCATTTATTTGCCCTGTTGACCTTTTTAAGGTCGTTGCTGTCCTGCAGAATTGCGAAGATCGCCATTTCTGATCATGCAGCAATGCACATGGAGGTTAATGTCAGTGGCAATGGGACGGATTCACGGCACAGGAGCATGGCTCCTTTCTTCCTGAAGGATCGCAAGTTTATTGAGTATTTTTGGGGAAAATTAAAATTTTGGGAACATTTATTTGGGTACGGCCAGTAATCCATTAGTGCTCTCAGAGAATGTCAAGACCTTTGCAAGAGGTTTGATTATTTCTTACTCGGCGACCCAGAAGCGGCAGAAGGCAGAACAGCTGCGTATGCTCGAGGCTTGCCTGAAGGCAGCTGAAGCAGCATACCTTGACAGACCATCCGTAACCAAGTTGCTGCAGATGACAGCCCTCAGGGCTACTTTGAATGCTGGGCTCAACCAGACAGCAAAAAGGGAAATCTGCTTTGCGAAATAGAGATTTTATTTCAATATGGTGATAAACGGGGTAGATGTCTAACATACCTGGCCTGAAAGAAGAATGCCCTCTAATCTATCACATCCATTAGGGAGAGTGCCGGGACTCTTACTTGCGATACCAAAAATTACTTTCAAATGTAACCAATTAATTTTAATCATGCCCAGGATACCAGAAACCTCTGGAAGTTGAACATTATTGCTTAACACCTGGAAACCAATCAAACTATGAGAATTTAATGTGTCATGTGGAGTATATAAACCTGGTATTTTGAAAATTAGTGGGAAAATGAGACAAAATGTTCAATCCAATATAATTTTATCATGTCAAACCTCCTTACAGTAAAATAAAGAAATAAGATGACCCAGGGAGATCACCAGCTGGAAGACTGAAGGCAGCGGGGAAGACAGAGAGTGTGCGGTGTTGAGATTAAGTTAATGTAAAGATTAATGAGTGTGTTAATGGAACAACGTATTTTCAGAGTTTTAGTCAGATCATAAGCAGTTGAGAAAAGGGTGTCTTGTACTTGTAAATAGTTTTTGTTTCGTGTTTACTATTCGCGTTCTTAAAATATATTGTTGTTTTTCTTTGAATGGTGGAATTTGGGAGTTCTGTGTCACTCATGTTGTAACAGATTACGAGGCGAGGTGAGCTTTTTTTTAGGCGTTTGGATTTTATGAACATCGATGTCATAACAGTTTGGAGGCTTGTTATGCAGGATATGGACAGATGTGAACAGATTAGGGGTACAAAAGATCCCAGCGGATTGCAATACTTGGCAATTATTGTCTTAGATCTGCAAATAAAATTTAGGTCAGAAAATTTGCTTCATTTAGGTTAGTTATGGATGATTAAATGAAAAGGTAAAGAAATGGGTCTTAACATTGCTAAAGAGGTTTTGGAGTTTGAACATGATTCCCAATTTGCCAAGAAAGTGTAGAATAACTGAGGAAGTTGTACGTTTAAAATTAGCAAATATGTTCAAATTGAGTTTAGCCAGGGACAAAAGGGAAGCTGAAATTGCAATGAATTTGGCCAACCACTTTAGTGTATCGGAGAAACTGACAGTGAGTGCAGTAGAGTTAGAAAAATATAGACTGCAAATGCAGTCACTGAAGTTAGAAGATTAAAAAGTGAGACAAAAGGAAAGAGAGAAGAAAGAGGGAGAGAGGTAGAAGCGAAAGAGAAAGAGAGAGGAAAGAGAGAGAGAGAATTTGAACCAGAGAAGCTGCGCATTTGTCAGTAAAGTCAAGTTAACAGGACAGAGATTAAAATAGAAGGTAGGGTTTTATATGTATATGTATATATATATATATATATTATATTTGTGTGTATATATATATATATATATATATGTATATGTATCTATATATATACACACACTAAAATATTGCCATATTTTGATAAGAAAAATGTGGCTGCCTTCATTATTTCATTTTAAAAATTGGATAGACGGATGGAGTGGTCAGAAAACATGTGGGTAATGCTCGTTCAGACTACGCTGGTCGGCAGAGCTAGGGATGTTAGTGCAGCGTTGTCAGATGAGGGGTCAAAATATTATGCAGATGTCAAACTGGCTATTTTGAATGCCTATGAATTGGTACCAGAAGTATAGAGACCGCGGTTTAGATATGTAATGATGGAGCCAGGTCAGAATTATGTTGAGATTGAAAGAGTTAAACATAATAATTTTGATAGATGGGCATGGGCCTTAAAAATAGACAATGCCCTGAGACAGATCATTCTGCTGGAGGAATTTAAAAAACTCATTTCCAGAGATGATCAGAGGTCATGCGGATGAACAGGAAGTTCAAGAAGTAAGAGCGGCAGAGATGGCAGGTTAATCTGCATTGGTGCATGAGCTGCAATTTTCCTCCTGTGCGGGATAGAAATTGGGAAAAGGAGAGATCCTACTCGACACAATAAAGATTGAGAGCACACTGGGAATGGTTTGTTTAGGTTAATAAAGACGCCCAAGAGGTTTGAAAGGAGGTGAAAGGCCTCAGTTGGTTTCAGAATACCGGAGTGGAATATATAGAATTATAGTGCAGGTGGCTCAAGAATGGCACTGGGAAAAGATCTCTTCACTGACATAAGTGGGATACACAAAGTCACAATGCTAGATGTTGAAGAAATTCTATGTGGGAAAAGATGTGTTAAAGGAGCCTCAGCCAGTGGCATTAGTGGAAGTAGTAAGGGAAACCCGAAGCAATGTTGAGGAGCTGCAGGATAGTGCACAGCCTCGGCGGGGGCTGGGTATGGAGTTATTACCTGATCTCTCTAAAGAATTCACCTCTGTGGGAAAGGTTTACTCAGAACGAACAGGGGAGAAGGACAACACTTTATAATTTTGTGAGATACACGATCTGCTCAATCTCTAATATTGGAAAAGTGTGCTGTTGGAAAAACACAATAGGTCAGGCAGCGTCTGAACACCGTCATATCAGGCACAAGCCCTTCATCTGGAAAGTAGCGGGGAGGCAGTCGAAGGTGGCTATAAGATAAAAGCAGAGTAGAGGTGGGGCTGGGGATAAGGTCACTGGGAAGGCAATTGAAAATTGAAGTTGTGAGTGATCGTCATACATCGGAGAGGAAGATGGAGTGACTTGTGGGAAGGAAGGTGAACAGTCAGGAGAGTCGAAGAGGGCGATGCTGAGTTGAAGGATGGAATTTGGGATGAGGTTGGGAGAGGGGAGAATTGGAAACTTGTGAAATTCATGTTAATGCCGTATGGTTGGAGTATCACATCTGTCCTACCACCTATCTGCTTCAGCCTGCCCTCTGACCTCTCACCATCACCCCCCACCTGCATCTACCTACCGCTTTCCAAGCTACATTCCGCCCAGCTCCACTCCCACCCACCTATGTATCTCTCAGAATGCTTTACCCCAGCCCCCAGTTTCCGTATGAAGGGGTTATGCCTGAAACGTGTATTCTCCTGCTCCTGGGCTGCTGCCTGCTGTGCTTTTCTAGCCCCACACCTTTCAACTGTGATCTCCAGAGTCTGTCGTCTTCACATTCTCTCAGCCCCTAAAAGTAAATGATGAAAGTATTTGCATTCTTTCTGACATGTTACCTGAGAGATTGATAACTTGTGGTTTGGGGACAGAAATGTCGTGCTCCCCTGTGTAAGATCAGGTTGGAGATGCAAATCAAGATTGGCAACGTAACAGTGGGAGTGAGTGACAGACCATCAGTTTCAGAAATACCGTTTTATTCTTGAGAACAATTTAGCAGGATCCAAGTTGGGGTGACACCTTTTGTGATGGAAATCTCAAAGGAAGACCAGGAAATTGAGGAGTTAAAAAACAAATACCCAGGAAATTTTCCAGACTGCGTAATAATAAGATCTCACTGTCATAGGTTACAACAAGAAGCAAAAAGTAAAGAGAAAGACAAAGGAATGGAAGTTTAATTTTCTGGCCCGTTGTTTCGTGAAGTAGTGCAGGAAAAGCCTGAAAAGGCAGAGAGTCAGGCAGAGGTGTTTAGTCCTGAAAGGCTAATGGCCTTACAACAGAAATTTACATAAATTGATGCATACGCAGAAAAGGAATGAGAATATATTGTCGAGCGTTAGCAACTTAAAGATAGAATCCTAAATGAAAATGGAGACCATAGCATGTTAGTGCAGAGGGGAAATTGGCCAAAGTTAACCAGAGTATGTTGGCGGCAACATACAGACAGGAAGTGTTATGGGTATCACATGAACTACCTGCAGGAGATCATCTCGGTATACCTGCAGGAGATCACCTGAAAGATTAAGGCTAATGTACAAAATTATTTCTACTGGCCTGGAATGCACAAAGATGTTTTGTTTTTATTTGCTATGTGTATCATACATGCTGAATAGTAGGTAAGCCACAGGCAAGACTAAAACCAGAACCTTTTTTGCCAATTCTTGCAATTGAAGGACCTTTCACACGGGTTATGATTAGTTGCGTATGCTGTCTTTCTAAACTAAAAGTGAAAACAAATGTTTGCTGACCATAATGGATATGTCTGCCAGATTAAGGCAACAAGTGTGGTGGAGGGGATGGTAGCTTTCTTCACTCAGTACGGCCTACCCAAAGACTTTCCGTCAGTCCAAGGGAGTCATTTTACTGCTCGGCTGTTTAAGGTAATCATGGATAGCTTAGGCATACAGCACTTCAAATCAAGTGCGTCCCTCCTGAATCCCAAGGAGAGTTAGCATCAGACACTGAAGACCATGTTAACAGCGTATTGTCAGGATTGGCCAAATGATTGGGATGAATGTGTCCCATTAAATTGTTTGCCATTAGAGATGGCCGAACGAATGTACTTAGTTTACTCCCTTTGAGTTAACATTCGGACATGAAGTAAGAGGTATTTTGGAATTGATTAAAGAGAAATTAACAGGACAGAAGTCGGAGATCACACACACTTGGATTATGTACCTGAGGTGAGGGAGAGATTAAATCGAGTATGTGAGTTAGCTAAACAGCACCTGAAGAGGGCAGAGCATAGAATGAATAAGTGGCAGGTAAAAACTATGACATTTGATTTTTTTTCCATGGGGATGCTACCAGTGGTAGGGTATACCTTCAGAGCAAGGTTTCCTGGCCCCTTCCAAATGGAGAAAAAGTACATTCAGGTAAACTATCTGGTACAAATGCTGGATATAAAAACAGGTCGAGGTATGTCATGTGAATACGTTGTAATCTTACTAATATCGAGATAAGGAACTGGGGAAACAGGTGTTAGTTACTGCCCCGCAGAGTGAGGAATGAAATCCAGATGTCATGGAGTTTGATGTGCCTCAAAATACTTTAAATAATAAGGAGGTCATTGAGGAGTGGGATAGGATAGCGAGGTGTCTGTTGCAGGAACAATGAACCCAGCTGATTGTTTATTGCAGTAGTATTAGGACATTTGCAGAACCAAGATGCGAGGACTTACGCTTTTGTGTATGGGGTGGAAGTAGGGAATGCTGTTCTGATAAACAACACTCCTGCAGGCTTAATCCTCACAAATCCACCGAGGCCCAGAGGGAAGTGGATGTGTTCCTCAACGAACATATCATTGAACTGAGTCAGAGCGAGTGGAGTACGCTGATTCTGTTAGTTCCCAAACCTGAATGGGCTCACTGATTTAGTGTGGACTATCAGAAGGTCAATGTTGAAGCAAAATCAGACTCCTATCCAATACCAAGATTCAAAGACTACATACGTAAAGTTTGACAAGTCACAGACATCACCTTTTTGGACTTACTGCATGGTTATTGGCAAGCAACTTGATCAGAGAAAGTGAAAGAAGTTTCTGCGTTAGTAACCTTAAATGGACTACATCAATTCAAAGTGATGCTCTTTGGAATTAATAATGCACCAGCCACATTCCAAAGACTCATGAACAGAGTCGGAGGCAGAATAACAAATTGTGCAGTTTATCAGTGAGATGCAGTCATCGTTAGCAAGTCATGAAAAGATCATCTGTTACAGTTGGCAGAGCTCATTGAACGATAGAAGAAGGAAAACTGATAATAAATGAAAAGAAAACAGAATTTGCGAAGACAGAGGTGACGTTCTTGCGACATTACAATGGACATGGAAGGTTGACCTCATGGAACATAAAGACGAAGACTTTGAGATATTTCCACAACTATCCTCGATGAAAGGGGAGCTTCGATTTTTGGGACTGAGTAGATTCCATTGAAAGTTCAAAACTTTAGCAGCGTTTTGGAACTGCTGATGGATTTACTAAAAAAAAGGACGCAAAATGTTGGTGTATAGAAGAATTCCAGCAGGCATCTGAGAATTCAAAAGCAACATTAACTACCGCACCAGTTTGAGCTACACTAAACATTTTGAAACCCTTCAAAATTGCGATTGCTGCTAGCAACATAGGGGTTGGAGATGCATTGATGCAGGAACATGATAATGGAATGGAATGGCTAATTGGCTACCTGTCAAAAAAACCGAACACCCACCGGAAAGAAAATGCTCCACTACTGCAAAAAGATTATTGAGTTTGATACTGGCCTGACAACACTTGCTAATTAATGTGACAAACGGGTTGTCGAAATGAATGTATAAAACTACAATCCTATTGCATTTTTGAACGATTTAAAGATTAAAATATGTGAATATTTCATTGGAGTGTGACGTTATCGAATTTTACATGTTGGGGGAAGTACAATTGTGATAGCAGATGTGTTATCGCAGATTTCAAGGAAAAGTGCTGATTCGATTTTACATATTGCAATATTACACATGTGTGCAGAATTAATATGAAAGGTATAAGTTAGAATCATTACTTTTACATTTCGCAGTTTCCGGATTCAGAATTACAGGAAAAGAAATGAGGCCATCTTTTCATTCTGATGTTTCATTTATTTTTCCTGAAAAGGGCGTGAGTGGGTCGGGGGACGGGGGTGGTGGGGGACAGCATTATGCAGCTGAAAGCTTGTCTGGTCACTTTAAGACAGAACTGATTTTGCTGAATATAATGTACAGCCAAAGCTGCCAGCTAATGGGTAAGGATTTTCCAAATGTGACAATTGTTTGGTAAATGGATACCTAAGTTTTGGTTGCTGTTTTGATAACAATTAGTTTAAATAATGCACAGGACACCAGAAGACAGTGGAATTTGAATATCATTGTTTTGACACGTGGAAATAATCAAATTATGAGAATTTAATGTGTCGTGAGGAGTATATGCACCTGGCATTTTGAACACTCAATGGAGAGTAACTGCTGTTGAGCAGCTGAGCAACTGCTGTAGAGCCAGAGAGGTAACTGGCCACCTAAAACTCTATCTAGGATAACTTTTCATGTAAAACCTAGTTGCTGTTAAAAACAAAGGAAGATGACCCATGGATATCAGCAGCTGGAAGACTGAAGACAGCGGAGGAAGCAGAGACTGTGTGGTCTTGAGATTAATCGTATGCAATATTTACTACGTGAGTTCTAGGAACAGCGTTTTTCTTCGAGTTGGAGTCAGATAGACATCAGTTAAGAAAAGGGGGTCTTGTATTTGTGAATAGTTGTTGTTATTGATGACTATTAAAGTTAAGAGACTAAATTGTTATTTTTCTTTAAATAGTGCCATGTCAGAATTTTGTCACTCGTATTTTAACAAATTATACGGCAAAGTGAGCTTTTCTGGGTGTTTGCTTTAATTAACCGAGGGGTTCGACATCCACGTCGCTAATGTCCATTCACGCTAACCCCATTTCCTTGCACTTGGTCCATATCTTTCGAGTCATTTCCTATCCATATATTTGTCCGAATGCCTTTTAAATGTTGTCAATCTACCCCCCTTAAACGCATCTGGTAGCAGCTCTTTACATCTGCGTAACAGCCTCTGTGTAAAATCGTTGCCCCTCAGGTTCCCTTTTCTCCTTCCATTTAACCTTAAACTGATGCCCTCTCGTCCTTTATTCTTCAAACCTTGGAATAAGACTAAGCACATTCACTATATCCATGCCCCTCGCGAACCTATACACCTCTATTAGTTCCCCATTCATTCGCCTCTGGTCTAAAGAACAAGTCCTAGAATGTCCAAAATTTTCCATTAACTCAGACCATTGGGTTGTGGCAACATCCTTGTAAATTTCTTCTGCATTCTTTCTAGTTTAATAACATCCTCCCTCTAACAAAGTGACAAAAACTGAACACTATACTTCAAGTGCGGCCTAGCCAATGTCTTGTATATCGCAACATAGCTTCCCAACTTCTATACTCAATGCCCTGACTGATGAAGGCCAGTGTGCCAAAAGCCTTCTGTCTTCCTGTGACTATTTTCAGAGAACCGTGAGCCTGAACTTCAAAGACTCTCTGTCCACTACCCCCCGTTAAGGCCCTACCATTCACCATCAAACACCTACCTTGATTTGACTTTCCAAAATGCAAGATCTCACACCTATCTATGTTAAACTCCATTTGCCAGTTCTCGGTCCACTTCCCCAGTTGATCAAGGTCTTTCTGTACTTTTGTTAATCTTTCCCACTGTGCACGATACTGAATTATTTAGTGTCATCTGCAAACTTTATCATCATGCTTTTTACAATCTCATTCCAATCATTCATAACAGATAACAAACAGTAATGGGCTCAGCACTAACCTCTGAGATTCTCCCCTAGTTCACTAATATCCTTCAGGTTAGGAAAATTGCATCCTTACCTGGTCTGACCTCCATGTGACTCCAGACCCGCAACAATGTGCTTTAACCTTATCTGTCCTGTGGGCAATTAGGATGGGCAATGCATGCTGCCTATCCAGCAATGCCGTCATCCAGAGAATGAATAAAGAAGTTACACGCCTCCAATCCTACAAGTATCCTTCCACTATTAACCTCTCCTTCCTATCATCAAGTCAATTGAGTACCCAATTTGCATGTTCCCCTCTGCATTCAATATGATCGAATCTTCCAGAGCAGCCTATCATGTGAACCTAATCAAAGGCCTTACTGAAATCGATACTGAGTACGTCTATTGCTCTCTCTGTCTACTGATTCAAGAATCTATGCAAAACTAAGTTCCTACAATTATGAATCCTTGCCGAAAGCGTTTTTGGGGCAATATCTTCCGATTTGACCTCCTTTGCAAGGAATAATCTCCTTACCACAAACACAGATGTTTGTGCAATGAAATGAGTGGGAAGAAACTGAGTGTTTAATCTGTCGAGCTATGAGAGAATAGAGATGGTTGCACTGAAACTTGATGTTTGGTTGCGATCACTTATTTTCAGAAGAGACATTGATAGGGCGAGAAATTCTATACTTTACCCAGGTTTGATTGGCTTGATTTATTGTTATGTGTACATCTGTACAGGGAAACACTTTACTTATGAGTAATGGAGGCAAATCATAATAAACGTGGCCAGACAGATCATAGGGTGAAAATAGACATGTACAGAGTAAGGCATACAGGTCACTCTGCACAGGGCGTGCACGAGACAAGATAAACATGAACAAGATCAGCATTATGTGAATTTAGAGAGTCCATTCATCAGTCTAATATGGTTTTCCTTATTGTTTCTAAGCCATAATTAACTCTCCCCACATTAATAAGCAGTCAGTGTGTGAACCTGCACTGAACGTTATTTTGTTCACAATCCCCAACAACAGACACAATACCTTCCATGCGAAACAGGGAGCCATTCCCACCAGCTTCCGCCCTGCATAGAGAGAACCATGCTGTCTCTCGGAGATGGAAGGTGCCTCCTTGAGATTTTCCACAAAGCATTTTGCTTGCCTCTTCACTGTAAAAAAAAACACGTTAAAGTCCCATATGAGTATCATGAGCAACGGAGCCAGGAGGAACCACGTGGAGCAGTCTGTGCAGCCTCTGCTGCACTTGTTCATCATGTTAGAGCATCAATTAGGAAAATCAAGTAAGGACGCAGACGCTAGAAATCAGAGTTGGAAGTGTGGTGCTGGAAAAGGCAGCATCCGAGGGGCACGAGAGTTGATGTTTTGGGCATAAGCTTTTATCAGTAATTAGCATTGATTACCTCCTTCTGTACCTGTGAAAGAGCGCTTAGCGGCTGAATGGTCTCCTCCTGCTGTACCTGTGCGACTCCTGGGGCTGAATGGCCTCCTCCTGTTCCTGTGTCATTGACTCAAGGGGCTGAATGTCATTCTGCTGATCCAGTGTAAGTGACTCATGGGGCTGAATGGCCTCCTCTTGTTCCTATATAATGGACTCAAGGGGCTAAATGGCTTCTTCCTCGTCCAATTGGACAGGGCCAAGGGCCTGATTGGGTTACCCCTGGTTCCTGTTTAACAGCTCGTTGTGCTGACAAGTGTGATGATGCTGCAGCTTTCAGGTGTTATTTTGTCCTAGTTTCTTTTAAGAGACAGCTTGAACGATCATTCCCAAGATGATTAAGTCCACTGTTAAAACAGCTAGAAAGGCCTTGTATTTATTTTAATGCAGCCTAATTGGGTGTGGCCAGTTCTCACAGATTCGGATCTCTGGCTTTTGGCTTCTCAGTATTTCAAAAACTATTGGGGTCCCCACAGAGGTATAAGCTTCAGTGACTATCCCCTGGCTGCTACTGTCTCTGACCTTTTTTTACTGGATGCTAATTTTTCCCCCTCCTAGAGAAATGTATGTGAGAATTTGCCTTTTTTGCCAAGAGGTTGTGTTGATGGGATCAGACTATATCGGCACAATTAGTTAGTAATAGGATTCTAGCTGTTACTCTGTTAAGTTTTTGAATCGTGTTGTTCTTCTAAATTCCTTTTTCTTTGATTATATTTTAATGATAGTGCTCAAATGAACTGTTTTGCTTAACATCGAATAGTTTCACCAATCACATTACATCTGAACCAGTTGTTATATTTACCTTTAGAATAATATATTGGTTGGATTTAAACGATAACTTTAACATATTTGTAAGGGGCTCTGGCCTGGTCCATAACACTGGACTCTTTGTTTCCTGTGTAATAGGCAGGAGGGTCTGAATGGGCTATCCCTCTCCTTGTTCAGCAGTTTCAATGGCTTCCTCATATTCCTGTAAAGTGAACTCGAAATGCTGAATGACTTCCTCTGTTCCCTGTGGAATTAAGCAGCATCTCAATGTACTGTTACATGATTGCTACATGTACTTTCGCAGCACAAGCCTGAGTGTTGTCCAGATCTTGTTGCACACGGACACAGACTACTTCAGGAGCTGACGGAGGGGGGCGGGGGGGGCACATTGTTGTGAAAAATTGGGTAATCTTCAAGGAATATCCTCTCTTCTGATCTTACAATGGGGGAATGACTTTGATGAAGCGGCTGAAGATGCTTGTGAAGACGAAGCTAACATGAGGAACTCCCACAGAGATGTCCCGGGACTGAGATAATGGACATCCACACATCACAAATACCTTCCATTTTTCTGTGATTGACTCCAGCCAGTGGGAGGTTTACGCTGATTCCCAAACAAATTCAAATTTTGTTTAACTCCTTGACGTCATCCTCAGTCAAGCACTGTCTTGATATCAGGGCCAGTCACTGTTATCTGAAACTTTGTGTTCACATCATATGCTCATATCAACAGGAGCAAGGAGTGCATATTTCAAACAGAAGGTATTGAATGTCAGCAATTCGCTTTTCCATCATGTTACGAGAGCGAGATGACAAAGTATTTAAAGAAGAGGTAGATGGATTTGACGAGACAGAGAGTTAAGTGTCATGAAGATTTGGACATTGAAGAGGATTTCATAAATAGAACAGATCAGCCATGATCTTAGTGAAGGGAAAGGCAGGCTCGAGGGGGATGAGCGTTCTGCCCCTGTTTCTGATGTTCTCACATTCTATTATTGGAAGGTTAGTGGGTGTTATTTTCCTGGATGGCGGTTATTGAATGTTGCAGTCAGCGATGTGAGCCACCTCTGGGTGAGATATGGGGACCGTTTTCACAGTTAATCTGGGTCTACAACATGGCCAACAAATGAAGCATAATTTGCAGAGAGGGGAAGCTCTGTAAGAAGAAATGAGGTGCCTCTTTCATACCCAGCTTGGGTTTTCAAATTACATTTCCCAAATCACCTCAAACCGTGTGTGACAATACTGAGGGGCTGAATGGTCTTCCCTTCCTGTGCAGCAAGTAGCCTCCAACTGCTCCTGTCTAGCAGGTTTGAAGGGCTGAATGGAACCCAGAGCATGGGACTGAGGAGCAGGAGTAGGTCACTAGATACTTACAGCCTTCTCCACCAGGCACTAAAATTGTAGCTGATCAGGTTGTGGTCTCAGCCCGACTTTCCTGTCTGTATCCCATTATCCGTGGCACAATTCCCTGTCAAGTGTTTAACTAATTCAGCCTTGAAACAATGTGGACATAGAGGCACTTCCAGTGAAGAGAATTCTGACTTGAAAGGTCGTTTCTGAATTTCTCCTCATCCCTCTTAGAGAATCAAAGAGCCATGCGGTATGGAAACAGACCCCTTAGTCCAATCTGTTCACTCGAACCACATAACCAAAGCTGATCTAGTCCCATTTGCCAGCATGTGGACAGTATCCCTCGTCTTACAGACACTTTTTAAATGTGCAATTGTACAGCCTTTACCACTTCCTCTGACAGCATTTTCTGTACACACATCACTCTCTACGTGAAAAGTTTGCCCCTCTGGTTCCTTCTAAATTATTCTCCTCTTGCCTTCAACCTATGACCTCTCGTTTCGGACTCCTTATCTTGGAAAACAGACTGCGACCATTCAGACTTTTCATGCACACTTTCTTATAGCTTGCACACATTGCTGTGATGAGAAACAATGAGGGAGACAGTGTGCAGTATAGGCCACTCCATCTCGGGCAGATCATATTTTCTTCCTCTCTGAGTTGAGTCACACAATGATATCATCCTCGCCCAAACTGGACCATGTGAGGTTTCATTGAACATTGTCCAAACTACGACTACATTCTAGTCCCTGCTCCATGTAGGCATATTGTTGCTGCTTTTTCTTAGCAGAAAATAATCAATTTGAAATGTATTTACATGGGCCTGCGTCATTTAAAAATGTTTAAATGTTTATGCATTCAGAGTACCTGTGTTAAAATGAAGGCTCCTTATGTTTAAACAAATGCAGAAATTGCTGCAAAAACTCAGCAGGTCTCTCAGCATCCAAATGCCTTTCAAATGTATTAATTGGACCAGTCTCCACCACTTCCTCTGATAGCTCATTCCTCTGCGTGAAATGGTGCCACATTCCAAATCTTCCCCCTCTCACTTTCAACCAATGGCTTCTACTTTTGGACGCCTCTACCCTGGGAATAACCCTTGAACACTCACCCTGTCCATGGTTGTTTTGATTTTATAAAACTCTACTGCTGCGAAAAGTGATTCCAATCAACACGAAAGGCTGTGCTCTCAGTCTTCCCTGGGCCTAAATTCGGAAATTCAATACTGACACCCCTTCCTTCTCCATCAAGATACAATTCTAACACCATTTTCATCAGTCTGTCTAGACGTATTATGAAAAATCTCTGAGATTTGTATCTGAAACCTTGTGCCCAGAGATAGAGACACGAGCACCACTCAGCAATAGTCCCTAAGCTGCAACATGATTCCTTTGTGTGTCTGTTCATCAGCCTGTTCTGACACAGTGTGACACACCTCCACAATAGGTAGGACTTGAATCAAGACCGGTTGGTCCAGAGCGAGGGACACTACCACAGAAGTTTAGGATTTGGAATAAAATTCAGGGTTCTGGCTCAGAGGCACGGGTACTACCCATGCCACAAGAGCTAAACTATTCCCAGCCTTTGGGTCATATTTTACGTGCCAGCTTTCAGATCGGTATGGGATTTCATAAAACCTGGTTAACATTACTGAACTACACAAAATGTTTTTCATTGTTAAACAAATGCAAGGTATTTGTCCCAATTGTCGGATTGTTCACGCACTGTGCCATCGAGATAAACCATAAACATCGTTAACTCCTATTATGTGCAGTCTGCAATATTAGGGAAATAAATCCTGCAGACATACTCTGCACAACGACAGGTCTCAAATAGATATTTATTGCTAAATACCAAAGACAAAGAAAGACATAATTTCTGGTCCCAAAACACCAATAACCTGTGTGACTGTCCTCTTCCTAAAACCATGAAAAGATACCAGGCCGCCAATTACTGTCCAGCCTCTCCTCCCCACTGACTGTGTCTGCAATCTGTCCCTCCTCCGCCTAACCAGACAAGGCCAACTAAGCCCAGGGTCTTTGTGAAAATCAAGGCTGGCGTGTGCAGGCATCCTGGAGAGGGTGAGGTATTGTATAATTGAAGAGGGAGAGTGAGGAGGCAATAATATCACACACTGAGCTGACGGGTGGCAGATGGAGTTTAATTTGGATTAATGTGAGGTATTGGATTTGGTAAATCAAAGAGAGCAGGACCTATACAATTGAAAGTAAGGCCTTTGGCAGTGTTGTAGAACAGAGACCTAGGCCGTCAGGTATAGTTCATTAAAATTTGCTTCTCATAAAGATAGTGTGATTAAGGAGCGGTTTCACACACTTGTCTTCATTGGTCACACCGTTCAATGTCGAAAATTCGACGTCACGTTGAGGGTATACAGACATTGGTGAAGGTTCTTCTGGAATACTGTATCCAGTCTAATCATCCTGCCAGCTCATTCTATATTCACACAACCCTTTGTGTAAAAACGTTGCTCCAGATTTCAACATGTAAATTTCCCCCCACTCATTTTAAAACTGTGTCCTCTAGATTTGGTCTCGCCCACCCTTAGAAAATATCTTGACTATTCACTTTGATATTACAGACCTCGATATCATTAAGCTGGAGAGTGTTCAGAAGAGATTAACCTGGATGTTCTTGGGAATGGAGGGAGTGAGTTATAAGCGGAGGCTGGATAGGCTGGGACTTTTTGTCACTGGGGAGTATGAGATTGAGGGTATGATGTTACGCAGGTTTATGAAATTATGATGGGTACAGAAAAGCTGAAGGGCCAATGTCTTTTCCCTAGAATCGAGGGTTCAAGACTGAGGGATATCTTAAGGTGCGAGGAAAAAGATTTACAAAAAATCATGAGTGGTAATTACTTTAGACAAAAGCTGGCTTGTGTGTGGAATGAACCTCCAGAGGAAGTGGTGGACGTATGTGCAGTTACAATGTTTAAAAGACGTTTAGATCAGCACATGGATTAGACATCAGTTTGGATGGTGCTGTGAGCATCTGCCCTCTCCCTGTCCCTCTCTGAATGAATCCCTCTTGGTTTTCACCCTCTGCCAATGCATGTGCAGTGGCGTGGGGAGGCCACCAGATGGTGGCATTGCATCACTTTAAGCACCACAGAGACCGCCAGAGCTGCCCCACACAGAGACACACAGATACACACACAGGAATGGTTAGGGCACGGTGTGAAGCTCATCTGGTAAATTAAGTGAAACATAAAAAATGCTCAATTCGCCTGGTACACTGTTATACTATGAGGGACGGAGAACTCCCAAATTTCACTGTTTAAATAAAAACATCAATTTATTTTTTTCACTCTGAAAGTGAACATTTTACATTAACTATTCAACAACTCTGAGATCCCCTTTCTCTTAACTGCTTATTACCCGACTCCAGCTCTTCAGCAATATACTGTTTCTGGGTCTGCCATCCTCTCACATCACAGGTGCTTGTAAGCTGTCAGTTCAAAACAGCATTCACCCTCTCTGAAAGGTACAGTACACACTTTCAACTTCATCACATTATACTCTGATGAATATAGATAAGTGGAACCTATCTGGATTTCTCTTGCTCTGTGGTTTGTCAATATTTCATCTAATCTGTCTCGTTTATGTCAGGATTTTTGTTGCTCATTGACAGCATGTCGACTCTGTCCGTGGGAATATAGCAGTATTTCACTTGCTCACACTCGTGTGTGTGGGGCAGGATTTCATTTGTTTCATGGGGACTGTGACGCTATGACAATCTCAATGTTTGTGGATGTCACCAAACCTGGAAGAACTCTGAAGTTTCTGGAGGACAGTGTGGAACTGTAAGAGGACAATCACACGTTGGTGTAGTGTTCAAGTTTATGGCAGATGGGGATCAGTGCAGAGCAATATGAGGTGATGCACTTTGGTAGGAAATACAATGAACGGCAGTTTAAAGCAGGCTGTGCCGTGATAAAGGGACTACAGGAACAGAGGGCGCTGGGTGGAAATGAGCAAAGATTGTTGAAGATGTCGGGACAAGTGGGTAGAGCAGTAAATGTCACAGATTAGTTTCAGTATCTGAGCTGTTTACAGAGGGAGGTGTAGGAGGGAGTCTTCGTGCTCCCTTCCTGGGAGGTGGTGGTGACGATGTGTTGTGTACCCACCCTCCTGCCCATCGAGACCGTGGGGATTCAATTTGCAACTGCTCGACACAAATGGGCGATAGCATCAGGGCCACTGCTTCTAAGTTTTGCCGGTGGGAAATACAGCTGCCAGTAGGATTAAAGTGAGAATTGTCCTTCACTGAACATTGCTCCTTACGCGGTCGGTGGAACGTGGATGTTTCAGATACTCCACACGACGTGTCCCGGTCCTCCCTGGCTCAGACCAGGGTCTTTCCCACATGGCGGGTGTGTGTGGGGGGGAGCGACCGGATATCGGGCACTCCACCACTCAACTTTGCCCTTTCTGCCCTATTCCAGGCTGTTTCTCTTGGAATGGGAGAAGAGGAGGGAGGGAGGGTGTGAATGGGTGGCCCTGCTCTTAGTGCTGGCATAGGTGGGGGACAGGGTCATGGTGAGGTGTCCGGATAGAGTCAGTCAACTGTGTTGTATCCATGCAATGTTATTAATTTGGGGGGGGGGGGGGGCTTAAAGTGGAGGGAAGGAGAGAGAGAGAGAGAGAGAGAGAGAGAGAGAGAGAAGGTGCTGCATGCAGCAGTGAGAGTGATGGAGCATGCACCTTGTTTGGGGGTCGGTGCTATAACAGATATACAGTGATTGTGAGGGAACAGAGAGAATACGGTGACCCTTATCCTGACAGAGTGGGAAAGGTTATTGCTGCTTTTCCTGTATTGCTGGGCATTTCCTCAGACCGCAGATACTGCATTGAGCTGAGTGGTGAGCTCAGACCATGCTCGGTGGGTCTGGTGGTGTGGCCCCCCTCTGGGAAGAGAATTCTGCCCCTCTGTACTAGCCCATCCACCAGGACCTCCGTGCCCCTGTCGACAAACCGTGGTGTAATTACCCCTCATCAGCCATGCTCGGGGTAAACTGTGCAGGGCAGCTCCTAACAGAGAAAGCTCAACCGTGGGCTCAGTGGCCTTCTCAAGATGGAGCCTGTGCCATGGATCACGGAATATCCAGGGACATCCGGGCGATGGTGAGTATCTCCAGCCAGGATGGGTGGGAGAATCGGGCTGGTTTTGAATGAAAAGGACACCAGGGATTGGGGTGGTTAGCTAATGAGGTGAGTTCGATAAGATTGCACCAGGAAAGTAGCTCAGTCTTGTGCAGATAATCCCTCTGCCACACTCAAGGAAAATTAAACAAAGACAAATTATTGTTAGAATCTGCCCTATGAGTCATAGATTCTGCTCAAACCTATTCCAGTTGCAAAAATGCAGATCAAATGCTCATCTGACCTCACACCAATATTCCTTTTCCCCATCTTTCCTGGGAAGACTCGCTAATATTACAGGATGCTATCAATGTGTCTATATTTCAGCATTCTCAAACCTGGGAACACATCCTTCCATGACACTGTCTCTCAGTCTCCCCCTCACTGTCCATACACCAAACCCCTCCCATATGGTGATACTTAAACTGATTCCCTTGCCATCTCTCTGTGGCACTGATGGTCACACCCACAGTTAATGCCCCTTCTCATCGCACAATGGAGATATGGAGCTGTAAGTGGGTGGGAGCTGTACAATCTATCACTTCCGGCATGGGCTGCAGTTTCCCCACCCTGGGCAGTGATCGAGCACAGTCTTACTGAGAAATGCAGTGGGATGGTGTACGCAGTCCTACATGCTAGGAGGGCAACTACTCCTGGGTTACATGTCAATGCACTGGGGGAATGTACACAGATCTACATACTGGGAGGGTAACTGCTCCTGGTTTACAGATCAATGCACTGGTGTGGAATACCCAGCTCTACATATTGGGAGGGTAACTGCCTCGTGTTTACAGATGAATTCACGGGTGATCACTGCACAGGTCGCTGTGCTTGTCAGACTATCTGGTTGAGGTTTATAGATAATGCAATGGTATGGTTTGTGTCGCTCCTTATGCTGGATGGATATTTGTTACAGGTTTACACGTCAGTGCCCTGCTGTGGTCTTCACAGCTCCCCGTGCTGGGCAGATATCGAGTCCGGGTTTATATATTAATGCACTGCTGCATTCTGCACAGCTCCCAGTTCTGGACAGATATCTCGTCCTGGTTTATATATTAATACACTGCTCTGTTCTGCACAGCTCACCGTGCTGGACAGATATCTCGTCCGGGTTTATGTATTGCACTGATGTGGTTTGCACAGCTCACCGTGCTGTACAGATATATGGTTGGGCTTATAGATCAATGCACTGCTATGGTCTGCACAGCTCACCGCGCTGGACAGATATGTGGTCTGGGTTTATGGATCAATGCCTTGATCTGATCTGTGCAGTGTTCCACTATGGACAGTTTGCTGGATTGTATTGACCAGGACAATGGATGAATCTGGACATATTGTTGGGTTGTACTGAGCAATATACTGGCCTGGTCTACTCAGTTTTCACGGTGAACAGATATCTCCTCTGGGTTTATGATGTCTGGGCTGGTTCTGTGAGGTGGATTGAGAATGTGGTATATCTAACCATTGCAGCTGATCTGGCAATGCCTTTAGTTCTCATTCCTTTGATTGGACCCTCAGTCTCTCACCCCATTAATTTTACAGTGTGCCCCGGCACAGTACATCATGTTGGTGGGATGGATATGGGGGAAAGGTGCTGGACAGGTCAAGGAGTGCCCCGGATAATTCTGATAACAACATTATATAACTGCCATTCCCCGGAACGTTCTGCCCCCGACATTCTATAACTGACATTCCCCAGAACGTTCTGTCCCTGACATTGTTTGTGAACGGCCGGACATCAGTGAATTGAACAAACGATAAGATCCCGAGGGAGGAGATCCCGTTCCAAGGAGAAGGAGGCACTGTTCAGAAGGCCCCTCAGGCAGTTAAAGGGGTGAATACGTTTTCCCTGCATTTACATTTCTTCACGACACAGGTCGACCACAATTTTGACCAAAACGCAGGAATTTCCAAACTCCGGTTGCCTTCAGGTAACTGGAAGAGTATCCTTCAGGACAGCAACGTTTCGACCCTCCATATTAGGAACTGGGAAGGAGTGACCTGCGTCTGCTCTCGAGTCATCGAGTGTGTGGGAATGTTCTAAAAACCATCTGTCCTTATGGATGTGTCTGTGTGTTTGGGGAGGGAGGGCTTCTTGTGGTTTATGTCACATTTTTGTCAGTAATTCCGAACTTTCCATTTGTTATTCCAGCTCCAATCATTTTAATAAATCCCTGAATACAGGGACACATTTGAAAATCTCACTGGGTCCCCGATCAAACGGGCCCCTTTGCCTCCAGGCTGATGGATAATGGGTTTGTTTTCCTTCCTCATAGTTAACGTAGTGGCCATCTACATCCTGCTTTATAAAGATTGTGGATTGTCTCCATGTGTCAGACGTTACCTGGGGGCCATGGCAGCGGCGGATCTCCTGGTCATTATCCTCGACCTGATCCTGAGACACATTCCCATTGTTTATGAGGAACTGTTTTATTTCCTGAGGTACTCCGTCCCCGTGTGTAATATCCACG
Source organism: Chiloscyllium plagiosum (assembly GCF_037043375.1). Taxonomy (NCBI): domain Eukaryota; kingdom Metazoa; phylum Chordata; class Chondrichthyes; order Orectolobiformes; family Hemiscylliidae; genus Chiloscyllium; species Chiloscyllium plagiosum. The sequence goes on from NW_028270152.1 coordinate 99,794,341, forward strand.
CCATTCTGCTTTATGCAGCCACTGACTGCTCTGTCTGGTTCACCGTCACTTTCACCTTTGATCGGTTTGTTGCCATTTGTTGCCAGAAGCTGAAAAGTAAATATTGCAGTGAGAAGACGGCGGCTGTGGTTCTGGGAGCAGTGACTGCGCTGAGCTGTTTAAAGAACATTTCCTGGTATTTTATGCTCACGGCTCGGTATCGGCTGATGAACATCCCCTGGTTTTGTTATGTAACGAACGCTGTTCGATTCTCCAGTGTCTGGGGCACAATCGAGACCCTCCACCACATTCTAACCGCGTGTGTCCCATTTCTCCTGATTCTGCTGTTCAATGTTCTCACCGTCAGACACATTTTAGTGACGAGCAGAGCCCGCAGGAGACTCCGCGCTCACTCCAATGGGGACGCTCAGTCTGACACAGAAATGAGACACCGAAAAAAAACCATCATTTTACTGTTTGTGATCTCGGCCAATTTCATCCTGTTATGGTCAACCTTCATGGTGTATTCTATATGGAGACGGATTTGGTGGATTGGGTATCGGTCTGTGTTTATCGATTACTGTGTGCTGGAATTGGGCTTCATGCTTCAGCTCCTCAGTTGCTGCACAAACACCGCTATTTATGCCGTGACCCAGACTAAGTTCAGACAGCAGCTGAAGAATGTGCTGAAATATCTCTTCACGCAAATCCATCCATCAATCAAATTCCCTCATTAATCAATCCTTCCGGGATTTACTAATTTCAGTTCAGTGTTTCAGCTATGGAGCAGCCTGTCGCTATGGTAACAGACTGAGGGTAGCGCTGTTTGACCATCCTTATCCCACAGTGGGGTTACAGGGAAACATTTCAATGTTTCTCACAACTCAGGGGCTAGTGAGAAAAGGCGCCATCCCACTGGCTGTATCCATCACTTCCATTTGTAAACAAAAATGTTCATTAAAGCCTCCCGAGCAGCAGAATGACCGATGTTGTTGTGTGTCTTTGTGTTGGAGAAGCTGAGCTGGAGAGAGACAGAGTCAGCCCCAAGTCATGGTCCTCAGGGAAGGGGAGGTGACGGCGCCCTGAGCTCAGGAGCTGCGTTTACCTCCCTCTGTTCCGAACCGCCACTGCAGCCTGGCCTCCCCATTCCTCTCCACTACTCTTTCTCTTCACTTCTCTCCCCCTCTCTCTCTTTCTGCACACTGTCTCTTTCTCACCACCTCTCCATTTCACACCCCCCTCTGAGACTCGCACTACCAACTCCCCGTTTCTCCACCTGCCTCCACTCTTCCCTCTCCCCTCACCCTCACTCTGCCGTATCTGTCTCCCTCCCGTAATTCCGTCTCTACCTTATTTCCCCTCCTCCCACTTCATACATCTCTCTATCATCTCACTCCCACCCTCTACACGCAGCCTCGCCACCATATACTCCCCCCCCCCCTCAGTCTGGGTCAGAGGGAGAGGGAAGAATCAGGGAGAAAGAGTGTGTCAGAGACAGATGGGGGGAGGGTCAGGAGGGAGAGAGATTCAGTCAGAGAGAAACGGAGGGACGTGGGGAGAGAGACACCGAGGGAGGGCGATTGAGAGTGAGAGAAGGTGGAAAGAGAGTAAAGGAGCAGGGAGAGAGAGCAGGGGGGAAGAGAGAGATAGGGTGAGAGATGGAAAGAGAGAGACGGGGAGGAGATAATGAGAGACAGAAGCGAGAGTGAGACTGAGAGAGGTGTGAGGGAGGGGCGAGGCCAATAGATCGGGAGAGGCGAGAGAGAAAGGGGGCAAGTCTTAGAGAGAGCGAGGAACAAGGAGAGAGAAAGGGGGCGAGAGAAATGGGGAGGCGCGCGAGAGAGAGAGCGAGAAGAGGAGAGAGGGAAGAGGGAGAGAGAATGAGGGGATGAGAGAGTGAGGGGGCGAGAGAGAGACAGGGGTGAGAGACAGAGAGAGGTGCGAAAAAGTGCAGGATGGCAAGAGAGAGATAGAGGAGGCAAGAGAGAGAGGGTCGAGAGAGAGAGTGAGTGAGAGGGCAAATGAGACCGAATGGGTGAGAGAGAAGGAGAGTGGGAGGGCGAGAGCGAGTGGGCAAGAGAGAGTTCGTGTATGTGAAAGTGTTGGGATGAGAGAGAGTGAGAAAGATGGGACGAGAAAGACAGAGAGGCGAGAGAGAGGGGAGAGAGAGAGGAGGACAAGACAGATAGAAGGAGAGGCAAGGACTGAGGGGGTGAGAGAAAGAAGGAGCGAGAGAGGGAAGGGGTATTTAAGCGAGAAAGAGAGATGGACAAGAGAGATTGAGGGGGACAAGAGGGAAAGGGAGCAAGAGAGACAGAAGGAGCAAGAAGGAGAGAAACAGGGTTCGAGAGAGAGGGGGAGGCAAAAGAAAGATAGAGAGGGTGAGAGAGGGGTGTCGAAAGAGGGGAGCGATGGAGAGAGAAAGGGAATGAGAGAGAGTGGTGGGAAGAGAAAGGGGAAAGAGTGAGAGGGTGGGAGATAGTGAGCGAAGGCAAGAAAGAGACCGAGGGCAAGAAAGAGAGCGAGGGCTATAGAGAAAGTGTGATGGGCGGAGAGAGAGAGAGTGAGGGTGAGAGAGAGAGACACAGGTGGTGAGAGAGGGGAGAGAGAGAGAGAGAGGAAGGGCAAGAAGGGGAGCGGGCTCCATGAGAGGGGGTTTGGCAGAGATGGGGCAAGAGAGAGAGGGTGACAGCGAGAGCACAGGGGCAAGCGTGGGCGAGACAGAAAGAAAGAGAGAGAAAGTGACAGAGTGAAGGGGAGGGAGGGAGAAAAGAAAGGAAAGAGAGGGAGAGAATAAGGCGACAGAAGGGAGTCGGCAAGCGCAAGATGGACTAAAAGAGAGAGATCGGTGGGAGAGGCGCACGTGTGTGAAAGAGAGAGAGACACAGAAAGAGAGAGACAGGGTGAATGAAAGAGAGAGAGAGATGGAGAGATGGTGAGAGAGAGGACAGAGAGAGGAAGGGTTAGAAGGAGAGAGGGGCGCGTTAGAGGGCTGTTGAGCAAGAGAGGGGACGAAGGGGGCGACGGGAGAGAGCGCGGATGAGAGCAAGGAAGCGGAAGAGTGAGGGAAAGAGAGGCGGTGAGAGAGGGAGATAGTGAGAGAGACAGACGAGGAGACAGGGCAAGAGATAGAGGGCAAGCAGTAGAAAGAGAGAGGCTGAGCGAGAAAAAGAGAGGAGCTGATCAAAAGATAGAGAGAGGAGAGTGGAATGGGGTCGAGAGAGGGGACGAGAGAAGGGAGCAAGATAGAAGTAGATGGTGGCAAGAAAATGAGAGACAGGGTGCGAGAACGAGAGAGAGAGTAGAAAGAGAGGGAGATGAGACGACAGTGACTCGAGAGAGAGTGAGTGAGCAAGGGTGAGTGCGTCCAGGGGGAGAGAGAGAGAGAGAGAGAGAGAGAGAGATACAGAGGGGCGAGATGGTGCGGAGAGAGCGACAGAGCGAGAGAGAGAGAATGTGGAGGGAGAGTGAATGAGTAGGGTGAGAGAGGTTAAGGGGATGGGAGAGCTATGGTGCGAGAGAGGGGGCAAGAGAGCGAAAGGGGGTGAGAGAGAAAGAGGGCGAGAGACAGAGTAGGTGAGAGATAGTGGGCGAGAGAGAGAGAAGGGGCGAGAGAGAGAGTTGGGGCGAGACACAGGGCAATAGCGAGAGGAGGGGTGAGGCGGTAAGACAGAGATGGGGCGAGGGAGGGAAAGGGTGGCGTGAGAGAGAGGGGCGAGAGAGAGAGAGGAGGAGGGGGCAGGGCTGGTGAGAAAAGTGTTGGGGAGGTGTCGGTATTGGACGAGGTTGGGGAGGGGGCGGAGTTGGACTATGCTCGGGGAGGGGACAGTGTTGGATGGTGTTGAGGAGTGGGCGGTGTTGGATGGTGATGGGAGGAGGGTGTTGGACGGGGCTGCGGGGCAGGGGGGTATTGGACAGGGCTGCGGGGAGTGGGAGGTGTTGGACGGGTTTCGGGCCTATGTAGGACAGGGTTGGGGGAGGGGGCGGAGTTGGACGGTGTTGGAGAGGGGTTAGTCGTGGAAGGGCTTGAGCATAGGGTGGTGTTAGACGGGGTTGGGGAGAGGGCAGTGTTGGACGGGGCTTGGGTGGGGGGGCAGTGTTGGACTGTGTTGGTGAGGGGGCGATGTTGAGACAGGTTTGGGGGTGGGGGCAGTGTGTGACGGGGTGGTGAGTGGGCGGTGCTGGAGTGTTTTGGTAAGGGGAGTGTGTTGGACTGGTTTCGGGGAGGGGAGGTGGCGGTGTTGTGCGGTGTTGTGAGATGGGGCTGTGTTGGACTGTGTTGGGGAGGGGATGGTGTTGGAGGGCGTTGGGGGAAGGAGCGGTGTTGGTCGGTGTAGGGGAGGGGGCGGTGTTGGCCGGGATTGGAGTGGGGCGGTGTTGGACGGCGTTGGGAGATGGGGATGTTTTGGACTGTGTTGGGGAGGGGCCGGTGTTGGACACGGATTGGGAGGGGCTGATTTCGTTGGGATTGGGGAGGGAGCGGTGCTGGAAGCGTTGGGGGAGTGGGCAGTGTTTGACTGTGTTGTGGGGGCGGTTTTGGAATGTGTTGGGGAGGGATGGTGTTGGACAGGAGTTGGGGAGGGGAGCGGTGTTGGACGGGGTTGGGGAGAGGGGTGGTGATGGACGGGGCTGGGGGAGTGGACGGTGTTGGACGAGGTTGTGGGGATGGGATCGTGTTGGACGGGGTGGGGAGGGGGCAATGATGGACTGTGTTGGGGAGGGGGTGGTGTTGGACGGGTTTGGGAGTGGGGGCGGTGTGCGACGGGGTGGTGAGTGGGTGGTGTTGGATTGTGTAGTGGGAGGGGACGGTGGTGGACGGGTTTCGGGGAGAGGAGGTGGCGGTGTTGGACAGTGTTGTGAATGGGGCTGTGTTTGGACTGTGTTGGGGAGGGGATGTTGTTGGACGGGGTTATGGGAGGGGGTGGTCTTGTTCGGGGTATGGGAAGGGCCAGTGTTGGACGGGGTTGTAGTGGATGTTGTTGGATGGGTTGGGGGAGGGGGCGTGTTTGGACGGGTTTGAGGGAGGGAGCGGTGTTGGGCAGGGTTGGGGAGGGGGCAGTGATGGAGGATGTTGGGAGATGGGGCTGTTTTGGACTGTGTTGGGGAGAGGGTGGTGTTGGAGCGAGTTTGGGGGAGGGGGCGGTTTTCTTCGGGATTGGGGAGGGGGCGGTGCTGGAAGGGTTGGGGGAGTGGGCAGTGTTGGACTGTGTTTTGGAGGGGGCGGTGCTGGACTGTGATTGGGGAGAGGGCAGGGTTGGACGGGAGTTGGGGAGTGGAGCAGTGTTGGACGTGTTTGTGGGAGAGGGGTGGTGTTGGACAGGGCTGGGGGATGGGGCGGTGTTGGACGGGACTGGGGAAGGGGCGGTGTGACGTGGTTGTGGGAATGGTACGGTGTTGGACAGGGTGAGGGAGGGGTCGCTGTTGGACTGTGTTGGGGAGTGGACCATGTTGGCCGGAGTTGGGGAGGGGGCAGTGTTGGACTGTGTTGGGGCGGGGGCGGTGTTGGACGGGTTTGGGGGTGGGGGCAATGTGCGACGGGGTGGTGAGTGTGCGGTGTTGGACTGTGTTGGGGGAGGTGATGGTGTTGGACAGGTTTCGGTGAGGGGATGTGGTGGTGTTGGACGGTGTTGTGAGATGGGGCTGTGTTGGACTGCCTTGGGGAGGGGATGGTGTTGAACGGATTTGCGGAGTGGGCGGTGTTGGTGTGGGTAGGGGAGGGGGCGGTGTTGGTCGGGGTTGGGTGATGGAGCATGTTCGGACGTTTTTGGGGGAGTGGGCGGTGTTGGACATGTTTGGGGGAGGAGGTATTGTTGGTCGGGTTGGAAGTTGGGCCTGTGTTGGGGAGGGGGTGGTGTTGGACTGGGTTTGGGGGAGGGGCGGTTTTAGTCAGGATTGGGGGAGGGAGCGGTGTTGGAAGGGTTGGGGGAGTGGGCAGTATTGGACTGTGTTGTGAGGGGGCGGTGTTGGACTCTGTTGTGGAGGGGCGGCGTTCGACGGGAGTTGGGGAGGGGAGCAGTGATGGACTGTTTTGGATAGAGGAGGTGGCGGTGTTGGACGGGGTTGGGGAGGAGGATGCTGGACGGGGTTGGGGAGGGGGCAGTGTTGGACTGTGTCGGGAAGGGGGTGGTGTTGGATGGGTTTGGGGGTGCGGGCGGTGTGCGACGGGGTGGTGAGTGGTCGATGTTGGATTGTGTTGTGGGAGGAGGCGGTGTTGGACGAGTTTCAGGGAGGGAGGTGGCAGTGTTGGACAGTGAAGTGAGATGGGACTCTGTTGGACTGTGTTTGGGAGGGGATGTAGTTGGATGGGGTTGGGGGAGGGGACAGTGTTGTTCGGGGTTGCGGTGGGGCAGTGTTGGATGGGGTTGGGGAGGGGGCGTGTTTGGACGGGTTTGAGGGAGTGGGCGGTGTTGGACAGGGTTGGGGAGGGGGCGTGTTTGGACGGGTTTGAGGGAGTGGAAGGTATTGGACCGGGTTGGGGAGGGGGCGGTGTTGGAAGGGTTGGGGGAATGGGCAGTGTTGGACTGTTTTGTGGAGGGGGCGGTGTTGGACTGTGTTGTGGAGGGGGCGGTGTTGGACAGGAGTTGAGGAGGGGAGCGGTGTTGGACGGGTTTCTGGGAGAATAGTGGTATTGGACGGGGCTAGGGGATGGGGCGGTGTTGGATGGGGTTGGGGACGGTGCGTTTTTGGACGGGGTGGGTGATTAGGCGGTTTTGGACTCCGTTGTGGAGGGGAGGGTGATGGACTGGTTTGGTGGAGGGGAGGTGGCGGTGTTGGGCGGTATTGTGAGATGGGGCTGTCTTGGACGGTGTTGGGGAGGAGATGGTGTTGGACAGGGTTGGGAGATGTGGCGGTGTTTGTCGGGGTTGGGGGTGGCGGCGCTGTTGTAAGTGGTTGGGGGAGGGGATGTTTATTGACTGGATTGTGTGGGTGGGCGTTGTTGGACAGGGTTGGGGAGGTGGCGGTGTTGGACGGAGTTGGGAGATGGGACTGTGTTGGGGATGGGGTGAAGTTGGACCGGGTTGGGGGGAGGGTGCCGTTTCAGACGAGATGGGGGGCGGTGTTAGACTGCGTTGGGGATGGGGTGGTGTTGGGCTGTGTTGGGGAGGAGGTGTTTGTGGACTGGAGTTAGGAGAGGGGAGCGGTGTTGACGTGGTTGGGGGAGGGGGCGGTGTTGGACGGGTTTGTGGTGCGGTAGTGGTTTTGGACGAGGTTGCGGTGAGGGGGCAGTGTTGGATGGGGCGGGGGAGGGGCCTGTGTTGGAATGTGTTGGGGAATGGGCGGTGTTGGAAGGAGTTGGGGAGGGGCAGTGTTGGATGGTGTGGGGAGGGGCGGTGTTGGAAGGGGTTGGGGAGGGGATGGTGTTGGACGGGGTTGGGCAAGAGGGCGGTGTTGGACAAGGTTGAGAGGGGGCGGTGTTGAACTGTGCTGTGGGGCAGTGTTGGACAGAATTCGGGAGGGGTGGTGTTGGACGGGTTTTGCGGATGAGGGCAGTGTTGGACGGGGCTGGGGAGGGCATGGCGTTGATGGGGTTGGGGAGGGGGCAGTGTTGGACAAGGCTGGGGTGGGGTCGGTATTGACCGGGTTGTGGGAGGGGTCGGTTTTGGACGAGTTTGTGGGAGAGTGCGGTGTTGGACAGGCTTGGGGGAGGGGGCAGTGTTAGACGTGGTTGTGGAGGGATCAGTGCTGGACGGGGTTGGTGTCGGGGCAGTGTTGGACAGGGCTGGGGAGGGCGTGGCATTGATAGGGTTGTGGAGGGAGCAGTATGGACTGGGTTGTGGAGGGGGTAGAGTTGGACGTTGATGGTGAGGGGGCAATGTTGGACGGGGCTGGCGGAGGGTTCAGTTTTGGACGAGGTTGTTGGAGAGGGTGGTGTTGGACGGGGTTGTGGAGGAGGCAGTGTTCGACTGAGTTGGGGAGGGGGCGGTGATGGATGGGGCTGGGGATGGTGCGGTGTTGGATGGGGCTGGGGATGGGGTGGTTTTGGACGGGTGGTTTTGGACGGGGTTGGGTTTGGGGGAGTGGGTGGTGGTGGATGGGTTGTGGAGGGGTGCTTTGAATATGATGGGGAGGGCGCAGTGTTGGACGGGGATGGGTGGTGGCTTTGTTGAACTGTAATGAGGAGGGGGCGGTGTTGGACGGGGTTGTGGGCACGATGGAATTTGATGGGGTTCGGGGTGGGGTGGTGTTGGATGGAGTTCTGGAGGGGTCGGTTTTGGACGGGGTTGGGGGAGTGGTCAGTGTTGGACTGGGTTGGGATAGGGGCGGTCTTGAATGTGTTTGGAGGAGGAGCGGTGTTGGACTGGGTTAAACTGGCAGTTTTCAACATTCTCCCTCGACCTGTCCCCACTCGATTTTCCCCCTCGACTTGCCCTTCTCGACTTTCTCCCACCCTCGTCTTTCCGCCCTCGTCTTTCCACCGTCGACTTCCCCATCCTCAAATTCCCCCCTCGACTTTACCCCCTTACTTCCCCGCTCGACTTTCCCCCTCGACATCCCTCCTCCACTTGCATCCTCCTGATTTTATGCCCCTTGATTTTCTCCCCTCGACTTCCCCCTCGACTCCCCACTTGAATTTCCCCCCAACTCCCGCATCGACATTCCCCTCCTCGACCTCCCCATCCTCAACTTTCCAACCCTCGTCTTCCCCCCTCAATTTTCCACCCCCTCGACTCTCGCCCACCCTCGACTTTCCTCACCCGATGTCCCCCCTCGACTTTGCCCCACCCTCGACTTCCCTCCTCGACCTTCTCCCACTCGTCTTTCCCACCTCAAATTGTCCCCCTGGACTTTCCCCCACATTCATCTTTCCCCTCAACTTTCTCCCCAGACTTTCCCCACCCTCATCTTTCCTCCATCGACTTCCCTCTTGACTTCCCCTTCGACTACC